>NW_009258629.1:1658794-1692657 GCF_000687185.1 Egretta garzetta
ATCACAGCAATACATTGTGAATAAACATGTTGCTATCAAACTTTTGTGAATAAATGTTAGCGAAACCCAGTTATTTATATTTTACCGCCAACAACTTTTGAAAAATGTAGTTTGGGAATTTAAAAAACGTGTATTCTTCTGGTCAGGAAGGCAGCATGGGTTTAATAAATGAAAGATATGGGACTTGGAAGACCTGTAGTATACATATTTTAATGAATTGATGCTGGAAATTACATAGCTGTGAGCTCAAAACTTAGATTTACTTAACTCAAAGTATAAATAAGGACAAAATTTTGGCCACTGAATGCAGATATGAAGAAAACTACGTTATTGCATAGTGATCTAATCGGTACAGGAGACCTCAGTGTGGAACTCAGTGTACCCAGACATGCTGTCTTTAGAAATAAACTTATCAGTTGTACAGTTATCGATTGGTTAACAGTCCATTCAAAAGTGATCCACGCAATCATAAAATGTTTTTAAGCTTTGCTCATGCAAGCAAAAACCAGAAAGTGGTTATTAAAAGATGCCTTCATACGAGAACACGTACAATGCCAAGGAAGTCTAGTAGACCTTTTCATGTGTCTTCAGTCTTTGCTGTCTTATTTTTCTTCCACTGTTGTAGTTTAAATACCAGGTTTTCCATGAGATTTGTGAAAAAGGGTAATTTTCTTAACACTGTAATTTCCTTATGGAATTCAATCGTTACACCTGAACTTTTCCTTTAAATGGAGAAGGCTTTTGTCTTTGCGATGAGAGCTAATTATACGTAATTTTCTCTGTCTTGCACTTATAATTTATAGTGCTGAGGAAAAAAAAGTCTCATTTTGGAAAATGAAGAGACTTTTAACTATCAGACAATCTGCCCTGCCCCCAAACTTGAACTTTATTTTGGAACAAAAAAAAAGGCTAATGTTTTCCAGATATAACATATTGCCAAACCTTGGAAAAACTGTCAATTTGTAATTTTTTTTTTTTTTTTAATGAGCTCACTCTTAACTGGTGGCTTCTCAGTAGCCCTTGTTACTCTCCAGCCTCCAGCTGTGTTAACTCTTAGTATACTGCTATGTCTGTGCTTCTCATTTTGGTACCCTCATTAAGGGTACCTAGAAAATGCATCCTGCAAAGGCTGCCCAAAGCCTCTAAGAGTTTCAGAATCAGTTCAATTATTAATGAATCAGATGCAGGCAAAAGTGTTTCAGGCAGTTCAGAGCCCTGAAAGAGATCTCCATGTGTTTAGAGACCCCAGGCTAGCCCAGAGCTAGAGAGAAGATCACTCTGTAATTGCCCTGTCTTTCAAGCATTGCCACTAACATTACTCAAAATGTGTTACTAAGTAAGATGTGTTTTTCCTTTGACCTAGTATTCACGCCAATGTTCGGTGCATTTCAGTGCTATGCAGCATAACTAGCTCGGGTCTTGGGAGCAGCGTTTTAGCTCTTCCTTCCCTGCTATGCTGATTCTGTTTTGCTTTTGATTCTTAGCATAATTTGGTGAAAACCAACCCTTTGTTGTACTGGCTTTTTATGACACACAAGCTTTGAAGTCACTTGTAAAGTGCTAATTAGCCTTTCACATTGCTTTTGAGCTTTTAGTATAATGTCAGAATTTTCTAATTGTGTGTAAGGCCAATTTTGGAAGTGCTGAGCTGGGATCAGGAGGAGTTGCAAATGCTTAGCATCGTGGAAAACCTGCACATTTCACAGTCAGTAAATAAGGATTAATAATGTAGGCACTCAACAAAATGATGGGATTCTCACTGCATGATTATTTATATTATTGAAATGGGTATATGAAAAAAGTACCCAATCCACTTTAAAGGATTTATCAGAAATTACAGTGAGAAATCAGGTGACTTGCACAAGGCATAAAGGAACTCTGTAGAAATATCAGGAATAGATGGTAAGTAATCTGACAGCTGGACACTCTTCCTTAAAGATAGGAGTGTATCTTGCTGTTCCCATGTGCTGCATAGGGGAGATCACCTCACAGCTTGGACGAGTACAGCCTCAAAAAATGCCTGAGAAACCATAAGATAACAGGAATCCACACTTACTTTCTCCCTTCTCCAGCTGATGTGGTTCTTCTTAAATCCCCAAGCTAGTAGATGCAGATAGTTTATATTTTGTACATACAAGTCTCCTCTCTTCTTCCAAAGAATGCTGCAAGCACAGATTGCTGCCTTTTTTAGATAAGTTTTAAAAGTTTCAGAGCTTGTGCATTTCATATCTGAGCCCTGATCTTCCCTTAGGGTTAACACTTCTCACCTGCTTCTCAGAAATCAAAGGACAGCTAATCTACTTGGTAGAGGAGTGCAAAGTTTTTGCTCCAAGAGTGATGGACAGATTTGCCTGTGTGTGCATGCACGCCTGTGTCTGTGCTGAAAGTCCTTATGCCGTGTAGTTAAGGGCCTGCTCTCCAAAGCGCACAGCTTTGCAGCCTGTGAAAACCATAATTTGGTGGTCTGTAAGTCTGTCCTAATGACCAGCTTGCCGCAGTTGGGAGTTGCCCCTTGGTAGGTTCCTGTTGATGTGCTAAATCGCATTGAGGGGAGCCCCTTATGTGTGGGAAAGGTACGGTGCACAAGACTCTGCTTAGACCAGGTCGCCTGTTTTTTTTGCAGTGGCCTCATGTACTACCTCCTCGAAATTATAGCTAGTGCTGAGCAGTTTTGGTTAATGACTTACTGCAACTTTTACTGTTAGAGAGTAGCATTTTCTTCTAAAGTCGTTCAAGCCTATAATCTCTTTGTCATGCTAATGCTACTGCTCAGGGTTTAGGGGAGGTGCAATGGCATTGCTAAAGAAATTTTAGGTACAGGTTGAGGAATACCAGTAAATTGTGGGCTGTACACGTGATTTTATAATTCTGTTTGGACTAATTGCTTCCTTTTAGAGATTTTTAGTTGTGAGGATAGATTTTTATCAAATCAATCAAGGCTGAATTTGGATTTCTTCTTTTGGGGATAAGTAGGGGATTCATGAATAAAAACATCCTTCTTTCATATGTTTGCGACCCTAACAAATAAAGAGGCACTAGAAACAATTTATGTGTTTCCAGGATTTAAGCTGTAATGAGTTGTAAGGAAATGATGGCTGTTATGTATTGCTTTACTACAGCTTTTCTGTGATGATAAGGAGGTGATTTCACACGCTTCATAGGAAATGTTTGCAAGTTATACTGTTATTCTTTACAAAGCAGACCTGAAGATGGATCTAAACAATATTTTTCACTTCTACTGCTGAACTACTAATATTTACATTTTGAAATGTATGTGCTTATTTGCCTTTTGTTGGACTATTATAAAGATTGATCAGATTTATTTTAAATAAAAAAAAAAATAGTATTTGGTCTATGTTACCCACATATGTTAGGGAAGTTTCAGCTAGACATTTTTTTCACAAAGGGTCCTTTATTTCTGGCAAAAATCTTAGAAGTAATGGGAGAAAACCCTGTCTTTTTTTTTTTTTTTTTTTTTTTTTTTTTTCCAAAGGCATTCACACGGAGAGCATTTTAATTTTCCACACTATAGCTATGTTGACCTTCCAGACCTTGCAAAGTTTTTTTACCAACAGTCATAAAGGTATTAATATCTGGTCTGGCTTATAGTCCATCTTTTTTAAAAGATAGGAGCAAAGATAAAGATAAGAGTAGAGTTCTAAAAAGTTGAACAGAAAGATGAGTTTTGTTAAAAAAAAATAAAAATTAGGAGATGGCTAAGCTTCATTTTTATCTGAGTCACCCAAATTTAAGGCTGAGCAAAGCCTGAATTTCTCATTTTGTTTCTCTCATCCCTATAATAAAGAAACATGAATGATGGCAGTATGTAAAAATCTTTGATAAAAATACTTGTTTTCAGAAGACTAAATGAAGGGTAATTGGATCTGGGATGTTAGGGTAGCACTTTGGATCAAGCGTTCCCCTTTTGAGCCAGCTCTAAAAGCATGTGAAGAAGAACCCAAAAGAGGTCCTTCCTTCCATCCTGCAAATGATGGGCAGCAGGGTTTGACTGAAGGAGGTCATAGTGGCGGCATTAAGGATTGAGTTCGATGCGAAAGCGGGGAGCGCAGCGGGGCTGCGGGGAGCTCACACGCGCGCGGGGGAGTGGAGGGCAGGGGTGTGAATGGGAAGGGGCCGGAGGGGACGTCAAGAGCGAGGGTGAGAATCTGAGCAAGGCAAAAGGGGGAAGATGGCGAGGAGGATCAGAAATGGAAAGACCTAGCTGGGGAGACAGCGGAGGGTTGGGACCACGGGGACGCTGTGCCGTAATGGCACTCCTGGGACAGAGCTGTCCGGCTGCAGGACGCAGCCCTCCCAGGTGGCTTGCCTGCTGGAGGTTGGCAGCTCTGTGTTGGAGGCTTTTGGCAGTGAAATTTGTAACAATGAAAAGCCTTGTAGGGAGAGATGAGGCCTCCCCTGCTTGCTGCCAAGGCCATCTGCGGAGGGGCCTGTCTCAATCTGTTTTATCTGGTAGCTGTGTGGGACAAGCAGAGCGAAGGCACCAGCCTTCATAAGTGATAAAACCTACAGTCTGGCCATGGCCATGAAGCAGTCAAGATTTTGGAACCAAGGTCTGGGACAGGGTTGTGTGTGCTCTTACTTGGAATGTGAAAATAAATATTTATAAATTAATTTCCATTAGGACAGAGAAGAGCCAGTAGGCTGAATGCTTTGATTGTCAAACTTGAAAACAGCCTGTTAACTTTCAGTTAGTTCTTGCCATGTGATTTTTCCTAATATATGTTTTCCTGGAAACTAATTGCACCATCTCCACTCTGCAGTAGCATAAACTTAGGAAACAGCAGAGAAAATGCAGAGGTGCTGAGCTGCTCACAGCTCTGATATTGTAATAAAGAGGTTGTATTATTATTTACAAAACAACTGATTCATTCAGAGATGCTCATCATTTGGGATATGACGCACCATATGTTCAGTGAATCAGTTTCTATCATTGCGCTGCCTCAGACATTGTATTTGTTTCATTAAAATCTTGTATTCCGCTTCCACTCCATCAGATTTTTTGTTGCTTGTCTACATAAAATATTCAAAGTAGTATTTTGGGGGCAGCTGTAAGCCAAATTGCTGGCAGCAAGAATAAGACTGGCGATCCCATAAGCCACCATCCCCAGGAATTTCAGCCAGGGTGAATGATCTGACTTTTGTGTGGTTAAAAACTTCACTGATTCCGCTGGCACTGGAGTTGGCAGGAGACTTTTCCAAAGAGGGTTACAGGAGGCCCTCCACCCTCTTTAGGTATTGGTCTTCATAATGGAGTATTTTACCCCTCAAACGAGAAATGAGCAGAGCACTTTGATTTTGATTGAGCAAAACCATAATGAGAAGGGCTGCTGATTTTGAGGCTGTTCTGCTTGATCCAGCTTTTGTCTGGAACTATCAGTCTGTAAAGTAGCCTTCATTTAAAATAACTTCTCTTCATAGCAGGAGCTTGGCTGTCATACCTGTGTGGTAGTGCAAGGGCTGTGCCATGCGGGGACAAGACTTGTCATGCGTCCCAGGTCTCTAGGGGCCAGGAGAGAACTTCTGCTGTCTCTCCCCTCCCTTTCCTTTGCCAGGCATTCATCCTGAAGTGAGCACAGAACTAGCTTTCTGATAAAATATAACAGCCACTTGGTATTTGGGGCAACAAATAACATTTTTTTTTAAAAAAGAAATATTAAAGTAAGATTTTCAATCAATAGCTATTAATTGCAGTTTGTTTTTAAAAGGTTCATTGCACATCCTTAGTTTGCATTATTTGCATCATAAGCAGGGGGTGTTCTATCTTCTTGCTGGCCTGGAGACTTAAAACACAAAATGTTGCTATTTTATTAAATATACCACTGGCAAACTTATGGCCAATATTTTTCTGCTCTTTTAGTCAGTCATCCCTAACTTTAATGATGATATTTAAATGTCAGTACTGTTTATTTTACTGGAAAATTCTGGCTGTTTATCCTCTTTGGTTGGGCTCATAGGTATTAGAGGCAGAAACATGTTGGTAGTTCATTTTTCTTCCTTGTTGCCCAAGGCAACTGCAGGAGGAGATAACGTCCCATCAGCATTAACTTTTAAGCTGTGACATTCTGCTCCCAGCCACTGTGGGACAGTTTATTATGGCAAACATATGGATGCACATGGAGGTAAGAACACTGGGTAAAAGCCAGGCATCAAATGGGACTGGAAAATATTTTCTGCATGGGGTTTGGAAGTTACATATCCTGTTTCCACTCGTGGCCCATCAAAAGCAAACCCCTAAGGGGCTTCAGAAAATACCCTTTGGCCTGTGAGCAGGTGCCTGCTGTTGAAGTGGCTTCAGAGTGTGTTGTCCTCAGCTGTCTTCCCTGCCCCACCACAAGTTGTTATTGCAGGGTCTGTGAGGTGGGACATGCACGCCGTGCTCCAGCTGGCAGTCAGAGCGAAGCTCAAGCTATTGCACAGAGGTAGCCTGGGGCGGGAGGAGTCTGGATCTGCCTGATAGCATCTCACTCCCTGTCCCTACTGAGAGAGTAGCAAACCTGGGAGGGGGCCTGCAGACGCCATATGGCTGGGTGGTATCTAAAATGGTATGTGAGGAAATATGGCACACTGCACATCCTGAAGGACCTGACCAGTAAGCAGTAGGTTAGGAACTGGCCTGTGCAACGTTATTTTGTGCCAGCAGCCATGAATCAGCAAATCCAAGGGCGAAGGTTGGCCTGTTCCATCTATGTGGCTCTCTGGGGAATTGTGTCCCAACAGACCACACAGTGGTTAAGGAAAACATTTGTTAAAATACTGTTTTCTTAAGTGTGGTTATACAGAATGTTGTATTTTTAAAACTGTGCTTTGTTTAGTAGCGGTTTTGAGCACAGCAATTTGGCATATGGCTTTGAAGCTAGGAACAACGTCACATGAAACATGAGGCTCTGACTTCACTTCAGCAGCCCTTGCTCTGCTGCCTGCTACGCACGGAGCTCTGAAGCTGTTTCATTATAATCCCTTCTTACGGCAGCTCCGTTCAGCCGTTTGAAGTCTGGGACTAAATTCGGCTATATAAACTTTGTAGCCTAAGGGCAGTCTTTTCCTTCTTCAAAAGGAAGAGTAAGGGTAGTAGCATTTTAATGGGCTGTGTTTGTTCCTGCTGCTATTTGATGTCAGTGGGATTGTACTAAGCATGTCTCTGGCATAAAATGATACCTGAGGCGGCTTTCAAACTGTGATTTCTAAAAAAAACCCCCGACCCCCGTGAACCTGTATTAGCCTGTATTTGAACTGATCCTAGGAGGTGTTATTTACTGCTTAAATGCACATTTAACTGCCAGGGAGCTGGGCTGGTTTCTGGGTGTAATTGTGGAAGAGTGAAAGGTGCCACCAACATACTTACTGTGAAAAATAGATGTAAATGAAATAGATGTACAGGTGCATGTAGTCTGTGTGGGAGGTAGTGTTGATCTTTAGGGATCTCAGAGGAGGAGATGATGACACTGGAAGTTGTAATTTCCCTTTGTCTCTCCGTGCAGGACATAACTCATTAGCAATTTGTTCGTGTTGGAGTGTATCTTCTTCAGTGTATTGCTACTTCTGAGGACCTAAGGGGGGTGGTGGTGGTGTCCTGTCTTTGCTTGCTCCCACACAATGAGCTGGAGGCAACAGGCCTGTGCAACTCACTACATTTCCCCTGTATCTGTCCTAAGTAAACCTCGGCAGAAAAAAGTACAGAGGGTTTGTTTTTTATGGGGTTGCTGCATAGGCTGGTTCCAAACAGGTTAGGGGACCAGTGGCCCCTTGTGGTGTGGTCCCATAGCTCATGCCTCTGGAAAGCCAAGCACACAGCTCCTTCTGCAAGACTCATGTGAGCTCCCCAGGCAGGGCCTTCAGAGTCAGTGCTAAAGCCTGGTCAAAACCTGCCTGAGACTCACTCAACACCTCCGTTAGCAGGCATGCTAATATCTGGTAGCACCATGAGCTCTGATTGCACCCATACTGTATCTTAAGGATCTTAGGCTTCCCGCAAGACCAGAGTTGCTGTCTTCAATGCAGCTGAAATGCAGTGTTGACTGCTTTGGCTCTGGTTTAATTTTACTGAGCCCTCTCCTTCCCCCCAAACATTAGGCACATCTCTGTGAAAATAAATATGCACAACACTAACAAAAAAGGTATTTTCTCTGGAGAGCTTGACAGAAATTCTTAGAATGTTTCTGATTGTAGTTTTTTTTCTGTAATCTAAGCCAAAATTGTCATCCTAAAAAAGGAAAAAAAAAAGCCTCTAAGGGCATAAGACTCCTAGAATACATGGGGAAACCAGTTCCTTTATTAGGACTTAATTATGGAGCTTGCACAAGCAATGATTTTATTCAGTCTCTCCAGACCTCAGGCCCCTGGGTGTGGGGCCCTTTGGGAGATGATGTGTGCCTGCAGCCATGTCCCTTCGGTTTGCATCATTTCAGCTGGCCACCGGCATAGGACCCTGGCCAGCATGCAGCCAGCACCAAGGTGTGGTGCTATTCTGCTTCCCACCCCACTGAGCAGCCACGTGGATTTCTCATGTTTTATTTTCTTTTCACTTACTCAAACTCATGGCTACTCAGAAGCTAATGGTATTATTATTTCATGATACTGATCTTCATACATAAATATTAGATCTAAGGAGCTAAAACTGGGAGGGGGGTAAAAAGGTCACCTAGTTTTTGATCTGTTCTTGCTTCCTTTTGAAGTTATTAGGAAAGTTGTCACTGTGTCACAGTGGGAATAGGAACAGTTTCTTTCATGATCAAATAAGACTGGTTTTCCTATAATTAATGTCTGAGATCTGAAAATATTGTACAAATAGTGAGCATGTATATATGCTAAAGCCATGTAAATGCACCTATACTGCTTATAAGGAAACCCCACATGTACCACTTGCAATGAAAGCACGTACTTACTGCTTCCCCTTTTCATTTAATGGCCATAACCGTAGTTAAAATTATCTTTGTGACACATGCACTTTGCTGGCTGCAATGGGCACCTTCTTGAGAAAACATCTTTTTTCTTCTGTAATACAAAATACTACACCTCCCAAACTCTTTAGTATCAGTAAGAGATGCAATGTTTCCCCTCACTGACAGCATAAATCTGGAGCACCTCTCCTATGAGGAGAAGCTGAGAGAGTTGGGGTTGTTCAGGCTGGAGAAGAGAAGGCTCCAGGCAGACGTTATTGTGGCCTTTTAGTACTTAAAGGGGGCTTATGAGAAAGATGGGGACAGACTTTTTACCAGGGCCGTTTGTGACAGGACAAGGGATAATGGTTTTAAACTAAAAGAGGGTAGATGCAGAGCAGATATAAGGAAGAAATTTTTTACGATGAGGGTGGAGAGACACTGGCACAGGTTGCCCAGAGAGGTAGTGGAGGCCCCATCCCTGGAAACATTCAAGGCCAGGCTGGACGGGGCTCTGAGCAACCTGGTCTGGTTGAAGATGTCCCTGCTCGTGGCAGGGGGTTTGGACTAGATGATCTCTAAAGGTCCCTGCCACCCAAACTATTCTATGGTTTTATGATTCTATGATAAATCTACAGTGCAAACTTGAACTCTAAAACTTGCATAAAACCTGTCATTTGTAAGGAAGTTACAACCCGTTTAACCCTGATGCAGCTATGGTGGTGCATCTCTGTGAGAGCGGGGAACAGTCAGACTTGCTCCTGGTCTTCAGGATGATGTTCACATCAGGGCTTGTGTACCTGTAATTGTGTGGGTAAAATCTCATGTTTGCAGTGATGTTATTAGACTACTGCAGTTTTTCTCTGTAGACCAAGGTACCCGTGACAGAGAGTATGTTAAAGACCAATCCCTCTGCTGGGGTGAGTCCAGGTAACTCTGCTTTCAGGGGGTGATTCTGTACAACAGAGACTGTAGCTGGCTCCTCACGAGGGCAGGGTGTGTAACATAAAAAGAAAATATGTGGAAATAAACTGGCTTACAACTACTTACAATTACAAACCCCAAACACCTGGTCATTTACATTTTTATTACATTTCTTAGAGTATCTAATCCATATGTATTGAACAATACCAAAGGTGGTTGCTGAGGTATGGAAGTTTCTCCGTGGTAAGAAGGGAATAAACCCATTTTCTATCCTTAGCTCTCCAGAAAATACCTGCACAGTTTCCTCTTTTGTCTTCTGTCAGCCTATTCATCTGTCAAACAAAAGAAAAAGGAAATGTAATATTAGAATCAGCTTTAACACAAGGTGGTAAATACAGACCACCCCCAAAGATATAACACCCCCAGACTTTGTGAAAGATGGTAGTCAGGTCCAGATATCACAGCTTAGACTTATTTTTGCTTAGTACTGTTCTTAACTCCCACATCACAGAGTTCTGCATATTAGTTTCCTGTATTTCTGTTTTCAGTTTTTCCTATTATCAAGCCCTTTTAAATTTGAATTTTATTACAATACATCATAGCAGTACCATTCACTTGATGACAGATTTTTTAAAATCACTTAATTATTTTTTTTCTGATCAAAGAGCCGCCACAGGAAATCCGATAAACTACCAGAGACTCCTTCCCCTGGAGCCAGTAGCAGATTCATATTTTTCATATTCGTATTTGCTGTCATCAGCCACAATTCTGTTTCAGATCAAGAGAAAGGGAACCTTTTTTATGTGGGAGGGTAAGATTGAACCCAGCAAACTTAAAACGGGTACCATTTGTCTTGTTTTAAATCATCCTGGTTCTAAAAATCCTTTAAAGCTTTTCATTTTTTGTATGACCAGAAAACATACAGTTCATCTCCGTGTTCAAAGTGATGAACTTTGGAAGAAGCAAATTATCATGTGTTGTTAATTCTCTATAAACAATCACATTTCCAGCAGTTGGCTGGCTTGAATTAAGGCATTATTAAGCTTTCATGTCTATAAAATGTTATGTGCACTGCTTTGAAAGTGTAGAGTAAACCCAGCAGTTTTTTATTTTTCTTGAATATAAATGCCTTTCCTGTATCCCTATGTGTGTTTATTTTTTTAGATACGAAGAGATTAATAAAGGGGAAAGGTTGGGGGAGCCTGCTCAGTCCTACCAGTCTTTACTTACCCTTCGCTACACTGTGCCAGGCACCCGAAGCAGCCTCTGGGGTAGGTGTTTGCACCCCTGGGTGTGTGTATTAGCAGAGCACCATCGGTCTGAAGCCTTCTGCAGCAGGGTGATTGCTGAGCTGGGATTTACAAGCTCCCAGCTCTGGCTTCAAAGGAATATCATTATTTTAGGCAATGAATTCTTGTAGCAGTGGGATTTTACTCTGGCGGCTGTTTCGGGTAAGGGTGTTCTTTTGTAGATGTAGAATTGAAACTGAACCAAAGCCCTGACTATTTTTCTCTAGCTTAGTAAGGCTAAAAATGCCCCAAGAACCACACACTACCCTCTAATGCCAAATGTTGAAATACTTCCAAGATACAAATGCTAAAGAACAAGGTCTTTACTGTTTATTAGATGTACATTCACTAGATAAATGCAGATGCACAAGGAGCTGTTGTTACACCACACCGCTTGAGGGAGAAGTCTCATTCTTCACTGCTGCCGTCAAGCAAGCAGCGTGGGGTTATTTGTGTCAAAATGAGATGTGTAGCTACAGCTTACAAAAAACTGGAGCTGTCTCTGGTGTCTTGGCACAGGCCATAAAACACTGGTGGTTCTCAAGACCTGTTCTTCTGTGTTAATGGTGTCGCAGAGGCAAAGCTATGCCAGGTACCTCTGCCATGCCAGCATTTTCTCCTGTCATCATTGACACAGTACAACGACATCCATTACTGCCATGGGGGAAAACAGAGAAGGGAAAAAGAGCGTGCTGTCACAGCAGATGCACTCTGTGGTCACTGCTCTGGCTCCAAGGGGGACTGCAGTGCTTCCACTGACTCTCCTCACCTCAATTTTGGGTATGAGTGGTGGTGGAGCTACCTGGCCAGGACCCATGACCAGCTTCTCCCCAAGTGTTCGGACCCCTGCACGGCAGTGCGCCCTGAGCTGTCTGGCTGCAGAAGAGCCTTGCCTGGCTTTCCCACGCATCTCTGCTCTGCCTGAGCCCTCTGTCACTGGTTGCTTACAGGCACATGGAGCAAAAAAGAGGGTGTGACCCCATGAGGTATTCCTCCCAAAAATTGATGTGGCCCCAGTTGCCTGGACAGAAAAACATCTAACACAAATAAAGTTTGGTATTTTACTTTACTGGCTGTTTAAAACCCTGGAAAGATTCTGGGAGTTTTATACTAAGTGGCAGCAAATTCTATAAACGGCTCTCATAGAAAGCCTCCTTTCAGGCTACGATTCTGCCCAGAAACTGCACAGTGTTTCATGGAGACAAACCCAACCTTGCTAAAACTAATCCTAGTTGCTTTCAAGCTGACTTTAACTTAACCTCCATCACAATACCCTGTTATGAGCTTGCTAAGAGATTTAAAAAGAAAGAAACTAAAAAAGGAAAAGTAATTTTTTTTCTGAATTCAGAGTGATCTGGTATCTATGTACTCTCAGTTGTTCAATATTTAGGCAGACAAGGGAGGAGGACGGATAATGGGAGAGAAAAACTAGAACTTGGAGGCATCAATGTACATCAGAGTTGTTTCATACCTAATAAGCTGTGCTGCATGCACGGTCAGTTTGAAAGTCTGTGGTGATGGGAACGTGGTGCAGGCTGTGCGAATTGGGCTTTCAGGGCACCATGAGAGGTTCTGTGAAGAGTACTGGCTGCATTTCCACCGAGGCACCTCGTCTGCTTCCAGGACTGGGCTGGGCCTGTGAACAGATAGTCGTGTTTGGGCAGTAGTGAGCTTGTGCCTGCCTGAATCCATGTTGTCCTTGAGTTGCAGATGCTGTCTTCCTTTTTCATGTGCCAAAATGAGCTGTCAGAAAGCGAATTAAACATCACTGGGCACTATGCATATGCTGAGGTGAAAAGAAGAGCAATCAGTATCCTCTGTATCTCTGAACTGTTCCACCACATACTTAGCTTCACAATATGCTTCTAAATTAAAACATCATAAAGAAGAGCTTATGCCCTCTTGCTCTGAAGAGTTGGGGCAACACTCCTTGGGGAGATAAGGGTCATTTCCCAACTCAGCTGACATCAGTGAGCTCAAGAAAGCTGGCCTGCTTTGGTTAGCTTGTTTATTCTTACCTCTATTTTGGGAGAAAACCCTAATTTATAAACCTTCAGGCTGCAATTGGTTGAAATTTGATTTCAGCTCCTCTTTTATTTCATACCATCTACTCCATCTCCACTCACTTATCTTTCAGTGTTTTTAATGTAGAAGGTAGCTGGGCAACAAACCTGTTCTTATTGCTCTTGGTAGCAGTTATCATAGAATCATAGAATCATTAAGGTTGGAACAGACCTCCAAGATCAAGTCCAACCATCAACCCAACACCACCAAGCCTACTAAGCCATGTCCCAAAGTGCCATATCTACATGTTTTTTGAATACCTCCAGGGATGGTGACTCTGCCACCTCTCTGGGCAGCCTGTTCCAATGCTTGACCACTCTTTCAGTAGAGAAATTTTTCCTAATATCCAATCTAAACCTCCCCTGGCACAACTTGAGGCCATTTCCTCTCATCTAATTCCTTGTTACTTGGGAGAAGAGACCAACATCCACCTTGCTACAACTTCCCCTTCCAGGTAGCTTTAGAGAGCGATAAGGTCTCCCCTCAGCCTCCTCCAGGCTAAAGAGCCCCAGTTCCCTCAGCTGCTCCTCAGAAGACTTGTGCTCCAGACCCTTCACCATCTTCGTTGTCCTTCTCTGGACATGCTCCAGAAACTCAGTGTCCTTCTTGTAGTGAGGGGCCCAAAACTGAACACAGTATTCGAGGTGCTGCCTCACCAGTGCAGAGTACAGGGGCATGGTCACTTCCCTACTCCTGCTGGCCATGCTATTCCTGATACAAGCCAGGATGCTCTTGGCCTTCTTGGCCACCTGGGCGCACTGCTGGCTCATGTTTAGTCGGCTGTCGACTAACACCCCCAGGTCCTTTTCTGCTGTGTAGCTTCCTAAACACTCATCTCCAAGCCTGTAGCATTGCATGGGGTAGTTGTGATCCAAGTGTAGGAGCCAGCACTTGGCCTTGTTAAACCTCATCGAATTGGCCTTGGCCCATGGATCCAGCCTGCCCAGCTCCCTCTGCAGAGCCTTCCTACCCTCGAGCAGATCAACAGTCCCGCCCGATTTGTTGTCACCTGTAAACTTACTGAGGGTGTACTCCATCCCCTTATCCAGATCATTGGTAAAGATATTAACAAGACTGGCGCCAGAACTGAGCCATAGGGAACACCACTTGTGACTGACCACCAACTGGATTTAACTCCGTTGACCACAACTCTCTGGGCTCGGCCAGTTTTTTTATCCAGTGAAGAGTACACCTGTCCAAGCCATGAGCTGCCATCTTCTCCAGGAGAATGCTATGGGAGACAGTGTCAAAGGCTTTACTGAAGTCCAGATAGGTAATATGCACAGCCTTTCCCTCATCCATTAGGTGGGTCACCTGGTCATAGAAGGAGATCAGGTTGGTCAAGCAGGACCTGCCTTTCATGAACCCATGCTGGCTGGGCCTGATCCCCTGGTTGTCCTGCACATGCCTGGTGAGCACAGTCAAGATAAACTTCTCCATAATCTTTCCTGGCACCAAGGTCAGGCTTACATGCCTGTAGTTGCCCGGATCCTCCCTCTGACCCTTCTTATAGCTTGGTGTCACACTGGCAAACCTCCAGTTGTCTGGAGTCGCATTAGAAGGTTTGGAATAACTATTGTCCTAACTTCATGCCACATCTAGCAAGGCCTCTTTTGTTTGTATTTTTAGCCACTGCAAAATAGCAGGAGTCATTTTTTTAACCTGATGTGCATTTGACTGGTCTGGTAAGAGCTTAACAGCCTTTGAAAAATATATCCAGATTTTCTTTTTGCAGTGCCTGAGGTCTGTCTGCTCAGCTAGTTTGGTGGCTTCTGCTGTTGCTTTCACACTGCAAGGAGAAGTGAATGCTGGTTGATTTTTTAAATTGTTTATGGTAAAAAGAATTTGTTGGCTTCCCTTCTCTTCCTCTGTGCTGCACTGGTTCTGACTGACTTTTTATTCTTATGGGTGGGTTTCCTGGTTATGTTTCAGCAGCCTCTGATGCCTTCTGATCACAAAGGCCAATTTTGTATCAGTGATGGGTTTTGTTCATGGTGATTCGGTTTAGTGGAGTTAAACAACTTTTTGCTGTTTTGTTGCTCGAGGCTCAAGTCGTGGTCTTGAGAAGGATTTCAAAACTGCTGGACCTTGGGAACAGTTAAGAAAGAAAAGTGGAGTAGTATGGCATGAATAAGCACACGGGATGATGGTGAGACATTCCAGAGTGCTCATCTGGGCTCTGCCACTGGAGTTTGTCTGTGGCTGACAGCAACTTGCTTCAGCTCCTTGACTTTCTTTGCCACCTGTACAACAAAAATCTGAACAGCAAAGCTTATTCTACCAACTCTTATGGTGAGTATGGACCTGGAAGTCACTGAAACCACTCAAGAACACTTAATATATACTTGAATTACAGAATTAGGTCTTTACTGACCTCATAATTTTCAACTGGTTCTGCCAGGCTTTTAGCTTCCTAACAGTACTCCAAATAAAAACTGTTAGCAATGATTTTTTGACAGTAATATCATCATGACTTAATGTGAGTATATGCAGAAATTCAGTTAAGCGAGAAGTCTTTATTGATATGTAATTGCTTTTCAGAGCAAACCGACGCTTATTTATTATTCGAGGGCTATTTATGTCTGCTTGCAATTTTCTGGAAACATCTATATGTCTTAAAACAACAGTATCTGTTTTCAGTGTTTTCTAAGGGGAATTGCAGGTTCCTTTGCTCTCATTCAGCTGTGCTTAATGCTGCTACCTCTGCAGTGCCCCAGGCTTTCATTGGAGTATGTCACCTCTCTTCATACACTGCTGCTGGGAGCTTCATTCAGTCACAGGATGTTAATATATTAATTGACGTCACAACTATTTTTCCTCAGGAGCTTGCTAGTTGCTGAAATATAGCTGCAGTGATTACATTTCCTCACTCAGTTACTTGTCTTCCTGTTGATTATGAAAATGCATTTTTATTAGGCCCCCTATACAGCAAAATTCATGACTATTCTTGAACCAACCCTGATTTATAACTTGTCATGTTATTATCACTCATGAGCTAATAGCGTTAGCAATGAGTCCTTCCTTCAAGCTCTAAGTGTTTATTTAGGGCAATTCCTGAGGGTAGGACATAATGACAATCCATAGCAAGTTAATTTGATTATTATATGGACCATTAATTAGCCTTTAAATTGATGCAGCAATGAACACTATCAGGCTTTGCTAAGCATCATTTGGGACCCCCATGTGTTGTAACTCCCCCATGCACCAGTAACCAACTAATTGCCATTCACTATTTCCACCAAAATTAGGATGCACTAGCTATGCTTCAGTAACAAGAAAGGTTTTCCCTTGCTGATTTTAGGTGGTGGATGATGCCCAAACCCATGTCATGAAAGTACTTGAACAGAAACCAGTACTTCTGTTTCCCAAATCTTAAAGATTTAATGGCTAAACTTGAGGACTTGGGGATGAAATTAATTCAGTTTCCTTCTGGAGCAGAGCGTATGCAGTATGTGACTGAGTGTGACTGCAGACCTAAGGAGGGAGATTTTCAACAGTTGATTTTTTTCCTCTTTCTGTCCATGCTGTTATCAGCTAAGTATGGAAAGATGTTGTGCAGCTGCCTCTTCTCTTTGCTGCAGTGGAAGATGCATGATGATGAGGTCTGCTATCCACAGTTTATTTATGATAGCTAATTGTGTGCTCAGGTTAGTTGGGCTCACTTGCTAGGTATTACAGATCCTGGACATGAACTTGGTACACTACAGTATTGTGAATACATACAGGACTTTATTATGGCATTTGGATTTGATGAGGGGGACATGGGCCACTGGGTTTAATTCAAGTCAGTCTTGCAAAATCTTTGATTCTGAAAACACTTGCAAAAGAGTAAAACACTTCAAATTTTCCTTTTGCTGTTTGCCCAGTGATTTCTTGTGAAGTCTAGCGCAGCAGGATCCAAACCTGTTACTATGCTACCTCGTGTTATTGCCTTGAGGGTAGAATGCCGTGGCCTTGCCTGCACCCTGCCCGAGATGGGTGGGGTGATGCTGCTCCCCTTGGTGACATCAGGTGGGCCACATGGTGGGCTACGTCTGCAGTTTTCAGTCCCATGACTTTACTAGTCCTGTCATGCTCCTGTCATGTGGCTGAAGTGAAACCAGTTGGTGTTCTTCTGAGGGCAGGGCCACAGGGAAAAAGGTGGTGTGGCATGGGTGGCTGAGTTTTCCTGGTGGCCTGAGATCAATCCCCACCTGTATCATTGCAGCCACTGGATCAGATTAACATGTCAAGAGCAGAAATGGAGCTGCAACAACCAAGCTTAACCTGGTGTAGATGTGTTGTATGGTGGCTTGCTGCCATGTCTGCAGACATGGGTCCTCTGCAGTGTGGGGGCCTGAAGCATTATCATTGCTAAAAATGCTGCTGTCTCACCCCAGAAAGCTGTGGTTCACCCTTTTCCCTGGTTGCATGAGATGGGTCAGAGTGAAGGTCCCTCTAGCCCAAAGTCTTCCCTCCCAGGCTCATCTTTGGTGGGTGCTCAAGAAAAAAGAAGTTGGTCATGTACTGAGTATTGAGCTCTTCCAGCCTCTCTCAGCACTCAGGAGCAACAGGCAGGAGTTTTCACAGATGTTGGTTACCAGTTTTTGTATTATCCTCTCAGTTGTGTAGTTCTTAAGTAGATTGGTTTCATTAAAATAGTAAAGAAACCTTTACTGGAAGCTGCACCTCCACTGGCTAATTTCACTTCTCAGCTTTTACTTCAGCTTCTGTTTTATTTCAGCCCCCGTGTTGCAAAGTTGAAGGACATTGTTTCTTTTTGGTAGATTCCCAGTGGGTATGAGTCTGCAGAGATCTGTAGGATCAGATTGTGCTAGCTGAGTATCTGTCCCTGGAAACAGAAATGCAGTGGAGCTCCAAGGCCTGCACAAGCTTTTGAGAGTAGTTTCCTCAGTCCTGACTGACACGTCAGATTGCCCAGTCTGACTTCAGAGACAGTGGTACATGGCAAAGTAATCAACCCAATCTCGTTAGGACCACTGTGATGTGAATCCGTATGACTGTACCATTCTGATGCCTGTGCTCACTGATTATCAGAGTGGAGCAGACGAAGCGAGTGCAGATGAGGTGCTGCTTCCACGCGCTGCCACTTTATCGTTGCTGCAGAAGCTTGTAATTTGCATCCTCTGAAGGCAGGGGCCCTAATTAATTTGAATAGTATTTAGTTGCCATGAGCATTTTTTATTATTGACAGCCTTGGCTACTTGAAAGCTTTAGGCTTTGCTATTCTTTTACAAACATTTGTGAAGCAGTTGTTTTGCCACTCCATTGCTCAGAGATTTTAATGGACTTGTGGAGCAGATCCTCAGGTGGCAGAAGTCTGTATATTTTTTACTAAAGCCGTGAAGCTGTATTGACTTATGCTAGCTGAGTATCTGGCTTTTTTTAAAACTAGATTGGATGAAAAACCTTCTGGGGTATGTCAAGCATGCACATGATTCAGTTTCTTTTTGAGTGAACTCCTTGCGTTACATCCCCTTTTAGACACAAACTTCACTCCCGAATTTTGTTGGCATTAATTTATTACTTGCTGGCTGAGTTTAGGCAAATCCAGCTGGATTTCTTTTCCCTATTAGCCTTTTTTTTTTATCAGGTTGGCAAGCTTTTCTCTCTGGTGACTGACTGCACTTGCTTTGAGAGTGACAGTCGTGCTCTATAGTGTAAAGCACTGAAAAAAAAAACCAGTTGTGTTGCAAGGCTAGTGGTAGGGATCATCAAACCACAAAGGTATCGGACTGTGCGCCATGCCTGTGCAAAGGAAAGTGGAAAAGCTACTGGTGTTGTTGAGGTCTCTCTTAATTGTATTTTTCTCCTAGATCAGGGGGAAGTTATAGAGGTAATAAAATAATTGGGGAGATACAGGTTTGATGGATGGACTGTTTGGTGGATAAAGAATCGGTTGGACGGTCACATACAGAGGGTAGTGGTCAACAGCTCAATATCCAAATGGAGGCCAGTGACAAGTGGTGTCTCTCAGGGGTCTGTACTGGGACCAGTGCTGTTTAATATATTAATCAATGACATAGACAGTGGGATTGAGTGCACCCTCAGCAAGTTTGCAGATGACACCAAGCTGAGTGGTGTGGTTGACACACCTGAAGGATGGGATGCTATCCAGAGGGACTGGGACAAGCTGGAGAAGTGGGCCCATGTGAACCTCGGGAGGTTGAACAAGGCCAAGTGCAAGGTCCTGCACATGGGTTGGGGCACTTTCCGATACCCATACAGGCTGGGGGATGAAAGGATTGAGAGCAGCCCTGTGGAGAAGGACTTGGGGGTACTGGTGGATGAGAAGGTGGACATGACTTCGCTCACAGCCCAGAACGCCAACCACCTCCTGGGCTGCAGCATGACCAGCAGGTCAAGGGAGGTGATTCTGCCCCTCTGCTCCGCTCTGGTGAGATCCCCCACCTGCAGTCCTGTGTCCAGCTTTGGGGCCCTCAGCACAGGAGAGATATGGACCTGTTGGAGCAGGTCCAGAGGAGGGTTACAAAAATGATCAGAGAGCTGGAGTACCTTACCTGTGAGGACAGGCTGATAGAGTTTGGCTTGTTCAGCCTGGAGAAGAGAAGGCTGTGGGGAGAAGTGATTGTGGCCTTTCAGTACTTAAAGGAGGCCTACAGGAAAGATGGGGACAAAATTTTTAGCAAGGCCTGTTGTGACAGGTCAAGGGCTAATGGTTTTAAACTAAAACAGGGTAGGTTTAGACTAGATATAAGGAAGAATCTTTTTACAATGAGAATGGTGAGACACAGGTTGTCCAGAGAGGTGGTAGATGCTCCATCCCTGGAAACATTCAAGGCCAAGTTGGATGGGGCTCAGAGCAACCTGATCCAGTTAAAGGTGTCTGAGGTCATTGTAGGAGGTTTGGACTAGATGACCTGTAAAGGCCCCTTCCATCCAAACTATTCTATGATTCTATGATTCTATGATTCTATCTATGATTCTATGATTCTATGATAAAGGTATTGTAGAGGACACACTCACAGGATGCCACATGTCTGTGTGGTCCTGGCTGTCCACAGCCCCTGGTAGTGCAGTGGGGGTGTTTAGAAGGAGGAAAGGGGAGATAGCAGCCGTGGTGGTTTGAAAAGGGCAGAGGGCTTCCTGCAGGAAGCACCAAGAAAAGTGGTTTTCATAGCTGGCTGTTTTTATCCTATCAGCCATGCATACTGACAGGAGCTAACAGCAACAGGCTAATATCCTTGGTAAGTCCAGAGTTTTCCGTTCCTGTCTCATCTTTTTTCACTACATCTCCACATACTCTAACCTGGACTTGAAATGTCAGAAGATTTCCAAACTTGGCTGGAGGTGGCCCTTGATCTAACTCTGAAGTTAGTCCTGCTTTGAGCAGGGCATGGAAATGACAATGTCCAAGACATCCCCTCCAACTGACACCTCTCCATTTCAATGGGACACCAAAGACTTCATAGCCAGTGAAGGAACAGCAGGTTTCCTTCCACTCTGCAGAACTTCACTAAAATATAGAGAATACTGGTCTGTTAGATGCTCAGCTGACTTGTGAAGCTCTGAAAAATCATAACTACCCTGCTTCCTCTGTGTAGTCAGGAGCCCTGTAAAGTCTACTTTCCCTTTCATTTTGATGTTGAGGTCCTAAAGGGCATACAGGGTCTGGCGTCTCAATGGCACTGGACTTGAGTCCAGTGTGGAGGGAGCCACCTTGGAGGGGGTCTGGGCTGGGTGGCTGCTGAAGCATGGTGCTGTCTCCAGACAGCACAGCAGCTGCGGGATCGGGAGCAGGGCAGGAGACATGTGGTACACACGATGGTTCTACCAGGGACAGGCAGCTTGTCTGAGGTGTCAGTCCTGTCTGCTAGTCTATTTTTCCTTGCCAGGTCACATATATGACTATAATGTCTCTGTTGTACTGATATACTTCTACATGGATCTGGTTAGTTTCTGGGTCTTGGGAGACCTGACTTTAAAAAGAATTGCTTTCAATCGGGAGTTTTACAAAACAAAATACTTCAGAATTTCCATGAAACTAATGAAAAGCTACCTCATAACTTAAAAATCACAGTGTCTTACTATAATAAGACTGAAATGCCTTACATTATCCTTTTTTAGAATACTAAGCTTTGTTGGACTATGAATTGCGTTTTTTTTTTACCATCTACTCAGTGCTAGTATCTCGATGAAATAACATTTTATAAAGCAGAATTCTTTAGTGGAAATGTGCTGGGACAGAAGCAGTCATAATCTGTAAGGCATAAGAAAATAACACTTAGCGAGCGTGTTTAGAGATGGACAAGAATAATAGATTTCATCCTATCAGCCACCTATAATCTCCTAAACCCCAGCGGCCACCTTGTATTCCAGGCACCTCTGTTGATCAAACAGGGAGAAAATTTTCATATTATTTTTGTAATGTTTTTACTTTCCCCTTTCTTAACATTTTCTTAAATTTCAAAAAGTGAAATTCTCCTGCAATGAAAAAGCATCCCAGATCTGCCAACTTTAACTTTATAATGCAAGTTTAAGTAAAAGGGTGTCATAGGTGTTGTAACACCATAGCCCTCACAGCTTGCTGGTAGTTCATTTGTTTCTCCTTACTTCAGAGAAACTGTTAATTTCTCCAATAATTGCCAGATTTCATTTTGAGAGAGTGTAAAAGACACATTCTGCAACTACATGTACCAAAGGAAGGATGCGTCATTCATATCTTTCTACCTACCTCATATATGAGATACTGGCTCTGGACCCATAGAGTATCTACTTTCACACTATAATTTTTCCTCTACTTTCTGCTAAGCAAGTTGGTTTGCATGGTACTGCATGTTATCTCAGCTGTTTGAAATAGTATCATGTTAAACTTGGCAAACAAGTTGCCAACTTGGAATCACATTAAAAAAAAAAAAAAAGGAGAGTATTGCTTTGATCCTTTTGGCCAAACTTGATATATTGTCTGAGGGTGGATTAACATTCTCATGTTCAAATCTGAGATCTGCCCCCACCCCTACAAACCCCAAAGAGCTTTGTGGTCTTTTGATATGGGATGAACCATGTAATATTTGAACAGCACAATCTCTTCCTATGTAGTGGTAAGTAGTGCCTAGTGAAAGCAGAGCTTTGTTTTACTGATTGTTTTGCAAAAGCATCCAGCATTACGGATTAGCCCAAATTACCTCTGAACTTCTTAGGGCTGCAAAATTACCCTAGATAATATTGCAAGAATAAGTTGCCCTCAATGTTTCCAGTAGTTTCTCGTTAGGCTTGAATGACTCCGTTAAGTGGTTTTCTCTGAGCGCTGTCTTGAAAGTCCCAAATCAAAGGCATGTGAAAAGGAGTAATAATTTATTACAATAATAAAACTGGGTAACTGCTGACTGCATCTGACAGTGTTGTGTATCCACAAATAGTCCTCATCCCAGGAGGTAGCTTAGGTTGTTGGAGGATGTCTTCTGCCTGGGAAGATGTAAGCAGTGCTATCATCTGGCAGAAGGTGGCCAGCCCATCTCCTACAGCAGCTGGTGGTGACACACTGGTAAAGGCAGTGACACTGCATAGCAGCCTTCTTATACTAATACTGACATTATTTTGATATATCTGAATTTAGTATCTCTTCCTGTGTGAAGGCTTTGACAAATTGATTTATATTGACTTCTGTGAAAAGGCACTGGGTTTCTATTTAACCAGGTTTCAGAAGGATTGCCTGTGATAGAAAACTCATACACTCATCGTCTATACAGTGCTTGGAAAGGAAATAGAAGCAGGGTCAGGTTTTGATTCTGCTTGCAAAATGGAAATAAAAGAACTGGTGATGTGCAGCTGGCTTATGTGAGGGCTGGTGCCTGAACCTGTATTGACAATTCAGTACTGAATCAAATGATCTCTGGCTGCCAGCAAGGTTAATGGCATGGGTGGTCCCTTGCTACAGATCTGAGGTGCACTTGCTCGGGTTGCAGCGGAAAATGCCTGTACCCTGACATGGACATCACCCCGAGGACTGCTGGTTAGCATCATGAGAATAATCCAGATCTTTCTCTTGTGCAAATGAGAGTCAAATTTGGCCTCTAGGATTAGACTTGCTGAGGCTGGCAAGCCGACTCTTCAAATATTCTTGAAAATATAGATTGCAAATATTTTCCAAGGTGACTGGGGACTTTGCCCCAGAAGCCTGAGAATTTTTCCAGATGAAGGAAATTTTGCATCTTGGCTTTTGCAAAATGTCGTCCCTACTGTGTGGTCGCACTTTGTCCTGATCTCAGAACCCAAATCTCTCCCGGCCCTTGGTGAGGTGGTAGTAGGGACCATAACAATCAAAATTCATGCTCTGTTTGAGCTTTCTTATGCTTGGCAGCTGCTTCCAGACCTCATTTTAATAACTTCTTGTGGAGGTCTCTGGAGTTGTTTTCAGCCAGATTTATTTTTGGATGAAGGCAAGATTTTCTTTTTAGAAGTATCTTTGATGAAATAAGTGATGGAAAGGAACTGAAAAGCTGTAATTCAGTCAAGACATTCATTTATGGCATAGCCTGTGATAACAGCTTGATGGAATTAAGTTTTTTGTGTTCAGTCTCAAAGCAGGTATTTTTATGTCAAGCATAAAATAATAATTTCTTTTTTTAGTAATGACAAGAGGATTTACATAGTTCTTCAAATAAATGTAATGTAGAAAATAGTTTGTTTCTAAATACAGATGAAAAAATACCATATTCTTAATTCAGACACAGGATACATGGTTTCATTATTTATATTCTTTTGGTTTTGTCTTAGTGGTTTTGGCAGTACATCTGAAAATGAAATGTTATGGAGAAAATTAAAATCAGAGATCCTTTAAAACTTTATTTATAATGGCAGGATACAAACAATTATTGTGATTGGAGAAATGAAGTTGCTATATCAGAGATGATCTGTGTGGAGACATCTGACCCATCTTTGGTAAGGAGAGTAGGAGTAAAGCTCTGGCCAGCTGCCATTATCCATCACTGGGCCATTTTGTGGTGGTTGTGCTCCTCCATTGCTCTGGGGACACTTGCGATTTCCGAATTCCTTTCTGGTCTCCCACAGATAGTCTCTTTATTTAAAGCACAACTGTTACACGGCTCTTCAGCAGTTCAGGGAAAATTTGATTTTGCTGTCCACTGTGCGTAGGCTGGCCTGCTTCATCCAGGAAGAAGCTCAGCAGACCTGGGCGTGCTGCTGCAGTTGGGCTGCTGGGCTGGGGTGCGGGGGGTTCTGCTCCTCACCAGAGCCCATGCTCCCTCTTAACTCATTCTCTAGTTCCTTCTCTCAGTGGCCAGCACTCTGGTGTGGAAAAGATGCCTGTTTCCCTCACCCCAACAAGCCACGGCCTGTAGGCGTTGTCTGCTTTGTGCATGCACTGTCAGTCTTGCTATAAAATCACATCTGACATGATTTCTCTATTACAGTAGATATCCACTGGCTTGGATCTTCTTATGAGCACTTGGTTGCTTCATCTCCTAACCTTAGATGATCAGCCATTGGGTTTGGCTTGCAAGCCCCAGATAAATGCTTCAAGATACAGTGAAAAGAAAGCACAGAGGCCAACCCTATAATCAGGAATGGATTGAAGAGCAGATCCAATTCAGTCTCCCTTACACCAGCTTTATACTTATTAAAGATACAGTCGCCCAGATACTGAATTCCTGAGGTGGTTTTGTACATTGGTAAACTAGAATAAATCAACAAATAGTAACGTAGGGTATGGATTACATACAATTTTTGCCGCTGGAATGCTAAATTTCTTCAGTTAATCCTTTGGTTTGCCTTTCCATGTCAGCAAGTTTCTACATTTACTCCATTGCCTCTGTGTTTTGTACCTCATGTCCTAGACGATCCTGAAAGTGTGGTTAATTTTGATAGCAGATAGATTATGTCAATCTGTTGCATACGGAAACAACTGGTTTCTTTTATCTCCTGTGATCTGTGACCAAATAGATTTTGGGTGGAGTGGTCAGCTAGCTTCTATCCAGCAGAACTACACAGTAGATGCTGCTGGCATATAATATCCATTATAGAATGGTTACACTCACTGCTGCTCATCATAATGTTGTGAGCAACTGAAATCCCTTCCCTTTGTTACACCTGGGCAAAGGAACAGGTTAGAGAATTGCTGTTGGAAACTTCCTGAAATCACGGTCAAATTATATGCATTTTGGCAAGAACACATTCATTCTTGGTGGAATCCAACTCATCAACAGCTAGCCAGTCTCTGTGGATTTGGCAGGGAAGCCCCACTGTTGTGGCCATTTCTGGACCACCTTCCCACACGGAAAGTGACAGTGCCAAACTTCCAGTGGTGTTGATTCTGCAGTTGTCCTGATGAAAACACAAAGCTGGTTTTGAAATGGAACTACGAACCTGTCAGCCTCATCTCTGTGCCTAGGAAGATCATGGAACAGATCCTCCCAGAAGCTATACTAAGGCACATTGAGGACTGGGAGGCGATTTGAGACAGCCATCAAATTGCCATCAACAGAAATTCAAGGCTTCACCAAGGGCAAGTCTTGCCTGAACAATCCAGTGGCCTTCTGTGATAGAGTGACTACATCAGTGAACGAAGAAATAGCTATGGTTGTCATCTGTCTGAACTTCTGTAAGGCCTTTGACATGGTCCCCCCTCCAGCATCCTTCTCTGTAAATTGGAGGGAGATGGATTTGATGGATGGACTGTTGGGTGGATGAGGAATTGGTTGGGTGATTGGATCCAGAGAGTAGTGGTCAATGGCTCAATGTCCAGATGGAGATCAGTGATGAGTGGTGTCCGTCAGGGGTCTGTACCGGGACTAGTACTGTTGAATATCTTCATCAATGACATAGACAGTGGAATTGAGTGCTCCATCAGTAAGCTTGCAGATGACACCAAGCTGAGTGGTGTGGTTGACACACCTGAGGGACGGAATGCCATCTAGAAGGACTGGGACAAGCTGGGCCCATGTGAACCTCGGGAGGTTGAACAAGGCCAAGTGCAAGGTCCTGCACATGGATCGGGGCAACACCCTGGTATCCATACAGGCTGGGGGATGACAGGATTGAGAGCAGCCCTGTGGAGAAGGACTTGGGGGTGTTGGTCAATGAGAAGCTGGACATGACTTGGCAATGTGTGCTTGCAGCCCAGAAAGCCAACCGTCTCCTGGGCTGCATCAAAAGCAGTGTGGCCAGCAGGCTGAGGGAGGCGACTTTGTCCCTCTGCTCTGCTCTGGTGAGACCCCACCTGCAGTCCTGTGTCCAGCTCTGGGACCCTCAGCAGAAAAAGGCCATGGACATGTTGGAGTGGGTCCGGAGGAGTCCACAAAAATGATCGGAGAGCTGGAGCACCTCTTCTGTGAGGACAGGCTGAGACAGTTGGGGTTGCTCCTTATTGGAGCCTTTTAATATTTGAAGGGGGCTTATAAGAAAGATGGGGACAGACTTTTTAGAAAGGCCTGTTGTGATAGGACAAGTGGTAATGGTTTTAAAGTAAAACAGGGTAGATTCAGGCTAGATATAAGAAAGATATTTTTTAAGATACGAGTGGTGAGACACAGACACAGGTCGCCCTGAGAGGTGGTAGATGCCCCATCCCTGAAAGAGTTCAAGGTCAGGTTGGATGGGGCTCAGAGCAACCTGATCCAGTTAAAGGTGTTTGAGGTCATTGCAGGGGGTTTGGACTAGATGACCTTTAAAGGTCCCTTCCAACCCAAAGCATTCTATGATTCTATGGTGGGGGAAAGGGTTCAGAGATGTTCTGGGTTGCTTATTGTGCTGGTCAGACCCATAGTCCGCAAGGAGCGATGCTCTGACTCTGATGCTTCCAATGCCTCAGAATGAGGTGTAAGAGCAGCACTGATGTTAGACACTGGAAATCCCACTCCATGCAAAAAAAGCTCCTTGTGTGATGAACAGAAGGTGCTCCATTACTGGAATACCAGGATTACAACCGAGGCATTTTATAATTAATTCAAACAATTCTAACAGTCTTTGTACCCATAAACCTGTTATTTGGTTTTGTGTAAGTTTTATACATTTTAGCTCACTTTAAAGACCATTCTCTGCAAGTTAAGACATACAAATTGTGTTGTTGATTGATAAACACCTATTTTTGGTGCTGGTTGAATGACAAATTATGTCTACTCGAAAGAGTTTTGGTATATTTTACTTAAAAAAATAGGTCAAAAGTGGGGTTTTTCATTACAAGCTCATTTCCACATGTCTGAACCATATACAGGGAATAAATTATTTAACTAGATACTTCTACCAAATGTCCAGTAATAAATAGGTGAAAAAAGTCCATTTTTTGCATGGTGGTATGCAACATGTAACCTTATGCAGCATAGCAGAGTCAAAAGGCAAGATAAATTGTACTGGATATATCGCACCCTTTGTTTAAATAAATTCATATCATTAGGCTCCACTCACCAGCCATTTGCATGAAGATGGGGGATTTTTCTTATTCAGGCAGGCTTGAGGTGAACAGTATCAGGCAAACCATTTTCCTCTTCCTTTTGAACTTCTATATCCCTTGTTTTATGCTTACTTTCTGAAATCCCTTGGCTCCCTTCCAACTCACAGATGGGCACAAAGCATTTTGGCTTTCCACCTCCTGCTTTGTTATTGCTTAAGTACGTTATCCTCATTGCATTTTAATTAATGAGGATATTGCTGGCAGGGGGACAGATAGCCAAACTGGAGATGAAGTGGTCTTTCGCATCAAACTGAGTGTTAATAGATGTAAATAGATTGATGAATAGTCTTAAAACTGTTGTGTCGGTGAAAGGCTTGCTGCCTCACTCCTGGTGGAGTTGCTATGTGTCCATCAAATCAATCTAGGTAGCTGATGTGATTTGAAGTCCCTTGGCAGATAGGAAGTGAGTTAGGGAGTATTTACACACACACCGCTGAGATGGCAGAAATGAGAGAGGAGGAGGAACATCTGGCAAAGGGGTAGTGGTAATCTGGGGGTTACCACCCCTCAGCACCTCTGACCTGTTGGGTGCTCTGAAGAGGAATTCAGTAGCAAAGAAGGTTTCACAGGGCACTGAGGTGCTGTTGGCGGGAATTAGCAAACTGTAGGCCTGAGTTTACAACCTTGGATCCACCATGAGGCACAAAGTCTTGGCTGTGCTTTTTCAGCCATCTGTGCTCATTTATTAACCCCTGGAGAGGCTTCTGGCTGCTATAATTTATTTTACCATTCATCATGAAAAAAATTCCAATTCTCAGAAGCTATAGGGGAAGACGGAAGACAGATTATGTTGCTGTCAGTTTAAGATAATTTTCTATTATCTTTCCATATAAGTTTCAGGAAAAATATGTTGTCTTTTTTAAAAGGTTATAGAATTGGAGAAAGTAAACCTATCCATTTAAAACAGGGGCAGCGATACCAGGGATAGACTGTATCTGAAGAGTCTGGAGAACCCCAAAATAATTTACCTTGGGAGGCTGATGGTGTTTTCCCTTCCCCAGTCCCCTAGAGCCAGCTCTTTTTTCAGATGCAGTTTGTGTTTACAACCAGTTGCCATTAACACATCACAGAAACAAAAATATGGGCTTTGAATGAAGTCTGTCTAGGTTCTGCAGTAAAAAGCTGGTTGAAAGTAGGCTTTCTGGAGGGGTATCTGTCATTTTGTCTGTCAGGATGTTGCTCCTTTTCCCTTCTTCTCTCCCCAAGTGATTCAGTACCTTTTTTTTTTCCTTCTTCACAGCTGTCTGAGCTTGACACAGCATTTGCGCTTAGTCTATAGCAATAAACGTCAGCAAAATTGCCACAAATGCTCCTGTGATACATTGCCATTAAATACAGCTGCACCTTTTTGGATGTGGGAGGGAGGATGGCTGTGGCTCTCAACCGAGCGGAGGATAAGCCCACTTGCTTGTGCAGAAGCAAGATGAGGGACCAGATTTGCTCAGCTGTGTTTATCCTCCCACCCACACGTGTGCCCATACAAGCATCCCACCAGCTGAACGTCAGGCTAATCAAAACAACATAAAGCTGGCTGAATCCCAAACCAGCTGTGATGTAAAGCTGGCTGAATCCCAAACCAGCTGTGATGAGGCTTGTCACGCTTATACCATTATTGTTGTTGTTTCAATTTGTAAAATTAGCCTCTGCTGATGGCCCTGCCTGCAGCTGCCTCTCCTCCGGCCTCCCTGCATCTCCCATGTCTCTGGGCTGTCCCGTGTGCGATAGCTGTGCACTCCCGCCCCGGTGTCCCCTGCAGCCCCCCATGGGACCCAGGGCTCTGGAGCTGGTGGGTACCTACCCCGCCTCCTGCCAACGGGGTCTGCTCTTTGAGCTGCAAATGAATTCAAGAACCTCTCTGGGAACAGAAAGGCTTTTCAGCTGATGAAATGGCTGAAAAGGAAAACATAACCATATGCTGCTGCATGAGCTCATTGTGGCTACATGGGTCCCTTTGTTAAAATTTCTGTGTCCTGCCTATCCCTCGCCTGGATCCAGCTGGAGGGATGGAGAGGTTTCACCCAACCAACCCTGTTCCTTGTAGCCCTGCAGGGCTTGGCAGTGGCTGCTGTAGGACCCTCCATCTAACTCATGGGCATCTCCATACTGCCCTCTCATGCAGTGTTGTCCCAATGGGCTGCTACTGGATTCTCCCATTACTAGAAAAAAACCCAGGGTTGCTTGAGACCTCTGTGTTGATTTTTGGTGGACTAACTGGGCCTACGGAGTTCAGAGGTGACATTATGTCTCTTCCTCTCGCTGTGAGAAACACGGAGCACAGTTTGGGGTTTTGAGTACAGAGACCAATTTGGTCTGCTGTGGCAAGCACACTTCAAAATTCATACCAGCCTTTTGAAATGTGTTGATTAGTTTACAGAGGAAAAAAAGAGTGAGAAGTGAAAAATATGGCATGCTGAAATGGGAACCAGGTGGTACCCAAAGTGGCTTAATCAGAACCTGTGAACGTCCCTCCCTCAGGCAGGGCTGCTGCGTGCAGCGTGTGGTCTGTCTGCTGGTCTTTCAGAGTGGGAAAGAAGGTGTCAGTCCTGCTGTCAGGACCGCTACAGATTGCAAGACCCTGCTCCTGCTTTTGACAGAAGGGAGAGAAGTGTGAGCGGGGAGAAATCTCTCTCTCCTGGTGCTTCCAGGGTGGGAGGTGCTGCTTGCGCTCGATGGTTCTGCCAAGCGGGCAGGTTGGGTTGCCCACCACGGCCAGGCGTCCAGGTCCTGGTGCTTAGCTCAGCTATGCATATGGCGTCAGCCTCATCAGGTCAGTCTTCATAGGCTGGGGGGTGCCCCGGGAAATACCACAACTTTCTGTGATCTCAGGGTCTGCTCAAAAGCAGAAAATAATGTCAGGAGAGGAGGAAGATGGAGGGGGAAGGTACCTGGAGGGGGCTGTGGCAGGGTCTCTGCTGGCTCAGATGTGATGGTGCGATGCCCTGTGTGCCTGCCAGCGCTTTGATCTGATCCTGATAAGCCTCCACAGCACCCTGGCTCACCAAAGAGCAAGGTCTGTATGGCTAACTTTCTTTTCAAGGGGGGAGCCTACAGCACTGCTGTATACTTGAAGCCTTAGAGGAAAGGAGAAAGGTGTGTGTAGTAGGAATAGAGGCTAATGCCATAAACAAAAACATTGAAATAACTGATTGACCTAAATGATTGCCCGACTTCTGGCTCCTCTGTACCTAGCACTGCTGCCGGCGAGCGCTGCAGCCCTTTCCCTCTCCTTCACAACTCTCCACACCCCTCTCCCACCTGTTTCCCACTGCTGAACTCCCAGCTGGTGCTGTGAACAGACCTCAACCATTACCCCATGGAGGTGACATGAAATTACGCCCAATGCTTTCCTGTCCCCAAAGCCTCAGCCATTAAATGTCACTGGAGGAAAGCTCTTTGTACTGCCTTTCTGCCCCCCTGTACATTCCAGTATGGCTCCAGCATGTGGGGCTATTCTGGTCAAGGGTCTGGGCTTCTCACCTGTATAACCTGTATAAGAAATTAGAAGCTACAGTAAAAAATAATTTATTCTGCCCAGCTTGATCTCATGCTGGTTTTACAGTAGAATAACTGTGCTTCCTCAGGGCTACTCTTTGTGCGAGGTTAATTGGTGTATATAAAGCAAGCATGATGATCCTTCACTTAAAAGCACACTTGGGAACTTGCTAATCTCCCTGGAGGTTTGGCCAGGTTTCATCTATGTGCTCCTGGTTTGTGTCTGATTTTTATTTGTGACATATGCTGCAGAACCCTCTGGATGCTATTTAGAAAGGTGCCTTTAATAAAACCATCTGTCTAATATACATCTCACTCTGGAGAGATCTGATTGAAAATATTTCTTCTCTTCCCATGATTTCTTTCTTGTTTATCTTTAAAAAATATCCTTTTTAAACCTGTTTTTCTACTTCTTAATAATCATGTGAACTGGATCTGTTGAAACTTTTCCTTCTTCCTTTTCTACTCACTTTTCACATGGGTAGTGTTAGTGCTGCATGGTGCTTCTGATAGCCCTGCCAGCATGTCCCACCATCTGAGGGTGCCCTGGCCACACACTGCTTCCCATGGCACTACTGAGGTTGGTGATGGGCTTTGCCCCGAGCAGCTCTTTAGCAGAAGGGTTAAGTTGGCAGGTAGGGCAGGACATCCTTGGTGATGGTCTTAAAACTGCTTTTGTGACTTGCCTCTGAAAGACTTAGGAAGGTAAGCCCTCACCTGTGGCTGCACCAGGACTTATTCAAGTCGCTATGTAGTAAAACTACTACTAAAAATCCCACTCTTATTAATGGGCTTGGATTACTCTTTAATTTGTAGATCTGGGCCCAGAGATGCAATACTGGTCCTGAGTATTCCACTGGTCCTGAGGTGGGTTTGGAGGGCCTCAGTCTCCCCTTTGAGCTATGTTGACTGTGTCTCATGTGGTGCAGATGATGTGGAGAGCAAGGCCAAGGCTCAATCATGCCTTTTTGCTGACCATGCAGTCTGTCTGCTGCCCTCAACAGGTGCCTCGACCACCATTGCCTGCAGCTGGCTCCCTGGAGGATTGCTCCTCAGCAGGTATTTCCTCTACAGGACAGGAGATGGTATCTCTTGTTGTCCATGCATTCAATTAGTGCTGAACTTCAAACCTGCATTTCAAAAATGTGCTTGGATGTACTTAGCTTATTTTTATTCTTCCTCTGATCTTTTTAAAATACCCGTTCTTTACCTATATATAGCAAAAGATAGTCTTCATAATCATCTCAGCCACGCTGTGCTGAGAAAGCTTGCTCTTGGGTTATTTCTAGAATTAGAGTTCTTAGCATTGCTGTCCCTTGCTCTCTTTGTACAAAGCTAGGGCACACTGGGATGAAAACATGACCTTATCCTTTGACTATGCAGACTGGTCATTTTTTAAAAAGAGCTGGTGTTCCAAAAGGAACAAATTGTAATTTGCAGATACAAATTTCTCAATTCCTTGTTCCTGGTTGGGTTGGTGTGATAAGTGCACGCAGAGTTCAGGGGACTTTTGCTAAATCTTGTAGTAGTTGCATATGTCTGCTGTCAATATCTTTATACTACTGCTTCATGATCTTCTCTGATCCACAGAGTTGTTACTATCTTCAAACAAAATTTTTGGGTTGTAAAGGCAACATGACCTATTAATACACAATACAGTTATGAAACAATGGCTACAGGAGGTTTGATCATCACCTAAACAATGTATTTTCATTAAAACTTAATACTAACATAGATGTCATGTAATTGATTAAAAATAATGGTGATTTTCATTAAAATATCAACCTACTATGAATAGGCCGTAATCCCCCCATGGCTCTTGGCAGATGACAGAAACTTGAAATATTTCCTACCTGTCTGCTAGCCTTCCCCTCCTCCCAAGTCTTCCTTCCCAATTTCTATAACACCAGTCTTCAAGACTTACCATTAAAAACCTTCCAGCTCCTTAAAATAACAAAGACCAATGGGTATAGCACAAAATTATTTTTTCTATCAAATTAAAAGACCTTAGGAACACTGAACTTCAGTCTGTCATTCACATTATATTTTATTCAAAGAGAAATGTCCACATTTTCACTTATATGAAAAGGCTCATAACATCTGTGAGAAAAAAAATGTTGCATGGAAATCTGGTTGCTCCAGGTTTTAGGTCAGTCTTGGTGCATTGTACACAAGCCCTTTATTAAAAAGGGTTTAATGATCTACTGTGAAAGGGAGCTTAGGTTCATTATACAGAGAAGCTCGATGCATCCTTTTCCTGAACATTGGGTCGACAGTGATAGCACATATAGTTTTAAGTATTTTGCCCCATGGATGACATACTTTTCTATGAAAATTTGAAATGATTATTAAATACAGTCAGCAGGTAAAGCAAATAAGGCCATTGGACCAAAAATAGCTTCCAAAAGCTTTCATCCAGAGGGAACTAAATCTTCTTATGACAAGACACTGCAGAGCACCCCACAACCGGTATCTGCCCTGGGAGCTGGAGCAGTCATCAACACTCTTGGCAATTGCGCAACACGCCTACTTGTGTATGAAAAGCTTTCTGCAAAATTAATAGCCCACATTAATTCCTGGTGTGACTCCAACTGAAATCAATGATGTTACACCACTGATGAATATAGAAAAATTGTTTTAACAATTACCTACTAAGTAGCAGATTAGTGAAATTCACTTCCAACAGCAGGCAAATCTGGTCAGTGGAACGTGGCTAGAAATTGTTGCTGAAGGAGAGGGAATTTGGAGAGAGCTGGAAAGAGGGGAGAC
>NW_009258629.1:1692753-1735092 GCF_000687185.1 Egretta garzetta
AGTGGAGACAGGAGAAAGAGCAAAAAAATTTCTTATTTTACATTGGCAGTATCAGTTTTTTCAGGGTTTTTTTTCTGATCAAAGGAACAGATGCAAAGCTATAGAAATGAAGAACTGATGCAAAGATATAGAACTGAGACAACTTTATTGTTCCAAAGTCGCTGGAGAAAAGCAAGTAACCTGCAAATAAGAGAGGAAAGATACAGAAATTACTGGGATGAACAACATTACACAGTACCGTAGAGGAGAGAAACTTAAAATTCTTAGAAAGTGAAGTATAACTGGAAATAATGCCTCATTACTCTTATTCTGAAGACCTTAAAGGCCAGACAAAACAAAGGATGGTGGACAGTAGTCTAAATATTGGCAGAGTGAAGAGAATGATAGCTGAATGATTTGTTTTAAGGGTATTGCTGATTTTATTACTTTAGGGGAAACAGTGGTTATGTTCAGAATTGCAGGATCAGATCATAGTCATGCAGTTTGGAGGGGACCTCTGGGGCTTTATAATCCAAAATCCTGCTCGAAGCAGGTCCATTTGAAGCAGATTGTTCATGGTACATCTTGGTCTCCATGGGTGGAGATTTTCAGCATCTGTTTCGGCATTTGACCATCCTCAGGGTGCAATTTTTTCCCTTATATCAAGTTGGAGTTTACCATGTTATAGCTTGTGTCTGTTATCTCTTGTCTTTCCACTGAGCACATATGAGAAGAATCTGACTCCCTCATCTCTACACCCTCCATTAGGTAGCTGGTGACAGCAGTAAGTCCCCCTGAAGCCCTGCCTTCTCCAAGTCGGACAGCCTCTCCTTGCAGGGTATGTCTGGTGGCCCTCCACTGGGTTTTCTCCCATTTGACAATGTCTCTCTGTTCTGAACTCTGTGGACAGGCTGACTGATGGCTGCACTGTGACACATGTGCTGCCATGTGTCTTTGGGGCAAGTGATGAGGTAACACCTGAGATACCATTGTGTGGACATTAGGAGAAATAGCTTTTCTGGAATCATATTCCCTACTTTTACCAAAATACAGAATTACACATCTATTGGCTTATTTTTACTAGATTACAGTGATTAATGTAACTGTTTCCATGTAGTCAAGAGAAAACTTGAGTACTTCCTTCTTGATCTGGGGGATCTCCTGGTCCATCTCCTGCCAAAGTCAGTGGCCTGCTCAGATCTGCTTGCAGAGTTATGGTACCTCTCCAAACTTTGTCATACATCAGATGCTCCAAGCTCCTGGAGGGCAAAGGCAAATTGATTTCCATGTCTCTGTGAGCCACTGTGGCAGATAGAACAGAAATATCAGCTTTGCACCCTGCTGCTACAAGTTCAGCTTAAATTTCTTGTGCCAAATGACATAAGGTATCAGTGAGCATCTGCAGAGCTGAACTCACTTCTTGTGACTGTTTCTTGGGAAGAAAATTGTGCTGTATATTTGATCTTACCATAAAAGAGAGCCTGTTTCACCTTGAATTATCAATATTTTTGGCCAGCTTAGCCTGGAAGTACTGACCTGACCTTGTCCAAGCCTCAAATTTAGAGAAAGACAGATTTTCTGTAAAACAGAACCTCAATAGGCTTTACAGTGTTTGTTTTGCTTTTTTACTTCTCCCCCCCACCCCCCAGCCTGTTGCACAGCACTGGGAGAGATTTAGCACTTAGGCCCCAGGGGAACAGATGTGCAATAGAAATAATTCTCTTTGCTTTAGGCTGGGCCCCCCTGAGAGAGGTGGTGTATCTACACGGAGTAAGCAGATGATCACGCGGACTTCAGAAAAAGCTCACGGCGCAGAGGATTATCTCTGGTGTTCAAGCATGCTCCAATTCTTCTAGAGCATTCAGTTGGTTTAGTGAAAAGGAAAGTCATGCTGAGTTGTTTTTAACCTCAGTTTTCCTTCCTGACTGCCAGCTATAAGCTTTCCACTCTTCAGAACCCAGTACCACAGACAGTGCGTCTGGAGAAGCATGTGTGTGGGAGAAATGCAGGGGCTCAGTATTCCCTAATATGTCTTCAGAGCTAAGTCCACTGGGCTTATACTTCTCTTTGATGAGAGGAGATAAGGGTGGCTGTGGTGCTGGGGCTCTCTGAGGGCCCTAGGATCTCTCTCAGCTAATTCCTCCTTGCAGGGAGTAATTCAGCCTCTTGCGGTACATGAACTGTGGCACGGGGGTCCACGGCAGGCTGGCAGGTAACCTTCCCCTAAACGTCCCACAACGCATCTCCTGTGTGCAGCTCCCTCTGAGTGGTCGGCGTTTCCCCTTGCTGTGTCCTCCATGTGCTCCCTACGGAGACAGCCCACTGTTGGATTTATCCTCATTTCCCTGCAGCACCAAGAGAGTGTTTGAGACTAAGAGAAGGCAAAAATTGTATTTCAGTGAGATCTGACCTCAGGCTTTATTTACAGGGCTGAAAGCAGGTAAAATAAAATGTAAACTGCAGTTTTTATCTAAGCCTAGACATTAAAAACCTTCCCACTTAGAATCATAGAATAGAATCATAGAATGTTTTGGGTTGGAAGGGACCTTTAGAGGTCATTTAGTCCACCTCCCCTGCAGTGAGTAGGGACAACTGAGCTGGTTGTTCAGAGCCCCATCCAACCTGGCCTTGAATGTTTCCAGGGATGGGGCCTCCACTACCTCTCTGGGCAACCCGTTCCAGTGTTTCACCACCTTCATTGTAAAGAATTTCTTCCTTATATCCAGTCTAAATCTACCCTGGTTTAGTTTAAAACTATTACCCCTTGTCCTATCGCAACAGGCCCTGCTAAAAAGTCTGTCCCCATCTTTCTTATAAGCCCCCTTTAAGAACTGAAAGGCTGCAATCAGGTGTCCCCAGAGCCTTCTCTTCTCCAGGCTGAACAAACCCAGCTGTCTCAGCCTGTCCTCATAGAAGAGGTGCTCCAGCTCTCCGATCATTTTTGTGGACTCCTCCGGACCCACTCCAACAAGTCCATGTCTGTCCTGTGCTGAGGGCCCCAGAGCTGGACGCTGGACTGCAGGTGGGGTCTGACCAGAGTGGAGCAGAGGGGCAGAATCCCCTCCCTCGACCTGCTGGCCAGGCTGCTTTTGATGCAGCCCAGGAGATGGTTGGCTTTCTGGGCTGCAAGCACACATTGCCAAGTCATGCCCAGCTTCTCACTGACCAACACCCCCAAGTCCTTCTCCACAGGGCTGCTCTCAATCCTGTCATCCCCCAGCCTGTATGGGTATCAGAGATTGCCCACCATGGTGGTCTTTTTCTGCCTTCAGGGCAGACCTGGAAAGCAGCCACCAGGGATGGAGGAGGAGAGCCTCCTCCACTCCTCCTTTCCTCCCCTTGGCTTCCACCTGCTGCTGAAGCACACCTGAGGACTGGGTGGCCTATCTGTGTGGTCATCATCACTGTGAACATCTTTATCATTCAGAGGACTCACCAGTTTCTTCTACCCAGCTCATCTGGTCCCCGTTTCCTCTCAGGAAGCCTCTGCATGCAGCTCCAGCCTCTCCTCCCTGCCCAGACCAGGCATCTGGTGAGGCTCGTCAGTGCGGGGGTGGCTGTGTCCCTGGGAAGCCCACGTGTGCTACCTCCATAGCACAGGTGATGGGCTGCGTGCTAGGGTGCCAAATCTGTCTGCATCGCTACCCCACCTATGCACTTTCAAGGATTTTTCTGTCACAGAAACTTGCAGGCTTTAAAACTGAGTAAATGTGATCTTCTGGAAAGATTTTCTGTTACTACATTTTGGGCTCTTAGACATGGTCACATAATGCTTGAATCATGCTGGTAACTACAGATGAGGGAACTAAACAATTGTTCATCTGCCAGCAGTGGCTTTTCTTACAACACACCAACTGCTTCTGACTTTATAGAAGATTAAAGTAACTACTTGTACATTTTTTGTGGTTAGGAAACCCCTTTCTATTCACTTAAAGTCATTGCCAAATCTTGAAATAGTCATATTTGTGGAGACTTGAAATGTCTAATTTCAGTCTAATAAGCAGATCCAGACTTTTCACCAATGTGCCTAAAACAACATGCTTCATTTTAGGGAGTGTAAGAAAAGTAAACAACTTTAGAAAATGAAATTGCTCCTTTGCTGAAAGCTTTCTGTTAAAGGGGACATGGCAGGAGGTCACGGGGTAGATAATGAATAACATATTGCTCTTTGATAGCACTGTTAGCAAATTTTATTGGAAAGGATCAGATTTGCAGTGGGTCAGAGCAGAACTGTGACCAGAACTCTTATTTTTCTCTCTCCTTGTAACAGCCTCCTTCACTTACTTCACCTAACTTTTATGTTGTATCTGTAAGTATAAAAGTTTATTTGCAGAAGTTTTTGTAAGCATAAGCATCTATCTTTTATATTATGTTTGGACCTTCAAGGTTAAACACGGCACAGAGACATTAAGGAGTATGAACAGATCCCCATGGATCTGGATTCTCATTATCTTTTAGCAGCTGTCTTGCTTTAAGACCAGTTTGAAACAAATGGAAAGCCTAGTAATTCTCATTCAGGTTTGCTTCACTTTGTACTTGCATTGCCTAGATAAATGTGGCATGCAGGAAAAGGGGGTTGTTCTCCATTTCAATATTAAGAGACGAGAATGGACAAAAATATCCCTAACTGATTCAAATAACTTAGCCCCCCCAAATTGGACTAGAGCTCTTAAAAGGGCAGGCATTTTCCAAAATGTAAATACATTTTTGTTTTAGTAATGCTAGAAATGTTGTGAGAGTAATTTTTCTCACGGCATTTTGGCCTTTCTACTTCTAGCAGCAACCAAAACAGAAGTGCAGAGACAAGGAAACTGATTACTCAAATAAATTCAGCAGCACGTGGAAAATATACTGCTCAGTAGCTGTTCTGCAGAAGAAGAAAGGAGCAGAGAAGATAAAACGTGCTTACAGAGGAAAAGATCTTTGTACGAGAATCCCCTGTCTTGCAGACCAGCGTCACTCTTCTCACTGTGCTACCGTGCAGGCGGTGAACTCCTGGGGACTGGCATGTCTGAGGGCACAGGAACTGCTGCACTGCACTTCAGATGAATTGTCTTATCTTGTGTGAAAGTAATACAGAGGAACCTGAAAAGAGCACTGTATTGCTTGTCAAAGATCAGGCACGCAGGATGCTCTGGACAGCCAGAGTCCCCTGCTCTGGAGGGAATGCACTGACAAATGGCAGAGGCTCCAGCATCCTCAGATTAACCTTTTCTTCCAGGTGCTTGGAAAAATAGAAACAAACAAACAAACATCCTGAGCAATGCATACCTAAGATGTAAGGAAAAAAGATTGTTTTCGGGCCCTGTACTTGCCTAGCAGTAGCACAGTTTCACGCTCGTTTGTTACTGGGGCTCCTAACGGTTGCCAAGAAATTGAACAGAGTTTATTAGCTGCTTGAGAGATTAGCTGTTTTACTGGGACTATGCACAGGAGTCACTCTTTTCCAAAATGTAAACAATGTTTCCAAAAAAAACTTCAAAAGGATCACCTTTTAAAATCCTTTTACAGCAATTAGGACTTCGAGATGAGGCAAACACGGTGATTTCTCCTGCAGGAAGATTGATATTGATGCAAGTGAAGGCCATTAAACAACTTCTGAGAGGGATTTAAAAATTTGCATTCAAAATTTGCCCTCCTTTTCCCCCCAGTGTTCTTCTGTCACATAGTTTTAAATTTTAATTAATATTGGATACTGCAGAAACACCATGGAGGTGGAATCTAAAGGCAAAGAGGGAATGACTTTTCAACACAACACATTTCTCAGAAAGAAATTAATGGCTCATGGTGTCCTCACTAGGATCTTTCTTCTTATCCATCTTCATTTTGCAAACAGGCTCCAGAATTCTGAAATGACTCCCTCTCACATGGTTTCATTATTTTGCTTTAACCTTGCCATTCTTTGTCCTGTCTGCTCGTTTATTTATTCTCCTGGCTGTGCTTCAGCCTGTATGCTTGTATAACCAAAATGGTCCCTTGCCTGTTTTGTTCTTATTTTTATTTCCTCTGCTTGTGTCAGCAGGGTATAGTGTATTTTTCTTCTTTAACTGAAATTTTTCTTCTTTAGCCAGAATCTTCAAGTCAAAGTCAGTTGTGAAGAGGAGAAGAAAACTGCCATAGATTCAACTACTCTCCAGGACAGAGTTTCCAGTGTCTCCTGTTGGGAAGAGGGTAGAAGGACAGATACAAATCCTCCACCAGCGTTGCAGGTTTCTTCTTAACACTAACCATGTTTTACATATGGGACATGACAAAAGGAGGAAGTGATGAAACAAAACAGCAGGGAGAGGGGGTGAGGCAGCTGTTTAAATACCGGGAGCAGATTGTCTGCTCCAACATCTGCTTTTCAGTGATGTCCCAGTAGAATCATAGAATCATCTAGGTTAGAAAAGACCTTTAAGATCATCAAGTCCAACTGTTAACCTAACCCTGCCATCCTGCCACTAAACCCTGTCCCTAAGCACCTCATCTATCCTTCTTTTAAATACCTCCAAGGATGGGGACTTGACCATCTCCCTGGGCAGCCCATTCCAGAGCCTGACAACCCTTCCTGTGAAGAAATTTTTCCTAATGTCTAACCTAAACCTGCCCTTGCACAACTTCAGACCATTCAGTAGGAAAGGAGGCTGACATGGGTCCACCCTGCAGCTGAGGACCCTCTCAGTAAATAAGCCCTGCTGGAGCTTTATGTGACTCCTTTTCACCCAGCGTCAGAGGGTCCCTGGCACCCCCCATCACCGCAGTTGCCCTGGGTGCTGGCTGCTGGAGGAGCCTCGAGCTGCCTGCCACTGCTGTTGCAGAGACCACCCCACTTTAGATTTGGGCTTGTAACCTCACTAAGCCCCTTTTATTCTCTATTGTTGGCTCCACTCTGCACATCTAGGTAATAGATTCTGGACACCTTACCATTCAATTTTTTTGAATAAATGTTCTCTGGAAGTATATGAAAAATATTTTTAATTACTCCCACACTTTTTTCTCTTGAAGTCCTTCAGCTATGAGGTCCAAGTTCCCAGGGAATACAGTGAACCAGCAGTCCAATATAGAAGTATTATTTCTGTGTTGCAAAAAATATGTTTTTTTTTTTTCCCCTTGAAAATCTCATTTAAACACATTGGTTTAGTGATTTCTTACTAGTTTGCACTTCAGAAACACTCCAGTACTTAAACAGCTGTGTGTACCAGCAGCCTTATATTGTAGACTTGTGAGGTCTATCTTCCTATTATATACATGAACAATAGCTAGTCCTGGCACTTAATTAATAGTCCAATATTGCCACCATCACACTAATTAAAAATTGTTCCATCAGCAGCAAAATATCCTCAGTTTGCATGTATTTAAAGAATTTAAAGCAAAGTAATGCTTTTTCTGCTGGTGCTTTCCACAGTCCTGCAGGGACATGCCTTATGTGAAGGACGGGAGGGATCTTCTCTTTCTTCATGCTTACACTGACTTTATCTAAACTCCTCAACAGCCTCCACTATGGTAGCATTTGGCTGCTCATCTGCCTGTGTATGTGTGCTCAGGGAAGGGTGGAGAGTGAGTAGTCACCAGTCATCAGGTAAATAGCAACATCCAAGTTTATATAAAAAGAGCTGTAGGAAAGGAAGGTTTAAGGAAGTCACCTGGGATCACACCAAAAGTCACTAGCAAGAGGTGGTGAATAAAGCTACTCGCTCATGGATCCTAAGTTATGACCTGAATCAGCAGTGTCGAGCTGGTCATAATTGTGCTGTCATTCAATTGAAGGTTATGTAGTGGGAGTAAGAAAAGAAACCCATACTGCATTAGATGTCTGTTAAGTACATTAACTCTATCCCAGCCGAAACCAGGACATTTTTAAAGGAATGCAATCTCCCCTTTGTAAAAGAAGGGTGGCTCTTTAGCCCAGTGTTGCCATGACTTAGCAGGGCGAGTGCAACACCAGAACCAGGACATCCTGCTGCAACACAGTGGTACTAGGTTTTAGTGAGAATTTCTTAAGCCTGTTTCAATACATGTGCAGTGCCCCTTGCATCTGTACTCTGTCCATCCTCTTTTGTGTCCAGGCCAGAGGATTTGGGAGCTGAATGTAGAAGCCTAATTACTTTCTCAGAAACAACATTATTAGCTTCTCCTTAATTTTATTGGTGTTAAATTTTCTGCCAGTGGACTGACTTATCAAGATGTGACCTCTCTTGGAGTACCTGCTCACGATGCTGGAAGAAAGTGAAGGCTCTGGTGCAGGATTCGCAAACTCACTGTCCCCGTGCTGGTTGTACTGAGACCCTGAGATTCCATGCAGCATCTGTGTATCTGATATTGGTGCAGCCAAGAGCACAGGTGAAGTTATGTTGGTCTTTTGATAGGTGATGCACTCAAACTGGGTATACACAGCCTGCATTCAAATCCTTGTTCCACCTGATTAGAAATAGGAGCTTGAACCAAGTGTTTTATTCACTAGGGTTCACCACCTAGTAGATCTAGCATCTTGGGTAGGAAACCAGGGTGAACTGGATTAGGTGTCCAACTCCAGTTTTAAGGTTCAAAATCCCAAGCAGAGATGAAGGACAGTTTTGAAGCCAAATTTGGCACTTTGGTGCTTGCTGGTGTATATGAACTTCATACTTTTGCAAATCTACTCTTGAGTCCAGCTTTAATTAATTTTGTAGATGCCTGGGCTCTTGGCTGTGAATGTCAGAAGTTTAATCCTAGGGAATGACTAAAGTATTATGTATTATGAAGACAGGAAAGATCAGACCCCAACTTGTGATCATCTGGATGCAATTATGAACCTCCAGAATGACTTCTCAGATGTGGATTTCTTCTGCACAATGAGGAAAGATACAAAGCAGCCACATCCTCCGGAATACAAAGACAACATTGCATGTCATTCCATCTTCAGCTGTGCTTCATTTAGAAGAGCAGAGGAAATAGACCCTTATAATACCAGCTACTATCAGTTCTCAGAGTAACAGCTATCCAGCTAGCAACAGGGTTAACAAAGAGACTTTGCAACGCAGGAGTCAGTCTTCAAATGCCTATGCATTCTATGTTAATTCTTCAGTATTTGGGGTGCTTTGTTCTTTATTTCTCCACTTTCATTCTGCACCTCAAAATGCATCACTTTTGAGTATTTTATCTCAGGTGACATGGGTACCAATCCTGCCTTGAAAACTTTGGAAAATGTGATTCTCTCTCACTCTCCTCCTCCTGCCCCCAGTCATTTTGTAACACGTCCTGGCTAAATGCTTTGCTCAGAGCACAAAGCCAAGCTAGTTACATGCAGCTGGTAGCATATAGGTGGGATTAAAAAGGCTGAGGGCAGATTTCATACACTGCAGTCAAACTCTGTAACAACCACGTGTTTCTGTGATGCTGCTGTTCAATTATGAGCAATGTGTGTTCCACATCTAAAAGTAAACACATTAATTCTTGGCGATTTCCTGTTCACTGTAGGTTGTGAAATGTCAGCATGCCAGAAACAAGCAAATCTTGAGATGACATAGCATGGAGTATTTGAAGTAACAAAGCCACAAGAAACACACATTTCTGTCTCCTTCCTCTTTAATATTCCAGATACAGAGATGAAAATAACACCTCGTGGCAGATGCTGTTGAATCAGAACAGAGCTGTCTGGCTTTTCATTGACTCTGCTGAACAGGACCGCTCCATAGGTTTTGTGCAGGGCAGAGACAGATGCCCTCCTAGATGCAATAGAACAAAAAGTAACTGAGTTTTGGACATCTGTGGCATAAAAATATGTATCTTCAGGCTACTGAGACAAACACCTTGCACCAAAATTAAATTCTGTGTACATGTATTGCCAAACGTCTAACCAAAGAATGCCAGTTTTTGAACAAAGGAGAGGAAAAAAAAAGCAATTAAAAACAAGGGAAGGTAGGATCCTCACTAGAAGGGAAGGCAAGGAAACGTACAATGAATCATTGCCCCTAATGCCATCAGTGAGATATGTGTGTATTTTCTTTAGATGTTTCACTGCCATTTCTGCAGTCATGCAGTTAGTTTTGGCACAGCTGAGTGCACAAGGTAGTAAGTATATAACGCCTCTCAGAGAGTCTCAAAGCAGTCTTCAAAGGAGCTTTGGTTTTCATTTTCAGTGACACATCTAGGAATTATTGTGCAATTGTAATCACTTTCTCTTTGCAGCTTACTAATTGCAGCAAGTAAAGGCTTGTTCACACACAGGTTGTATTATCATAATTGCAAGAGCACGGTTAGTGTGTTACATATGTTTTCTGCCCCAATATCTTGCATGAATTCGGCTGTAGTGCTGTGAAGGTTCCTAGTGCTGGCAAACATGTTCCTATGGATAATGAGAGAAGCTATTGCAGTGTATGGCACAAGCTACTTACAACTGTATCCACATGGGGACAGTGCAGTTCTACCAGACGGCCTAAGCAACTGTTTCATCCTAGAAAGGGTGGAAGATCTTTCCTGCCTTATCCCTCCAAGCCTCATGGTAACCTGTACAGACTTGGCTCTTTCTGAACATTCTCCCATGCATCAGTTCAACTCATGCAGCAGAAAACCTTTGACTGGTTTTGGTAGATTATGTTTCTACCATGGTATTAAATTTAGCTGGGTTATCAAGAGGTGCAACAAGACCCCATCCTGGAGGCAAGTGCAGCAGCTTGTGCTGTTAGTTCTGTTAGGCCAGTTCATGCCACCATGTCTTGCTTTGCCCTTGAAGAAATGTACTCTTTATTTATTTGGGAGTTGTGTTTGTGCATGTAGGGAGGAGTTCAGTATTTAAATTCACAAGTAAAGTCAGTGCCAACTGGAAAAAAGCTGTAGAAAAGCATGGGGACTGTGAAATGGTAAATCCTCGCAAATATTTTGGAGGTTAAATGGGCAACAAGTTGAGAATTTTGTGAGACAAATTGGAAACTTCTCTATTCCTTGCTTTCACATGTTTAGCATTTTCTTTTGCATTGAGCGTGTTATCCACCCCCCAAACCTTTATACCCCCCAGCAGGGATTTTTCAGTCAAAGAAAAGAAATCTATGAAAAAGCTGTTTGTTAAACTTTTAAGGAGCTCTGTTGTCCTGAATAGCATGTAGTGTTCTACGGGAAGGCATTCTCAATTGGACTGTAAGACTAGATTTATGTTAAATAAAGAGAAGTGTTTGCCTCTATTCAAGCAAATATAAGAGACTCTCTTTCCTTGATGGTTTTAGAAGATAATATGTTGTTGTTCTCTTCTCTTGGAGCTGATAGGCTTGCTCATGAGGAAGCATTAACCATTACTGCAATATATATTAAGGCTAAACTTCTGCAAAAAGTGGAAGAACAGCCTTGTAAAATAGTTAAGTGGTTTCTGTTTTCCAGGAATGTAACTAAATACAGTATTGAGTTACTTCTTTCCTACTGTTTGCTGTGAGAATACCAATCCAAACAAGCCCAGAAAATTTTCCCTCCCTTTCTTAATTTCTTTGGTGCCTTAAGGTTTAAATGACCAGTAGCATCTGAGAGAGTGAGGGATGCCATCAATATAAGGGCTGCAAGGAAGCTTTAAGAGCTCCTCCATGTCTGATATACCCTGTGAACTTTTGTCCATGTGCCCTATTTCAAATCAGGAGACTGTAGCAGGAATAAGGTATGTCAGTCCTCAGGATACTGTAGGGTGACCCTTGTTCAGAATCATGAAAGACTACTACACTGCAGATAGTGTGTATCTTCTCCCTCCAGGGCAAAACACACTGCAATATCTCAGCCACTTCATGTTGCTGATCCTTTTTACGCTCCCTTCCAAGGTGACCCAGCGGAGACTTCTCCGCACCCTAGATGTTCTGTCAATACAGTCCTGACCAAAACTCCCCTGGCTGGTGTCTGAAAGGCTTTTTCATGCTGCCCCCAAGTGAAGCTGCAGGCCAGCTAGAGACAGGCTGTCCTTTGTGCTCCTCCTGGCCAGAAGGGATGAGAGAGTGATCTTGTTACATGCCAGAGGCTTCATTTCCTTACTCACCACCACTGACCTGAAAGAGAGCAGGAGCTTGGGAAGATGAGTGTGGACCATGGCTCTCACCAAAGGGATGTGAAGTCTCAGAGAATAAACAGGGAGGCAAGAAGTGCTGGGCTGCCTTCTCCAGCCTATTGTGGAGGGTGCCAGTCACTGACTTGGGTCATTCCACCTCACTAGGTCCCCATGGACTTCTCCTTGGCAGGTAGAGGCTATCCCCAGAGAGCCAAATCACCTCCCCATTATAATCTTTAAACAAACAGGAGGAGTTGGAAGCCACTGTGCTGCTAGAAAGCTATGACCTAGTTGCCATTGCTTGCCAAACTTGGTGGGATGAATCTCATGACTGGAGTGCAGCTATTGATGGCCACAGGCTGTTCAGAAGGGACAGGAGAGGAAGGAGGGGCAGAGGCATTGCTCTCTATGTCAAGAAATGGATAGAGTGTGAAGACCTGTCTCTGAAGAATAGCCATGAGCAGGTTGAATGCTTATGGGTAAGAATTAGAGACTGAGCCAACAAAGGGAACCTTGTCATTGGTGTTTACCAGGGGCCACTCGATCAAGGGGAGCCTATTGACGAAATCTTCTTCCTCTGGTTCCAGAAGGCTTTGTGTTCACAGTCTCTTGTCCTGCTGGGGGACTTCAACCACCCTGACATCTGCTGGAAAAATAGCACAGTGAGCTTTAGGCAATCCAGGAGACTCCTGGATTGCATTGAGGATAACTTCTTCAGCCAGGTATTAGACAGGCCTACTAGAGAGGATGCGTTACTGGACCTGTTGGACACCAACACAAATGACAACCCTGACATCAAGACTGGAGTCAGCCTGGACTGCAGCAATCATGCACTGGTGGAGTTTGCAGTCCTGAGGGATATGAGACAGGCAAAGAGTAAAGAGAGGACCCTGAATTTTAGGAAAGCAAAATTCCAGCTGTTCAAGGATCTAGTCAATAGAAGCCCCTGGGAAACAGCCCTCTGGGTCACAGGAGCAGAACAGAGCTGGCAGATCTTTAACAATGCTTTCCATAGAGCACAAGAGGTCTTGATCCCCAGGTGTAAAATCAGGAAAGGAAGGCAAGAGACAAGCATGGCTGAGTTGAGACCTGCTGGTCAAACTAAAGGCCAAGAAGGAACTGCACACGCAGTAGAAGCAGGGACAGGGATCCTTGGAAGAGTATAGGGACACTGCCTGGTTGTGTAGGGATGGGGTCAGGAAGGCCAAGGCGCAACTGGAGCTGAACTTGGCAAGTGATGAAAAGAATAAGGGCTTCTATGGGTATGTCAGTCAGAAAAGGATGGTCAAAGAAAGCGTTACCCCTGCTGATGAGCAAGACTGTCAAACTGGTAACAACAGACGAGGAGAAGTCTGAGGTACTCAACAACATTTTTGCCTCAGTCTTCACTGGCAACCTGACATCAAGACAGGGACTGAGGAAGCAAAGTCCTCCCCACTGTAAGAGAAGGTCAGGTTTGTGACCATCTGAGGAACCTGAACATATATAAATCTATGGGACCTAGTGAGATGCATCCCAGGGTCCTGAGGGAATTGGCTGATGTAGTTTCTAAGCCACTCTCCATGATATTTGAAAAGTCGTGGCAGTCAGGTGAAGTCTCCAGTGACTGGAAAAAGGGAGACATGGCACCCATTTGTAAAAAGGGTAGAAGGGAGGACCCTGGGAACTACTGATCTGCCAGCCTCACATCTGTGCCTGGGAAGATCATGGAACAGATCCTCCTAGAAGCTATACTAAGGCACATGGAGGACTGGGAGGTGATTTGAGACAGTCAGCAATGACTTCACCAAGGGCAAGTCTTGCCTGACCAAACTATGGCCTTCTTTGATGGAGTGACTACATCAGTGAAGGAAGAAATAGCTATGGATGCCATCTATCTGGACTTCTGTAAGGCCTTTGATGTGGTCCCCTCTCCAGCATCCTTCTCTGTAAATTGGAGGGAGATGGATTTGATGGATGGACTGTTGGGTGGATGAGGAATTGGTTGGATGGTTGGATCCAGAGAGTAGTGGTCAATGGCTCAATGTCCAGATGGAGATCAGTGATGAGTGGTGTCCGTCAGGGGTCTGTACCGGGACTAGTACTGTTGAATATCTTCATCAATGACATAGACAGTGGAATTGAGTGCTCCATCAGCAAGCTTGCAGATGACACCAAGCTGAGTGGTGTGGTTGACACACCTGAGGGACGGAATGCCATCTAGAAGGCCTGGGACAAGCCGGAGAAGTGGGCCCATGCGAACCTCGGGAGGTTGAACAAGGCCAAGTGCAAGGTCCTGCACATGGATCGGGGCAACACCCTGGTATCCATACAGGCTGGGGGATGACAGGATTGAGAGCAGCCCTGTGGAGAAGGACTTGGGGGTGTTGGTCAATGAGAAGCTGGACATGACTTGGCAATGTGTGCTTGCAGCCCAGAAAGCCAACCGTCTCCTGGGCTGCATCAAAAGCAGTGTGGCCAGCAGGCTGAGGGAGGGGACTTTGTCCCTCTGCTCTGCTCTGGTGAGACCCCACCTGCAGTCCTGTGTCCAGCTCTGGGACCCTCAGCAGAAAAAGGCCATGGACATGTTGGAGTGGGTCCGGAGGAGTCCACAAAAATGATCAGAGGGCTGAAGCACCTCTCCTCTGAGGAAAGGCTGTGAGATTTGGGGTTGTTCAGCCTGAAGGAGAGAAGGCTGTGGGGAGACCTTATTGTGGCCTTTCAGTACTTAAAGGGGGCTTATAAGAAAGGTGGGGACAGACCTTTCAAAAGGGCCTGTTGCGATATGACAAGGGGTAGTGGTTTTAAACTAAAAGAGCGTAAATTCAGACTAGATATAAGAAAGATATTTTTTACGATGTGGGTGGCGAGAGACTGGCACAGTTTGCCCCAAGAGGTGGTAGATGCCCCATCCCTGAAAGAGTTCAAGGTCAGGTTGGACAGGGCTCTGAGCAGCCTGATCTGGTTGAAGATGTCCCAGCTCATTGCAGGGGGTTTGGACTAGATGACCTTTGAAGGTCCCTTCCAACCCACACTATTTTAAGATTCTGTGATCTTGTCGTGTTCAGCAGTTGGAAGGGATAAGACTGGGAAATAACTTTTGATGTTTGATCTCATTAGGATACTTTTAATTTTTTTTTTCTTCTTGTGTGAACAGGACTCTGTCAGGTGTCCTAAGTAAAACATGTGGCCTCTCTTACCAGTGCAGTGTATGCAAAGTTAATGGGGCAGCTAGCTAAGTAGACATCAAATACAAATTACTGTGATGGGCAGCTGGTGCATTAGCTACACTGGTGACTTTGGGCAGTGATGCTGCAGGAGACATCACTTGGGCTGTCACCTTTCACTGTAACCACGTCCCAAAAGAAGCACCATGACCCCATGCAATGCTGCAGGTGGGAGCTGGGAGGTCAGACCTGAAGTTATTTTTATGATTAGGGTCTCAGTGAACCTTGCTCTAACAAACAGCCCTGAGTTCAGTCTTTTCCTGGGAACAGGAATGCACACTCGACCCTTCAGTGCCCACATAGACTCTCCCTGGAGCAACTGTGGTGTCTAGGAAAGTATTTTTTGCGTAAGTGGATTATGATCAGTGAAGCTAATTATGCAAATAGCTAATCACAGTTGAAGTCATCACAGTCACCTGCCTTTCAGATTTTCAAGTGCTTGTTGAAATATTTTCCTATAGACTGCAGATGTAAGTTTGTTTCAGATGTGTTGCACCAGATCTGCCTGTAAAAAAGCACTGTTTCTCCACGTGAAATTGAGAAGGTTCCAGTACTGTCTGGCATGGATGGGACAGGAACTTGTATTTAATAGGATGGAATGTTTTCTGCTTGTTTGTAGAGTTTCATTTCTGCCCAAACAGGGTTTCGTATGGTGGGGAGCTAGCTCAGACTATTTTATGGTCCCATAAAGCAAGACTTTAGTGGACTGTTTTCCATCACCACTGCAAAAGAGGAACTCTGATTAAATTTGAGCTCTTTGATTGCTTTAAAGGGAGCTCTGATCTAAAGAATGATACTCCTATAAGAAAGAGCATGTTACTCCTTAAGTAGAACAAAACTTTATGATTGGAGAGCTGCCTGCTATTCTTAAATAAATTTGAGGGCTATTTTAATCTCTCGTCTTAAGCTTACAGTTACACATTTATGCTGTGAGTGGTTAATGATAACAGATACTAACATTAGAACAGAATGATTTAATTGATTCTGTCTTTTTTGCTTTATGGAAAACATGAACTCAAAAACACTGTAAATTGTTAATTTACAATAAATTGCAACTTACCAGGACCAAAGGGTCCTTACAGCACTAACAGATGCAGACTCCCAAATACACAAGTAGCTAAAAAGTATACTTTTTATATGTTTGACTAATATATTGATTTTAGTCAAATTTGGTGTATTCCTCTTGCTAGTGAACAGAGTTTCGTAGGGAACAAGCTTACATAGCATTTCTCCCCTGACTACTACTTACATGAGTAGATAGTATTTTTCTACCAGGAGGAATATAATTCTTGAGGATGTAAATGTAGTTTGATATGCTAGGTACCTTAATCATAAAACAATTAGCATGGAAGTCCCTTTAGAATTGTTTTTTTTATGTGCAGTATGGGAAGCAGGTTTATCATACATACTGTAATTTGCTAAACTAGTTGGCTGGCAAGTGGAAGAAATGCTGGAATGTCATGGAATGAATGTCATGGAAGAATGCTGGAATGCAAATGTCAGTGTAGATCAAATATGTGTGCCAAGGTGGGAAAACTAATCGGATACTTATGGGAGTTGGTGTCAGAAGCAGAATCTGTGAAGTGTGCAAGCATGGTTGAATCAGCGCTGCCCCCAGATAGTGTCTTCCTTCCAGGTAAGCCCTTCAGATGCTTGTGCTGTACTTTATGGTGAAATTGTGGTTTTCTCATGGATGCTACAGGGCTTGGTGATGACAGCAAGCCTCAGGGCACCAGACTCTGCTCACTACCATGAGGAAGCCTGTACTTCTCCTGCATGGATGCAGTGGCAGTGCTGGCCTTTTTTTTGCTCAGAGTCCAGCACAACACAGCAATTTATTGTGTCACATACCAGCCTATATCACATATGTTGTGGCACAGCCATAACAACGTTTAGCCAAGATTTTCATAAGATAATGAGAGAATAACATGGGGAAGACCAAAGGACTGTGAATTTGACCCTGTTGCCAGAGACCATCAGACTACTAGGGTGCTTACTACCTCCAAAATGAAACTTCCAGCTCAGGACGCCTCTACTGCTTTTGGATCTTGACTCAGACAAGTTTTCTGTTTTGACCTACCCTAGCTACACCATCCTTGTGTCTCTTGAGCTCCAAAACAGAGGGGAAGAACAGCAGCTGGCTCTGGGTCTGGCACTTGCCCTACTGTATGCAAATGGAGATTGGATTTTTTTTCATTAGCTTTTGATATAAGGAGAAGATGGTACCATTAAGTCATGTATCTCCAGGATACTGCTGTTGGAAGAAATAGTAACGTGACCTTGATGAACTCCAGGCATTGAAGAGCAACATAAGTTTCCAACCTGTGTTGGTCCCACAACACAGTGTTTTTTTTGGGAAACTACCCCTTTGGGTTTTCTGCCTGTAAGCAGCCTCCCTGCTCATGTTGCCTCTCCACTGTCAGCTGCAGACACCGTAGAGCCATTGGCCTCAGCAGGATGATTTAATCTATTCCTCTGAACTACAACCAGACACCAACCAGTGTTTCATGAGTTTTGGGGAGGGCACAGAAAAGAGACAAAGTACTTGTTTGTGGTAAGTGAATAAAGACGGATAAGCAGGCATCTCTGCAGTGCTAGAAAGTGTAAGCATATCCAAATACCATGTTCGCAGAGGCAACATGAACCTCGACCAGTAGATGCATCAACCTTTGAAAGCATCTCTGGTAGGAGCCAGTGAGGGCAACCAAACTCCTACATCCACCCCCTTCTCTTCTTATTCGTAACACAGTTTATTGCCCCAAGCTGTGCAGGTTGATTAGCTAAGGCGAAGAGGCAGATAGCCCTGCACCTGTTGAACTTGTGACCCTGAAAATGTTTTATTCACTCCCTTGAAAGCTTGATTGCTTGGAAGGGTGAAGGTGAGATATGGGGACTGGTTTTGTTGTGTTGACTTGGAAAATAAAAGATTGCAAGAGGAGAAATGGTAATAAGTCATTTATTTACTCCTGTCCTATGAGAAATTGTGCTAATATCTCCAGCGATGGCAATTTTATGAAATTCAGCTGGTGTCTGCATTTGGGAGTAGGCTTTTTTGTTTCCTAGTGCTCAAGTGCTACTGTGTTTATAAACAGCTGGGAGCTAGGGGCTCTTTTTTGGTTAGTGTGGTCTGTGTTCTTGCTGCTGTGGTGTTTTCTGGTTTTAGTTGTGCTTTTGAAAGGTGCATGGAAATTAAAGCTGCATGTAATTTCCCTCTTAAGTGATACTTAAGAATTTGTTTGTGTTGGCACTGCAATGATAGGGACAAAATGTACTCTGACATAAAAAGAGAAAATGGTGCATTCTCTAAATTCAGATCAAGTGAAAAACACATTTCCAACTAATTAACAGTCTTACACTTGGCTTTTCTGCTGTTGTTTTGGGTCTGCAAGTATGACTAAAATACAGGAGAAGCGGAGAGATGGTTTATTTGTTTCCTTATTAAACAAAATGTGTTTTAAAAAGTTTTCAGATAAATTTTAATCTAGTCTGTAAAAAAATTTATACTTTGCATTAAAATCTGTTTTGTTGTCAGGGAAACATATTTTTGGTTTTTTTGTGAACACCAAAGCTTACTATACTATCATGTGGATGGCAGCACATCTATTTTTCAGGGAGTGAGATGCCAATTTACTGGAAATTGTCATGACTGCATGAGTTTTAACTCTTTACGCTGAAATACTATGTACTGGATATCTGCCTCAATCTGGCTTTTTGGCCAGGGATTGGCAAGGGGAGAGCTTTGAAACGAAAGAATGAAGCCGTTTCAAAGTATGAATCAGGAAAAAGCTGTCCTTGACACTATAACGATTTTTATTTTAGAACAGTTTTCAGGTTTCTGTGTTTCAGAGAAGAAGGTCTGCAATCTGGTAGGAGGTAGCTTTTTTTTACACAGGACTTGTGCTTTTGTTGTTTTCAGGACAATTTGTCTTACCTGGGTCGAGCTTATTATTATATTCATTTTATACCAAAATCCTATGCCCAGGATGGGGAACAGCAAACACCCTGGGCCCTGTTCTTAATGAGCACACCTAAACCTGAAGAAAAGAGGAGTGCTGTGAATAAACACAGAACCAAAACCCAGAACTGCAAGGCATACTCCTGGCGTGTGTTAATGTTTAAGGTCTTGACAGCAGTTCCCATTGTACGAGGGCTACACCTTGACAGCTATGTTTTTTTTTAAAGGATAAGTAAAATCTTCCCGTAGTATAGATAAGTAAAATTCCCGTTAGAAAGATTATCGATGATTATGATTCAAGCCCTTTACCCGCCTACCCTCCTACCTCTAAAGTGACTATAAAGAAATGTGTGAGCAGAAATAAAAGGAGAGATGTAAAATGAGTTGCTGAAGGCCATGCAATAATTAAGTGGCAAACTGGAATGAGATTCATGACGCTATAGCTGCAGCTCAGTGATTTGCGTGGGAGACCGTGCCAGTTCTCACTGAAGTCTATTGCAATGTGTTGTCCCATTTGGTGAGTATTCTGAAACACTGAGAAAGGGTTCCCTAAGCAGATGCAGTATTCATGAAACATCTTTTGCTGTACGCCTCTGTAAAACATAAATCCTAGGGCAGGTAGTTGTTCGAATATTACTTTCTACTAGCTGGAAGACTTTTTTTTCTTTTTGCTAGTGTGGAAAGCTGGAAAAAGCTTGTGTTCGAAGGGATTTTTGTCTTCTGTCTCCTGATAAGACAAAATGGAACAAGGGAGTGTGATGTCATCTGGAGCAGTTAATTTATATAAACAACTTCTCCCTTGCCAGTAAATATTAACAGATGGCTCCTTGTTGCGCTATCTACTCAGCTTCTAGCATCTGAGGAGAATGTATCAATGCCTCTCCTGTCATGAAGTTCAATTATTTGTGTTATGGATATTTTAATGTGAACTTTGTTTTCATTTTATTAACAAGTGCACATGAAATGGGACAGCACTGCATGCATTCAGTCAGCATTCAAAACAGCATAGTTTAATCTTGGGAATTATTATTTGTGTTCAAATAAAATGGAAATGCAGTTCATGCAGAGCCCAGACAAAAGATAAATTACACTGGATATAAATATAAATGCAAAATCTTGGTGGCTTTTTAGTAAACAAAAACATCCTGATTAACACCACATATAAGCTTTACTTTTCAAATTGTTGATTTTGACAGGGTTGGTGGGTTGACACAAGTTTTTCAAGTGAGAGAGAGGCTGGAGAGAAAAGATTTGAGATCTGACAGTAAGCTAGGTTATCTTTGTGTGACCTCTCTTGAGCATTTAGGCTGTGCTTTAGCTTAAAGTTTAACACTTGCAGAAAATACATCTCACTTATTTTTCTGGTCTTCTGTTTGTTTTGACATGTCTTTCCAAATAGGTGTATGAAAATAGAGCAAACTGGGGCAATGTTAGCAGTATCTGTTCACTGCTATCCCTTGTAGAGTTTGTACAATTCTGTGCCAGCTTTAACCGGCTCTTGTGATGCCTCAGTGGTGTGCCTTCACAGTTTCATTTCACGTCATGAAGTTTCACCCAGGCCAGAGGCAGCTTTGGGCAGTGGGAGGTTGGTTCTGGAAGGTGTGTTATTGCTGAAAACCAGCGTAGCATCACAACCTGATAAGGGCCTCCTTTCTTGCTGGGGAAGAGCTCTTCTTGTCTGACTACTGCTTGACCAATGGTCTTCATAGGGCACGTTGGTCCAACAGCTTGTAAATTATTATACTGTGACAAGACCTGAGTATTAAAGACATTTTAAAGCAGCTTCAGAGATGAGAACAGTGATCATAGTCTCAGCTTAGTTTGGGAAGGCTTTCCTGGATGGGAGCTTGGGCACCCTCTGCTTCCTCACTAAGACCTTCACCTGGATTACAGCATTTGTTCCCCTCTTTAACATACATTTCTATATGTGCGATGCAGGTGTGGCCCAGGTTGCCTGCTTTTGGTGGTATGCTCAGAATGCAATTGGGACCATGCTATGGCCCTCTCTTTGGGTGCAGATGTGGAGCAATGGCCCACCTCCCCAGCTGGGGAGCTGCAGGATGGTCCTGCAGATTCATGTACAAACCCGCTGGGTACCCATTGCATGTCCAAAATGAGGATTACAAAGGCAAGTCTCTTTTTTCAACCTCTTTCTGCTGTTCTTGGATCCAGCCACCTGGAGACAGGCAGCCTCAGGCAGCAACTGTCTCCACAGGTGGCACCAGTGTTTTGTCTCCACCTGCCTAGCAGCAGTGGGAGAAAATGCCAAAATGCCTGAAACCAATGGTTATTTGGTAGTCTGCCTGCACGCAGGTTTACAGCTAATGGGCAGCTTGATGTACTTAAGTGTTCCGGTGTGGCTTTGGTGTCTTCCCTACAAGCAGCAGTGTTTGACTGCTCAGCTTGTGCAGCTCCTTGCTCTTGGGCTTCACAGCAGGGCAGCTCCTCATGGAGGTATGCTGGGGCTGGTGAGTGGCAGAGAGGGATGTCAACGTATGGACTTAGCCATGCAGCTCAGACACATCTGAGGGTCTCATCAAAATTAAAATTGAAAAAAAATTATGAAATCAGGAGACAGGTTTTGTACCCAGCCCAGGAGCCTTTTGCCATTGTGTATTTCCCCAGCCTGCTTCTCCGACCTAAGTTAGGATATAGCTCAGTGTTTCCATGTCACCGGTGCCAAACTGGTGTGGGAGCTCAGGTCCCCCAGCTATGCCACTGTGTTTACAAAGCTGCTCATTTAACCAGATTGGCAAGTTGATCTGGATTAACCTTACTCATCTCTTTCCTTTTTGGGAAAGGAAGGGGTGTGCACGTGTGGTTGTTTTGTTTTGTTTTTTTTAATTTAACCTAGCTAGTTTCACTGGCTGTGCTTACACTATACATGTCAAATTGGTTGCATAAACCAATCAGGGATGGATGGGCAGAAGAAACTGGCAATCTTTTAAACTGGTTTAGTAGACAGAGATAGTGACATGAAAAGATTAATCCTTTGTTGCTGATGAATTCAAATAACTCTTTAACCCTTTTAAGTGTCTACATGCAACAGGTGAACCCAAAGTTTATTTCTATGTACCTGCTTTTAAAAGAAAAAAGAAACACTAAAACCCACAGAAGACTCACAAAAATAATGCGTAGATGCGATGGTAATGTGATGATAATTGTTCTGTGTGCACTTTTACCTATTCTCTGTGTTTAATAAGCTCCTACCTAGAGATTTTCATCTCTGAAGTGCTGTTTAGATTTAACACTGTGCTTCTTTCAGGTAGATGCATGAATTTTACAGGTGAGGAAATAGACACAAGACAGATTTCATAATTTGCCCGAACAAATCAATGCTGTAACATGTTTCTGAACCGAGCAGTAACTCAGAACCTTCTCCTGTGGAGGAGAGCCCCATTCCCATGCCAGGACCCTCTTCAGCCACAGGTGGCAGATGTAGGCTGTATTTTCCCTGCAGCACCCTACGGACCGGTGGGTAGCTCCAACACTGATTAAAAACAGTCCTGTTCAGAAACAAGGAGGACTGGAGACTGTGTCTGTGCTGGCAGGTTGTGAGCTCAGCCGTTGTGCAGTGCATCACGGGGGGTGCTCTGGGGGAAGCTCTGCTACGGTACAGCGCTCGTGTTCCCACGTGGTGTGTGGCCAGGTCTTGGCTGTCCTCCAGCTCAATGTTGAAGCCAGTAGTGCTTGCATGTGGAGGCAGGTGTGTCTGTAAAAATCTTTTGCTTTTTTTTGCTAAGTCTACTTTTTAGCTGTTTGTGATATTTTCTGTCCTGTGATTGATAGCATGATTGCAACATGTACAGTTGTACATGAGCTAGGTTTAACTTAACTAACCTGGATATTAATAGCTACAAAACTGTACTCTAAGCTATAGACATCCTCCAGGGAACCTGGCAGATTACACAGTATTTAAATTTAGGTAGGTGTGTGCCTTTGCTGCCAACTCTACTGATGATAGCTTGAGTACAGCTACAGGTGCTGCAGTTGTATCTCCAACTGGGGAATAAACATTGCCTTAGTCTGGGAAGGTTTTTTGAGCTTTAGGACTAATGCATGGGTTATCTTAATTTCTGAAGTGAGGTATAGTATATTTGTTCCGTGTAGGTTTTTATACAGCAGTAAGGAGCACAGGATCTTGAGTATCTTCTGGTCCTAGTCTACAGTAATTATCTCATCAAGGCGTGCCATGGAGAGCTGCTGAAATGTGCACTATGCTGTGCTAAACCTGGAAAAGGGGAGATCAAAGAGATGTGCCTTCACCCTGGAGCAGATATCACAAGGTTGTGATGATGGTTAAATACCTGGAAAGTTCATGTCAGTGGCTTGGACTAGTTCTTGGGAAAGTTCATCCTTGTCCTGTGTTTAATGTTTGTACTAGAAAAGCAAGCTATGTGCCCTTGAGGAAAAACGGTGTCAACTATGGGCTTTTAGATATTGCCTAGACCTTTTGCGTCTTGACAGTTAAGATTTTAAGTCTGGTAGATTCATTCTGTTTGGAAGAGAGGGGAGAACAGGCTTGATGTGTTAGTGATGGGCACACCAAGGGAACACTGGTATCACAAAATTTTTCTCACTGACATTTTAATTCCCTGGGTATGTTACATTGCTGTTTCTGAGAAGGGCCTGGAGGTAAAAATAACCAATGTCTGATTGTGATTTTCCAGGATGGAAAAGGGTGGTGCCTTTGTCAGGCAAGTAAGGATTTCTTACGAAAGCTAATAAGAGGGAACATGGTATCCCAAGAAGTACAGAAACACTCTTAAATGATAAACTGCCTTGACATTTGTTGGACATGTTTTAGTAAGAAGAGATTGATGCCTTGGTTTAAAAAATTGGCTGTAATCCTTCTCTGTGTCTTCAAGTTTGAACTTTATTTTGCTCATCCCACTTCTCTGTTTTTGCCTTTTGTAAATTCAATGTCATAGCCAAATAACAAAAAGAAACGGTCCAGATATTCTAAGCCATCTGTTCCTCTTTTTGTACATAGCATTTTTACCCCATTTTTAGAATTGTTACTTATGATATAGTTGCCCAACACCAAATTTTTAGCATGTAGAAAGGAAGAAAAAGTAAATATAAAACCTGAAGTTGTAGGTGTCGAAGACTATGCCTATAGAAACATTTCTGGGTCCAGATGAATATCCTTCATTCCTACATTTTCAAGCTAAGTGAATTGGTAAAACCAGTAATCATTTCAGAGTAAAAGTGATATGCTTAAGGTATTTGTGTGGCAAACTAAGGCAGAATTTACTCAAGTAGGAAAGTGGTTGACGTACAAACTTTTGTGGTAAAGAGGACACATCACTCCAGAAATCAGGGAGGCAGTCAGCAGAAATGAGGTTGCATCAGTACTCCCGATGCTAAGGGTGTTCCTTCCCCCTTGAGAAAGGAAGCAGGAACCCCCCCTGCTTTATTTTCTCCATGTCTAAGTTAAGTGGAAGAGATTACTTCTGAGTGATCATCTCTGCTCTGTGCTGGGCATCATGCTGCGTTTCCCGCAAGACAAAGCAGGAGGAGGGGAGCCAGGGACAGAGCAATGGCCACAGCCATGAGGGAGCTGACTGTGAATGCAATCCAGATTTCTGTTCAGAGCACATGAATATGGAAATCAGATGTAATGAATGAAGCAGACTGTTTGCAAGGTCCATAAAACATTGCAGCAGAAGCACCTCTTTTTATTAGTATGGAATAACTCTACCAGTAAAATTTAGGGCAAGAAGTTCAAGTTGAGAGCCCAAAGTAGTTTTCCTAAATGAGAATACATGAGTCTACTAACTAGATAACTAAATGCATATATACATATATATGGTCATAAAAATGACTTTTTTTTTTTAATATTCTCTGGAGTCAGTTGTTTCTTTAATGCGCTTTCCTCTGCCATCTCCATCTGATGCCATCTGTTGCCTGTTTTTATCCACAAGGTTGATTTTTGAACCACTTCAGACAGTTATGCATATACATATGCAGAACAATAGAGCAAAATAAAGTTATTGCCTTTTGCTGTCAGTAAAATTGTATTCTGTCAGTATTATTGTATTTGCTCAAGCAAATCTAGTCCTTCTATTACAGTGGAGAGGGTTGTGGGGGAAGAAGCTTCACTAGGATTTTCCTCCTGCTAAGCAGCATGTGGAATCTCGGTAAAGGTTTTCACTTAGGGTAAGCCTGTGTCGCCTTTTATGCTGCGTCAGTAACTCTTTTTAGCTAAGTGTTTTAGGAAGAGAGGTCCATGGGCTGGAATAAACTCAACATTCAAAATACCTGTGCTGTTGATGGGTTAAAGCTAAAAGGAGATGAGATTTTAATTCAGCCTAATTGCAAATTGTGGAAGCACTAAAACTCCCTCTTCCATGTGGCTGTGACTCCCTTTTCATGCAGTCCCATATTGTCATGAAAAATATTGTTGTTAGGAATGGCTGCTTAAGGTTTTTTGAGGGTAAGTGACAATGGGCCCAAAGAATTGGCTGTAATGGTTGCTGAAAATTAGTTGAATTTTCTCACTATGCTTATCTTCCTGGTCTTACTTGTTTTCTTTTCTTTTCTTAATGCTGGGGAATAGTGACTAAAAGCAGCAGTAAGGTAACACTAAGAAGTCACTAGTCAACTTTGTGGCTGGCAGGTCAGGATCTTACTGTGGCTGATATATGCAAACTTTGCCAAGCCTACTTTAAAAAGTCTTCATAGTTGTTTAAAGGTTCCTTATTTTTTTTTTTTCCTTTTTTTTCTTTTGTTGCCTGACAGAGTGAAATATTTTGTTTGTGTCCTAGCAATCCAACTTTGGATGCTGTTTCCTTATGTAAAAAGTATGGATATCCTAAATTAATAAACTAGCTTTCACATGATTGTTTTCATAAGGAAAATGGGTCCGTTACCAGGTCTTTGGAAGAAAACCAATGACTAGCACTTTTACCAGTGCATTAACATTACTTTTTGGAGACCTTAAAGTGAACAATTACTCTTAAGTTTATTGCCAGTATTTATCAGTTTCCTTGCATAACATTAGTTTCTGTTTGTCTGTGGCCTCTCTAAAATGGCCTGAAGTGACTCTTACGCTCTTCAGTTTTAGGCCTTCAATTATTATTGCCTGTTTTTTCTTTTTTTTTCCAGGTCATCTCCTCCTCTTTAAACTCTGTGACTAATTACTGCAATTTTATGTGTGCTCCTTGGACTCTTGCTCTTCATTACAAATATTAGTGTCTCACTGGAATTGGAAGCCTGTGACTGAATGTCTTTAATGAACAGTAAATCCTACTGGAGACCTTTCAGTTTCCTTCAGACTGGAACTGATGAAGACCTGCACCTCTTGTCTTCTTCAGCTGGTGGAAGTCATCAGTTGATCTCTTAGGGAATATGTGTTTTACATAAAAACTCACAAACCTTTAGCCCTCAGGTCTCACAGCCTACATGTGTGTTTTTCATCATTAGAAGGTTGAAGTGGCCAAATGAAAAACCCAACAGTCAGCTTGCAGTCTCAGGTTATAGTTTAACAACTGTGTCTGGAAAAAAACAGTCATGCCCAGGAGTGGTTATTGTGAGGTCTGGGTAGCCTCACATTTGATTGATGTAGAGTGGCATCGGTGTCCATGAATGCGTGTCCTCGTATACAGTGTTTGGATGCCCAAAGGATCATATTCTTGTCACAGCCCTGTGAAATCTGGGACTGGTGTTACTGCATTACTGATGTGAAGCTGAGTCCGAAGTTAGGCAAAAATGCTTTTCCCAAAGTCTTGAGCTGTGGCCACCTGGATGTCAGTGTGGTGTCTTGTGGATTGTCACTGTATCTCCAACATTATGCCATGTTACATCTTGAAAGAAAAAAAAGGGGAGGAATAATTTAAAAAGTCTAGATTTCTCAAACTATTTAGTGAGGTAATGCTGAAGGCAAACAAGCCAGCTGAGACGTATCTCCTCATCAGACTGATTGGCAAGCCCACTTGCCTTGTTCACCCTGAAGGTATTGTGGGTGTCACTGTGGGTGTGGCTGAATGTGACTGAATGGGCTTCTCTTTTTTTAAAAAATTGCTTTCATTAATTGCTCAGGCTTTTCAGTCCAGACAAAGGCCCTGTTAGTTTTTGTGTCCATTTGCATACATGCTTCCAGTTTTTTCTCCTAAACTCAAGCTGCCTTCTCCTGAGTCATCCCATGTCACCGGTGTGTGTTGTTTGAATGAAAACCCACAGATTGGCTCAAACCTTGTCCGTTTGCCAGCTCCCTATTTAGGGCTTGCCACAGTCACAAAGGCACTGGCAATGTTGCTGGATTTAAAGAAGGGTTAGCATATGGGCTGTGTAGCAGCAGGCAGTATGAAATATCTGCCTTTATCACACAACCCTGATGCCAGAACTGTGCAGAGGGTCTGGGCAGAGAAGCCTAGGATGCAATTTGCAGCCACCACTGCATCACGTAAGGGGTAGTTGGCTAGAAAGCATGGACAGATGCATGAAGCTGGATGAGTAAACTGTGGAAGGGTTCCTTGCTAAGGAAACCTTGCTCTGAGGTCATTGCAGAAGAGGAACTCTGTTATTCCCACATGCAGTTGCTTCTGCTTTAAGTAAGGCAAGTAATTTTGCTTCTTTGTAAGATTTCACTTCTTTTGAAATACATGACATTCCCACATCCCTTTCTTTTTCAGATGAGTCTTTGTGAAGGATTTTGTGTTGAATGCAACTGAAGCAAACACAGCCTGGTACCATCATACAGAAACTCCAGAGCCACATGGTAACCACTGCTAGAGGTAGTTCATTTGCCTTGAAGAGGAGGTGGAGAGAGAGAGGCAGAAAAATTACTATCTATTTCAGTTTTCATTGTTTTTCTTCAATCTCAGGGAAAGGGGAAAACCTAGCGGCAACCTTTTTTCTTTGTATTCCTGCCCGTGTTACATTGCTAAGAGTCTTTGTTTTAATCAAGAAATAAACAGTCAAAATTAAGTTGTTTTTTCATCAAAGACCTGGTTAGTTGACTATTTATTAATAAACAGTATTTATTTTAATTATGACCCAAGTCCTAACTGTCTATGCCACACTACTAATTACTATTCTGGCTTATAGCTGAGGTAAATTTCACAAAGGAATTTTAATTAAAAAGATGTTTGAGCAGTGAGTAGGTTTGTTTGCTTGTTATTTCAGATAACTAACACTGCAACACAGTCTGATGGTGTTTATTAGTCTATTATTTGAGATAGATGGTCCCACTGGAACTTTGGGGTTTGAGCTTCTCAGGAGCAAAGTCAAGTTAATTGTAGTTCTTCATGCTCAGGACCATGAGATGACAATGATAGCAGCATGAATGTTTATGTTCTACTGAGTGATGGTATCTTCCTGACTATTCAAGACTTGGCACGCTTGAGAAGTACGAGTTTCAGATTTTAATTAATAGATTTTTTTTTAATAAGATAAGGGATAAGATCAGCTAGAGTTACTGCTGTATGAAAAGCTTACAAGAACCTCCTTTCAGAAGGGAAAATAAAACAGGAGTAATGTAGATAAAACGATTCACTAAGCAACAGATAATGACAGGTAAATGAACGCTACCACCAGCCAAGGCAAAACAAGCTTTCTAGAAAAGGCATGGAACAAGGACCAAAGCCTGGATTATTTTGCTTTTTCTGATTTTCTTTGCGTTGTAATATTGCACGTAGAAATAACTAATGCAACGCGGAGAATGGAACAGTATAGAACTGCTCATTATCCTTGCATTCTCTAACAATTCGTCTTTCTCTCTCTCCCTCTCCCCTCTCCAGGGCAGCTCCTGCTCTCTCTTTCATGGGGACCATCCACAGCCTCTTCCAGGACAGCCCAAGGACAGCTTGCTCATCAGGCTGGGCCAGGCTGGTCACCACCTATGGCTGGGATCCCTCCCAACCGAGGGATGATTGTCCATGTCTGTATCCACCTGTGAATGAAGTGGTAAGTGACAGGTGAGTCAGCGCTGTGGACACAAGGAAACACCTCTGAGACACATGGGGGATTCCTGGTCTTGGCTCTGTGGTTAGAAACCACAATCTTGCAGCACTGTTCTTTAGTGGGTTTAACCTGCTCCCAACATCAATGGTTGCTCAGCTACTCCATCTGCCCTGGCATTGGGGATAGCCCCAATAATGTAAATAAGATGATATTATTTACAAGAACCCTAGCACGCTGGTTTGTCCAGCTAAGCCACACACGTGGAAGCTGCTTTGGACGTGGCTCCAAGATGGCTGAGTGATGAGTGGGGCAATGGCGTTGGCTGCACAGCTCCTGGAGAAGTGGAGCGGAGCCAGTGGCAGCGTGGTGTGAAGGGGATGGCTCCTGGTATGTCTGGGGGAGGACGGCTACGAGGGAGGTCTCCCTGGCACTCCACCTGCCCCGTGCTCCAGCCCTGCTGTCTCACGCAGGACGGGAGCTCTGTGAGGCGCTGCCCGTACCTGCCAGGGCTGGCCACGGCCGTGGGCACTGCACCAGGCTCTGCCCCGTGGGCTGGATCTGCCCTGGGGTTTATGGTAGGGGAATGCAGCTTCACGGGCAGACACTGGTATTGTTTCCTGTGTTTTCACGTTGTACACCAAACGCGATGAAATCTGTCCTCCTGTGGGGCCTCTGAGGCTTGCTGCTCTCTTTTAATGCTCCTATCAACAGCGTGGACGGCAGGCTCAGGCAGAATATCTTAGGCAGGTATTTTGGAGTGTTTTAATGGACAGTTTAGAAAGAAAATATTCTCCTGAGCATGCCTTTCCCCTTCATCTTTTAAAGCTAGAGGAAGCCAGGGTCACTTAACCAGAGCTAGTCACAGAAGAAAATACTTATGTTGATAAAGCAATTTTATTATATATGCATCTTAATTATAGATTCAGATGATTACCCATTCACAGTTTCAGGCTTCTTGGAGGTTGCTACCTTTGTCCATAAAAGAGGACAGAACTGGACTAGGAGTTTGTTTCCCACATATGTTTACAGTCATAGACATGTCTGAAGTCCTTCTAAATAGTGGGTGCTGGCCTCTCTGAAATAACAGGGGATAAAAATTACTGCCTGAAATATATGGTGTTGTAAAATGAGGATGATGGAATGGGGCAAAACTTACGGTTATTGTTTTCTTCATATTTAGTATCCTTTTGGGGGGAAAATGAGAAATTCACTAAGCAGGGACAATTGTATGGTGCTCCAAAATCTTTAAATCAGGCTTGCTCTACTAGACTCTTTTTGTTGGGTTGAAAGAAGAGCTGGACTCTACTAGGAAACTTCACAGCTCTGTCTTCTGGGGTAAAAGAAGTGGGATGTTGAGAACTAGGGAAAATTCTCAAAGATGAGAGGAGATGCTTTTTATGGCTTACCTGGAAGAAAAAAAGATGTTTTCAAAGAAACACAGTGTGTAGATTTACCACTTATTTTTCTTTTTACTAGAATTGGAAGTCTTCAGGTTTATTGAGGGACCTCTAATGCCAGTTTCTCCTCAGGGCACTTCAAGACACTTGTATAGCAACAGGTCATAAAATGCTACAAGAAAGTACTGTATTGGTCCAATCCACTTTTCCTTCGTGATCTCTCCTGCAAGCTGTTTATTTATTTATTTTTTATTTCCTTTGAGGCTGTCTTCATAGATGACTTTACTGGAGTAAGTTTTTATGGTTTCCTGGGCTGGAGACAGATTGCATGCTGTTTCACAACAAATAATGAGCTTTACCAGCTGCAAAGCAGATCCCTTGAGGATGTGTAAATGATGACCCTTCCCAGAGCACCTGAGGACAGTTTGTTTTGGGTTTGCTTTTTTTTTTTCTTTGTCATTTCTGCTTTTACCCTTGTTGAAGTAGACATTTTTCCTCTGAGCTGATTTTGGCAGTGCTGGCCTGCCCTGAAGTCCCAGTCCATTACTAAAATGTGTGAATTTGGTAGAGAGGAAAATCATGTTGTATAGCTATCTGGACTGGAGACGATATAGAGGAAATGCATTAAACCTCATACATACATAGGGGAGAGGGTAGATGTGAGGAAGGAGAAAACCTGGGGTGCAGCTTTCCACCACAAGAAGTCTCCCAACTCATCTGAGGGAACAGCAAGTGTATGATTGGTCTTCTCTGTTCTCTAAGGGCCCGAAAGGGGATAACCTCTGTGGCTGGATATAAGCGATTGTCTTGGTTATAATATTGATTGCCTTTACACTGTTTTGAAATCAAGCAAAGTCTATTAGTGGCTGACACAGAACCCTCTCCTTCATGCTCAGTGGTCTGCATAAAATGCTCCCCTCTCCCCACTTCTTGTTTCAGTGCAGTTCATCAGCAGCACCACTAGAACAAAGCATCACCACATTTGATACTGACTGGCCTCTGTGTTGCCTATCTTGTGGGCTGTCCATAAGCTACGCTGCCTTCCCGTGACTGAGGGCAGACCAGGCAGTTGCGCTTACCCTGCTGATAAGTAAAGGACTTAATTTCCCAGGCACTTTGGCCCTCAGCACTAAATGCAGTTGTCCTTTCCAAGCATTTGTTACAAGCTCTGCTCGGAAGGAAAGTTTTTGCCACCTTTCAACTCCGGCAAATTTATTAATTATATCAGCAGGGCAACTTCGTACAGTCTGTGCAACCAGTATTTTGTCTAATGTTAACTTTGAATTTCCTGATCTAGTTTTGTGCTATATAAATTCAAAAATGCAGTTTTGTTGTTTCAGAAACTGTTTAAAGATTAGTGGAATTAAATGTCCGTAGCAGAAGAGATAACTTGGAAGGCATTGTATTCACTTGTGCTGACTATTTTGGTCATAGAGTGCTAGGTCTCATCAAATCCTTCTGCCAGTTAGACAAATAATTATTAATTAATCTGTAGAACCCAGCATGCAGTAAATTAACAGATTCAGTATCTTCATGTACCACTTTAGACATTTTCTTATAGTAGCAGTGCATTTTTATCTGTAGAATATATTTGAATTTTGTTGGTAAATCCCATTCAACCAACTGCTGAAGCTTTGCTACTGGTTGCAATACATGAATCATACTATTTCCCTGTCACCATCTTTGGATAAATAACCCCACAGTGCCTTAAAATAATTGCTTGGGGTTTTTTTGGAAGCTAAATCAATCAAACATAGAAGGCTCCTGTCAAACTTAGAGACAATCTGTTCTCTCATAGGAGCTCAGCTTGTTTATTGTCCCAACCATAGTCACGTTCTCCTCAAAATCAGGTTCTCTCATAGTGAGACACATTGGGGTAATAATCTCATGTTAAGAGGCATCATGATTCAGATGACAGCTCAGAATAACTGCAGGACCATGCATGAACTGTATCACAGATTCACTGCAAAACGTCCTTGGCTGTCTTATGGCGACGCATACAACGGTCTACAGCTGTAGCTGTGCATCCCTTCAGCTCCACAGATCTCTGAATCAGTCGGGTGGATGTTGGCATGTGCCCCAGTCTTTACTCTTTCTGAATAATGAAAGGATTTCTGAGTCAGAATTATCTTGGCAAACAGATAACTTTTGCTCTGTAGCAGACTTTGTAACTAGCTTGGATGACAGTCCATTCCCATTCAGCTAAATTTTGTTAAACAAATGAATGAACACTTGTAATAGCTGAGAATATGTGACAGCGTTGCCTGTTTGCTTCCACTGATGATTGCAGTTTGAATCATAGAATCACAGAATTATAGAATTATTTAGTTTGGAAAAAAACCTTTAAGATCATCAAGTCCAGCTGTTAACCTAACCCTGCCATCCCACCACTAAACCATGTCTGTAAGTACCTTGTCTACCCGACTTTTAAATACCTCCAGGGGTGGGGACTTGACCACTTCCCTGGGCAGCCCATTCCAGAGCCTGACAACTCTTTCTATGAAGAAATTTTTCCTAATATCATAGAATCACTTTGGTTGGAAAAGACCTTTAAGATCATTGAGTCCAACCTTTAACCTAACCCTGCCATCCCACCACTAAACCATGTCCCTAACCATATCCAGACTAAACCTCCCCGGCACAACTTGAGCTCATTTCTTCTCATCTTGTCACTTGTTACCAGGGAGAAGAGACCAACACTCACCTCGCTACACCCTCCTATCAGGGAGCTGTAGAGGATGATAAGGTCTCCTCTCAGCCTCCTCTTCTCCAGGCTGTACAACCCCAGTTCCCTCTGCCGCTCCTCACAGGACTTGTCCCCTAAGTCCTTCACCAGCTTCATTGCCCTTTTCTGGACACACTCCAGCCCCTCAACATCATTCTTGTAGAGAGGGGCCCAAAACTGAACACAGCATTTGAGGTGCCGCCTCACCAGTGCTGGGGATGATCACTTCCCTAGCTCTGGATAATGTTTTGAAACTAGTCATTGCTGTCTTTTAGAAAAGCTGATATTAACTGTTCCTTATATCCAAGTTCCATAATCCTTTTAATGAGCCCTGGGGAATTACAGAAGCAAATTTGTTCACACTTTGTAGAATGGAGTTTCCATTCCCAGTGAAAATATGGAGTGGGCTAGGAAATATTGATACAGAAAAATATCCATTTTCATAAGAAACCTGGACCAGGTGGAAAATGAAACCTCTCCTCTGAGCAGCATCCTATACATATGCAGGAGGCAGATATATTTTCTTCTAGATAAGTGATTAAAGAGATCATGGTTCCTGGTTGTTGTCTGTGAGGGTTTTTTGGTTTTGGTTTTTGTTTATTTTTTTTTGTGTGTGTTTGGTGTTTATTGTTTTTTGGGGTATTTTTTAAAGCACGTACCTTGTCAGCCCTTTGCAATGTGCTTTGTCATTTAACAAAGCTGGACCCTCCTTGGCTGTATAGTGTGGGTCATTAGGGCTGTGATCAGCAAGGACAGCGAACAATACAGGACATGCTGCTCTCTGTTGATCATTACTGTATATGGGTCAAAGCCCTTGTTTTGTCTTTGTTTTAATCTTATGCTGTCTGAGTTCATTCATGCTTGATTACCCTTCTTGGGTTTGACCTATAGCCTTGAAAAATGACAATAAAAAGAAAAAACCCTCAAGCAAATGAGCAATAAAAAGCAAATCATCAATAAAGTGCAATCTTTTTTTTTCTTTTAAAAGAAAATCTATGGGAAAGGCAAGTGTGCCTGCATGACCTTGGGCAACATCTTGCTTGAGTAGTTGTCAGCTGTATTTCTTTCACTCCAGATAGGCATTAGACTGCAAGCTGAAACAGTTCAAAGGTGCTTTCCATCATGTGTGGACTTACCCCTACTTTTATGAAATATTCCAACTTCTTTGTGTTGATATATGGGGGTGAGGGGAGCGGTGGCCTTTTGCCTGTTGGGTAGGCAGAAGCTGTGAGGGTGCCTGGGGCTGCCCTCTGCGGCTCCCTGAGCCCCTCTGCTCTGAGTCAGGGGTGGGAGGGCAGGCATGACCCAGGGTACAGTTTTCACATAGGACTCAAATTTCTGTCTATTTACCAAAAAAATGAAGCTTTGTAAGATAACCGTGTGTGTGCAGCCAGCCCTCTGCATCTCCAAGGGCCACTGCTACAGGCACCTCTGTGCCTGAAAAAGCTCAGAGGGAAATGTGCAGGCTGCTGATCCTCGCTCTGTGTGTGTGTGTGCGCATGTGTGAGCGTGTGTGCTCCCTCCTTGGTGCCCTCACTTCCCAACATTGCCGACTGTCTGTGCTTTCCGCGTGCTCTCAAGCCCCATTTGTGGATGATCCCTCTCTCCTTTCATGGAGGTTAAATTATCCTGGTGCAATATGGTGGTATGCAGAGAGGAAAGCCCAGTTTTGAAAGGGCCAGTCAGGTGACTGAACCAAGTCAGACATATTAGCACAATGCTTTTGGGCTGATTTAGCCTACTTTTAATACCTGAGCTCTATCAAAGCTTGCCTGGATATTTTTGCACAGTGCTGCTTTCTGCTATGTGGACTTACTTTACATTGACAAGCACAAGGTCATTTGGTCAGGGAGCAGCAAGAAATATTTCTCCCCACCAGTCTGTGCCTGTGTGAGGGAGATGAATATGAACCAAACCTGGGCATTTGAGAGCGTGCTTCAGCTCTGCATTTGACATGGGGCCATGTGGCACAAGGGCAGCGGGCACTGTTGTCCCTGGGATGCCCTTGTGGGTACCCGCTCTGCACCACGAGCCTCGAGCAAAGCAGTGCAGTGCACCACGCTGTATGTAACACACTCAAGCTCTGGGGGGACAAGAGGCCACCTGATGGTTTTCACTGTCTCCTTCTCTGTTTGTAAGCTTTTCTGGCCTTCTCTACCTGCCCGGGGAAGCAGGCTGTAATTCTGCCTGCGTGTCCAGGCATACCCCTTTGCTGAACTACTTTCCTCTCTCAAAAAACATTTAGTGAACAGGTAGTGTCTCTTCAGCTTTCCACAGGAGTGTTGTGGAAAGATGATCACTGGGGTGGAAGTCTGTCCCCTGTGTGCTAACTGTAGGAATTGTGAGAGGTCTGTGTGTATATATGTGAACTTCAAAATATTAGGAAAAAACCCTGTGGTGCACCTAGGTTTCATAGTAAATTCTTCTGATAGTAATAGGCTAACTTGCAACTGAGCACAGCTGAAAGGGCTCACCCCTAGTGCTGGCAGCAGAAGTTTTGGAACTGTGAGTTTGACTGGTTCAGCCTCCTGATGGAGCTGAATGCTTCCTTCTAGCCATTGGTCAACTCCACCAATAAAGGAGCAAGGGCCAAGGGTACAGGCACCCTCTCTGGAGACAGTACTGTCTTAGAGAGGCTTGTGCTGCCTGCAGAATAGCACTGCAGCCCTTCCTTGTTAATATCTCTTTCCTGGAGCAGTAATGAAATCTCAACTTGATTGGTGTTACACTGGGCAGAAAGAGACCCACCAGCTGCTCGGTTCTTCTTGCAGTTCTGTTTCACCATTCCTAAGGGTCCAATAATGTACGGATGCAGCATTAGTAACTCATACCTGTTTGCCTGTCTCCACCTGTCTGTGACTAAAATTGAAGAGCAGGGACTGAGAGGGACAGCTGTAGGCAACCATCATTGCATCACACCAACTTCCAGCCAAGTCATACAGTTAGGAAACAGGTCTGCTTCTGCTGTTGGAGGGTCGCTTTCAATGAAATAACGTAGTATCTAGAATACTGCATTTTCTGGTGGAGAAAGCTGATGTTTTAACACAGCATGGTTGTTACACTGCCCAAGAAACTGCTCTGTCCTCTTGCTTATAGTATTAAGTAAAAGCATGCATGGGGGCTGGGCTGGTGCCCCATCACTGCTGAAGGACTGGGTTTATGCTCTGCATTGCTCAGGGCCCAGTACAGTCCTGCTGTAAACTGTGAGCAGCACAAATTAGATGGGATGAGGGTGGCAATGAGCACAGAGAATAAAACTTGCTGAAGTAAGACTCTGCTATCTGAATGTTAGCCAATGCTCTATCCTCTGGAAAATGCTGTCTTTTCCTTGAGTGTTTTTGTAAACTTGTGACACTGAGTTAACTGCCTTATCACCTCTCTCCCCCCCTCAGCTCTGGTAAGGTAAAGCTACCTTTACTTTCAAAGATGATCAAATTGATACATATCTAATAAAACCATCTGAAACAGATACCAAAAGGAGTTTGTCTGCTCTTTGAGCTGTACAACTTAGTCTAATAAAAGATGCCACTGCTACTGCAATGCTTTACCGAGAGCCTCATTCATCTGCATTCCACTGGGACTGAGCCTTGTTCTCTCTTCTTTTGGGTCACAGCTGAAGTAAGGCCTTCATTTGAGTGATGTACATGAAACGGAAAGAAATGAGTCAAGCACAACCTGCTGCAAACCACTTAACTCTATCGGCAGCTTGAAATGACGGGGCTGCAGCTCTTTCAGTCCTTGTGCTTGGTGCTTGGTAGAAGTGCGTTGACGGCCTGAATAATCACTATGAGCCTTGAACTTATTTTAGAAAAATCCATTGCAACTGAAGTGACTTTAGTTTGATGTGATAAACTGCTTGCTGCCCTGCTATGGTTCGCAGGGTCCTGGTGGGGATTTCTGAGAGCTGAATGGTAAAACACAGAGTAGATGAGATAATAGCTTTGTGTGTACGTGAGGTTGTGTGTATAAATACATTTAACCATAAAGCAGGAAGAAAAAATTGTCAGAGAGGACAGTTTTTCATTCTCCCCCGTGTGGCCATAGTATGTATTGTGTGTCATGCATGCTGTCCGGCACCTGAGGAGAACAGCAAAGATGACAGTTCTTTTAGGACCATGGCTGCAAACAGAGCCCAGGGCTCTGCTTGGACCCTTGTTCCAGCCTCTGGGCCCACAGCATCCTGGCTCTTAGAAAACTGCAGCCAGGAGCTAAAACGTCACAGATAATGGAATCAACCTACAGGATGCTCTTTCCTGAGGTATCCAAAATTGCATCTGCACAGATGATCGAGCGTTACACCAACTCTGGTTTGGAAGCTGTCTGCCACACTGGCATAGCATTGCATTTGAGCCAGCACGTTGCTCCATGGAGCTGTTTTCTAATGGGTTGTGCTGCATTTTGGTGATTTGGGCTGTCTTAATTTTGTCTTTCCAGCAAAGAGTACAGAGGAATTCAGAGCTGTCTGCACTTGTTGGAGTAGATGGACATGCCCTAAGGCTGTGACTGAGCAGGAGACTGCTTTTTCCCTATAAGCCTTCCTCTGTCAGACTGAAAGAATTTGCTTTCTCACATGGAGCTCTGCTTCATTCTTTCAGCTTAAGATAAAAGCCGGATTTGGAGTAGGCTAACTGAAAGACCCTCCAGCTGTAGAGACAGTTCCTCTGCTTGATCCCCTCTTGATGTCCTGTGCTAGTTTGTAAATGAAGTTACAGTATACTGAACATTACACTAACACAAGGCTTCCTAAGTAAGTAAAGCTGGAGAAATGCTTGCCTCTGTCCAAATGGTACATGGGTTGTGGGGCAGCTCTTCTAAGAGCCACGTTTCTGGTTTTGGTTTCAATGAACCCGCAGGGCTCTTTGTCATTCCTGTTTCAAACCTTTCTCCTGCCCCAGAGTCTCACCAGAGCCTCAGCAGGGCAGGTCCAGGAGGGCTGGCTGGGCACAATCTGCCATGCAGGCTGCTTGCAACAGTGGGAGCTGCTAAATACCCTAAGTAAGGCTTTTGACAGGTTGCTTATATTAAACTTCAGGGATTATTAAAATAGACAACAATGGCTTTAAAGCTCTATGGTGTTGTGGTGTGTGGCCTGGCTGTGGTGTTGGGAGTCATGCTGGATGGATCCTCTGCTGTGGATGAAGACTGGAGGCCAATGATGAATGCAACTGCTCCATGTCCTTAGGGGAAACCTTCCCAGGCAGCTTCTGAAATGTCTGCTCCAATATCTATCTGCTAAAAGGGATCCTTGAGCCTGGCTGCCCAGTGTCCATATCCAAACACAAGCCCATGTCTCCTCTCCTGCTTTTCTCAGTTTCTGAGAGCTGAGCAAACTCCAAGGCTGCAGTTTACACCTTGTGACTTATTTCCTTTGCCACTGAAGTACAGCTGCCTCTGACAAGTTCATTTCATACACACAACCGAAGTGTGAAGGAGGAGGTGGAGTGCTGCTTTCTTTCATATTTGTAAACTTCTCTTGTATTCATGGATGTGTTTCAGTGGTACCCAGAACTCTGAATGGGCACCAGCTCAGGGAGATTTTTAGTATGGAAATCTCATGAGCCAGTATATTTAGAGTGGTAATGAAAGATATATTTAAATTGACATTACAGGGGAAAAGTCCAACAGGAAAGCCAAGACATGAATACTTAGGGGGAATTTTGCCAGGAGGTGATTGCTTCCATGCTCTTGCAGATAAGACAGTTGTAGGGCTGCACACAGTCAGTTTGTCTGTTTCACATTCTTATTTCAAAATCTCCAGCTCTTGGGGTTTCTTTTCCTCTCTTCAAAGTATTACTGGAGGGAACAATTTTGCCTACTCAGTTCACATGCCTATAAAGGATATCTACTTTGCCCACTTTTTACCTAGTCAGAGAAAACTACACATCCCTTGAATTCATAGCATGTTTTCCCTCTCTCAGCAAATTGTTGCTGCAGCAGCATCTTTTGTGAAGTGGCGTGTGTGGAAGGACAGTTCAGGTCCAGGAAGAGACTCTTCAGGGTCTAAATACAAAGTCACTGCAAAGCTGCTTGTTGTGACGTGTGGCACAGAGTGGTTTTGCGTACATAACAGTGATCCTCCCTTCATGACAAAGTACTGTTCCCTGAGAATAAATTTCCTGTAGTTTTGTATTCTACAGGGTTAAAAGATAATTCACTCAGCAGTATGTGTAAGGACTCTCTGGGAAGACAGAATAACATCATAGCTTCGCAGACTTAAAGCCTACCAGCATTACGATCATCTTCTCTGACCCCTGTAAAGGAGGGACCATGTTTATCCAGTGGTTCCTGATCTGCACCCATAGTTTCTGGCTTGTCTGAGCAACATCACTGACTGTCAGAGCAGCACTGAGAGAGGTCTCTAAATGGCAGCAGAAATGCTAGCTTGTTGCAGTGTTGCTTTCTGCTTATTGCTCTCATTTGAGTACTAAAGCTGCCCAATGTTTTGGCATGACCATTGCTGAGCTGCACTTGGTGTTTGGCTTCCCAGCTTTGCCCAGAAGCCAAGCTGGTGGAGAGGCAGAGAAGTGAAGCCTTAGCACATTGTTAGACTTGAGATTGAAAGGCAAGGAGTGCATGTTGCTTCTGCTCTGCGGCCAGCCCATGGGGTGAAGCCAGCTCCTCAAAGAGAGGACAGTGCCTGCTGGGCGTGCAGACAACTTCATGTCAGAATTGGTGAAAGAGGAGTGGAGCAACCTTCTTCCTCCCTGCTAGAGAGGGCATCCCTAGAGGAGAGTGTCCTGCTCCAAAGCATATCAGATACAAGGCAGGTCTTCTGCGGGATTTGCTCAAATTGCTCATTTCACTCTGGTGTGGTTTTCTTCACTAAAGTAGCATTTGTCATTTTTCCTCTGTCAAGGCACAGAAAGGCTGAGTCTTGGCATCCCCTCTGCTGGGGGCTGTAGGCCATCAGCATGGCCTCGCACCGCCCTGCTGCTCTCTGCCGAGCTGGCAAGTCACTGGCTAGTTGCCAAAGCTCTTTGCAAGGGGATTTCTTTCTGTGCTGATATTGCCTCATTCTCCCATTGCTGCTTATGCTGAAGATCAGCAGCTGAACGATTTCTGTATGGAGAGGATGTGCTTTTGACACCTTTGCTTTTGATTGATCCAATGCTGTGACAGTCCCAGAGGGCTGCCCCGCTGGTCATGGCTGCTGCAGCTTAAGGCTTTGCATGGACATGGGTTGAGTTTTTTTCCTCATTCTCACCTGCTTAAGTTTGAAGAGTATAGGAGGCTCCAGCCTGCAGAGGACCAGTGGTGTGTACCAACAGCCATAATGACAGTAGCAAGGAAATGCTAAATAATATCTCTGTGCTTTTCTGTAGGACAATTTGATCTGGCATGGGTTAAAGCACCTGGCTGAACATAAGGCATAAAAACACTATTGTATGAGCAGATACCGAGTAGAATACATTCAACAATTCAGTGAAAAACACTCTTAAACTCCTTAAGACACTAGCACTTATGAATTGTTGCCGTCATGTACATTTTTTTAGGATAAATAAAGCATGTTGTTACTCAGGAGTGTGAACTGGTCTGATGACTACATTTGCCCTTTGAGCCTTTGCAATGTAAATTGGAGGCTGCCGGCAGAACCCCTTTGGCAGGATGTTTGTTCTAGCTGTCCCTTCTACTGTTGGTTTTAAAGCTTTTCCATCAATTGTTTCTATCAGAGCATCTGCATCCTTTTATGGTTGTAGTAGGACCCTTCAACCACTTAAATGCAGCAGACTGATATCAAGGGAGCAGATTTGCTAAAGGATGAAATAATGGCACATTTCGGAGCAGATCACACAACAGGACACTTCCTGATGCCGACATTGGAGCATTTTTCCAGGCAAAGCACATGAGACAGTGGCTCTGCAGTAGAGATGTACATCACCTTAACTTGACCTTGGGTGCTGGGAGGGGGGTGGCTGGAAGTCATGTGTCTGCTATGTCTCTGAACATAAGCAAACCAGTAAAGAATTAAAAGGGGAATAATACATGTCTTTCATAGCAAGGGCCCTTGGAGACCACTGTTGTTACTTGATGACTTTAAGAAATGCCTGGACACCTTTTTAAGCACAGTCTAGGCTGTAAAAAAACCCAAGAAGAATTGGAGGATTGATATAGGACTGACAGGCCAGTGCTCTAACGTTTTGGGGCTGGGTGGTCTCCAGCTTGCAGACAAAACAACTGTGTGTGCTGATCAAAAGACTGTCTTGTCCTGTCTTTACATTTCCCATTATTACTGTCTGCAGCTTCCCCCTTCCCTCTCCTCTTGTCATATGTGTGTTTCTTGGGAGGGAAATAAAATAGATTGTATTATTCTCTGCCTCTAGCTAACTCTTAATTGTCCTAATTGATACTGGAGGGCCAGACATGGATAATTTGAAAACAATTGTGAAGAAAAGAAGGAAAAGAGAAAACACTCTTCTGAGGCTGAAGTGTCTTGTGGGGAGAACCTGCTGGCAATGCAGCTTGCTTACTTCTAGTAGTGTTATTTCTTCTTTTGACTGCTGATAAGACATGCTTATTTTGTGACTTTTCATCTTAGATGGCAGGCATAAAAGCAGTCATTACACCTAGAGAAGAGAAACCATGATCCTGAAAAAAAACAGACTTGCCCCTGCACTGCAAGGGATCTGGATGTGTCCTTGGAGTAGTTTTTCCTTGTTCTGGCAACAAAATGATTTCTTTGGCTGTAGTCTTGTCTCTCCTTGCAGGAGGTGTTTTTTTGGCTTTTTTCCTGACTCAACATACTTAATAAAACTTGCTTTTCAACATTTCTTTAGGCAGTAGTGTCTTCTTGGAATATTGCAGCAGCCGGAGTTCACATCTCTAAGGCTAAGTTTATTTATACTCCTACCTGGAAAGAAGAAAACCCATGATAGCTTCCACAGTACATATTTCACTTCACTGAGAATGAAATTTTAAAATTGACTTGCCTTTGAAACTGAAGCTAGCAGAGGTGGTGGAGCAAAGACTGTGCTGGAGGAAGGGAGAAGTGAATGAGCCAGCACTGTTAGCACAGTGTTTACAAGGTTAGCAGTGAGTCAAAATGAAGAAAATCATCAGGATTTATTAATAATCAATAATCACCAGGATCAGGTATTAATAAGGGATGTGTCTTGTTGGTAAGAGAGTAGTGGGTCAAAGCAGGTTATAATAAACACTAGATTTTTCTGAATGCTTAGGAAAAATGTATTCCAGCA
>NW_009258629.1:1735140-1742838 GCF_000687185.1 Egretta garzetta
ATGCGAGAAGCGGAATGATGAATGGGGGAATGAATGGGGGTTGGACTAGATGACCTCTAGGGGTGCCTTCCATCCCAAAACATTCTATGATTCTATGTTTCTATGATTTTCTTACAGTTGTACATAGACTCCTATTTGGGACTTTTCAGGATTTAAAAAAAATGGAAATGATTAGAAAAAAAGGGGGAGGAACGATTGAAAGTTGTGGGCATTTGAAGAATCCATAGCTGGTAATTTATTCCATTACACTGTTGGCAGTATATATAAAGAAAAAGAAAAAAACAATCTGGATGTAATGATATCTCTGTGCAGCCATTATAAGGATGGAGACTACAAGCATTATTAGCAATTTACTACCAGACATGTGGGGAGCAAATTAAGCCTTAGCTCATCCTTATAATCTTCAGTTTGTTGCCATTCTATGGCTACTGCAATTTGGGTTTACGGGTGGAACATAAAGTTGCTTCAGCCTATTAATTTGGTGTTTAAATAATACGGTCTTGATGCACCACTGCAGAAGCTTCTAAGTAGACTGGCCAATGTTTGTTAAATATATAAGAAATCAAGATAAAAAACTGCACTGTACTTTTTAATGTTCTGTTTGTGTGGCTGAATCCAGGCAGGCAGATGACCAGGCGGGAGGACTGTTTACTCTTACTAGAGAAAGTGAAACTATCAGGTTTTGTTTAGTACACAGAGCATTTTATGTTAAGAGTATCAGATGTTTGTGGTATAATCAGCTGTTCTTCCCCGTGCAATACCTCCACGAGACAAAAACATTCAAGCTCTAAGTTCCCTGAAAGGTGAAGTTTATGTGAGGTTATTTCATGTTTGATTAAGAAGCAGATTTGTTTTTTTTAATCTTAAGCAGACAAAAGCTCTGTTTTTATAAGGATGCACTTTCTTAAAGCTGCCTGTTTTTAACTAAGTTACCCTAGATAAGACTGTGGTTGTTACAGGGGAAACAGTACTCTGCTCTGGAGGTTTGTCTGACTGATAGATGTGGCTAGAAATGAGACTATAGTACCCTGGGAACTGTAAGGCACAGGAGAAAGCTATAATGAGGCACTCGCACATGCTGGAGTGTCTAATTATTCTGTCTGAATGCAACTAAAGGATTTGATTAGTATATAGGAGGCAGCATGGCAGTGGAGTCTGCCTGATGACTATTGATTTTTAATAAGCCCAGGATAATGAATTGTCTTCAGGAAAATATTATCATAAATTTATTTCCTGCGAAGAACCAAGGAATTAAGACAGTGTGATCCTGGGACTTTCATTTTAACTTGTTTTAACTCCCTCGAGCCAGAGTCCCTTCTAATTCTTTCTATTTGTGGCTTTTTTCTTTTGCTTTTTTGAAGTTCCTTTGCTGTCATTATCAAGACTACTCAATATTTTCACAGATACTACTCAATAAGCCTTTTTTATGTCAGTTGTGCTTGTGGAGCTTTTCTACTGTGGAAGCAAAAGTGTATATTCATGTCTTGTGAAGAGTGAAGTGCTGCTTTTTCTGAGAAAGAGTCTCCTCCTTTTCCAGGGAGCAAGAGCACAGATTTGTTTTTGCAGTGGTTCAGCCTGATCCCAGTGGTTTGCGGCTGCTGGAAGAGAGGACGAGCTGATCTGCATTGACTCTTAATGCCCACAGCAGTGGGAACTGGTAGGCCTTTGGGACTGTTGCAGTTTGGATGTCATGGGAAGCACTGGCTCCTTTGAAGGCACTAAGAGTTTTGTGCCTGAAATCTCGTTTCTGGTGGAAATGCTGTCATGCTCTGCCAGGGGAGCTCGGGGAAGGCTCCAAAGCTCCCTAGATCAGCTCTCAACAGCAACAAGACAAGGCTGTGTGAAGATGTTTGCACTAAGATAAAAATAAAAATTAGGTACACAGTAGGAGTCTGACATTTTTCAGGAACAAATCCCTGGCCATGTGGTTGTGAGAGCAGTAGCCACAGGGAAAAATCTTTGGGAAGGTGAAATAGCTTGAGATTGTTCAGGGTTTTCTGAAGGAGTGGGGAGCATAAGTCTTCATTCAAACATGCAGAGGAAAAGAAAATAGATGATCTGGTTTCTAAGTTTTCAGAGGATAGAGCAAGAAGTAGTGGGACTCCTGCACTGGGTTGGAGATGCTGTAGGACAAAATTCCTGGGAATGTGGTGGAGGTTTTTAGGAACTGGTTGGACAAGCACCTGCTGGGAGCATCATCAGCATCCTGTCCTGGCCAAGCAGAAAGATGAGATGACCCCTTGCAATCTCTCCTAGACAGAGAGATGAGATGACCTTTTCTGATCTCTCCCAGCCAGAGAGATGAGATGACCTCCTGCGCTCCCTCCCAGTCTGTCACTGTGTTGTCCTAGGATGGGTGGATGCAGGGTGGGAGGAAACACTATGTGTTGTGGTGGTGGGGAGTGCAGGAGTGACTCAAGAGTCAGCTCCTTCCCCCTGAGGCGTTGGGTGCTCCATCACCCCATGCAGGATCTGGCAGTCCCATCCTGAAGCTACCAGTCCCCTCAGAGGCTTCCTTAAAGCCTGTGGGACGCCCTGAGCTCCCTGCTGTGGGGGTAATGCAGCACAAGGTACATCCTTCACGTTGCTGGTGAGGAACATGGACTTTGAGACTGTAAGGGCAGAAATCTGGCAAGTGCATGTCTCTGTATAGGGTTTTGCTATTGTGGTCCTTAAGAAGGTACAGGAAAGAATGTCCTTTAAAAATATTTATATTTTTCAGACAAGTAAGCTGATGTTACCTGTGTGCAAAAAAAGATGGCTTGCCAGTCCATGCACTTGTTTTAAACTTTTGTCATGTGATATTTTTTGACATTCATGGATTGTTATGCCAAAGAATGACTCCTCTGAGGAAACAACTCACAGCCACCCTCAGAGTAAAAAACTGCTCCTTTGAACTATTCAGAGGCTGATATTTAGATAAACTTGTGGAACACAGGATCAATTTGTGAAATAATTCACTTAAATAATCCCCACGAAAGACACTGACTACCAAGTCATTTTTCATGGCTGTCTTGATGCACCTGTTTCAGTGTTTTTAGTACTTGTTAACCCATAAATAATATTTTTGGCTGATACTTATGACAGAAAGGAAGTCTGTGTAGTGTTACTCCATCCATGGTTGCTCTTTAGACCTTCCTGGCTCCTGCTGACAGTAACAGCAGGGTGCCCACTGCCTATAAATGCAGGAAGTTTCAGTTCTTGTAAGCTGCATTTTTTTTCTCTTTTCTTCAGGAAACAGTCACAGAACAACCCAACCGAAAACACGAGGTAATAATTTCTCAGGAGGTTTCCTGTCGGCTTGGTCAGCCAGGTAGCTGTATGCCACCTCTGGCTTTTAGCATTGCTTCTCTTTTTTATTTGTTTTCCTAGGCAGCAATTTGACATGATGTGACCTCTTAAAAGAGTCACAGCCCGTAAAAACTTACCTTATCCCTTAGGGAATAGAGCTTTACTTTCCCTCCTGCTCCTCCCAAGGTCTACAGATATGTGTGTCTATCAGTGTGGAGTTGAACATTGACTAATATAAGTTTTCTTGGTAAAGCATGGCATTATTAGTTGTTGGCATGCTCACTTTTAATCCAAACAAGCAAAACATAAGCAACAGCCAGAGGAAGATTTGCTTTAGTTTCTTGTGTTGAATTTATAAAATCACCAACTCTGGGTGGGCATAAGGGAATTTTGTGGTCTGCATATAGGAATACCTGATCGTGCTCCTCTGGACTCGCCGAATTACCATCAGGGTGTTACTAACAGCTACAGTGAATAGCAAAGTTCTCTCTTGACAGCAGTTCTTTGCTTGCTTCTGGAGATAAGATGGTTTCTTAAGGCTGAGATGCGGCCCATGAGTTATGTCCTGTGTGGAAAATACTGCATTTCCAGAGAGCCCCCATTTAAATAGAATTTGCACAATATATACTCATTAACTGCCCTAGAAAGCTAAGTTATGACAAAGGCTTATTTGCTTCTGCCAGCCGGAGCAGCGGGAGGTGCCCAAGGTGCCGTCCTTGGCCCCGTGCTGCCAAGGCGCGACCCTCATGGCCCCCAGCTTGCGGCAGATGCGCAGGAACATTACTCTACACGCAACTCATCTCTCTGCTTCCAGCCAGGCCTCAGCCCTCAGGACTGCCCGCTCTCCTCTTGGATTCGCTTCATGGCTTCCAAGCTTTCTTTACTTTCCTCTATTTCTTTTGGCAGCACACAGACGCATGCAATTGTGTTTCTGCCCACTCTGAAAACCTTGTATTTGCAACTGGTTCCCAGCAAAAACCCTAAATCTCTAGTTTGGTTTGAGGCCTTATTTTCCTTAGGAGTTTTTTCTTCCTCAAGTCTCAAGTGGTTGGTGGTATGGGCAATGGATTCCCTTGTTCAAACCACCCCATTGCACAAAGGAGCTTGTTCTCTCTAAAAGGATAGACGAAAGGTGACTAAGAGGCCCCTCCACTCTCGAAAGCTCTTTTGGTTCTCACGGGTGGAAGAGGGCTTGGAGGTAGTAGCTTTTTATCACAGTACAAGTATAATTAGATTCTCCAACTAATCTTGAATGTAATGCTAGATTAATTCTTGCTGCTGTATTTTCTCTGCTGTACCAAATATTTATTTAATACTCCTTTTTCAAAAGATGGAGTTGTTCCATGTATAAAAGACCTGAGATACTTTTTTCAATGAAGGAAAAGTCCCGAATGTGGTGATGAAACTTGTCTTCTCTCATAAATGTTGTTACTGCTGCATATGGAATTCAAGAACAGGGTATGTGTGTCTGATGAGTGGTGATGACTTGCTTTAGATTTCGATGAAGCTTGCTGAATATATAAATATGTAAAATGGCAACCAAGCCCTATACCAAAATCTAATGCCATTTTTGAATAAAGTTGTCTGATGTTGTTTGATGCTGGTAATATTTACTTTTTGGCCATGACTGTAAAGGTATGGACTTTTCCCAGTGAAATTTCTGCTGTTCTATTAAAACTGCATTGATTACTGGTCTTCTCTAAGACCTATTGCTTGTCTTCACCACTAAGTAGTAGACATTGGCTAGTTTTATTCAATCTGTTATGAGTTCTGCATTTGTACATGCATAGAAGGTTGGCAAATCGCTACTATGATGGTCAAAAATGTAAAGATTAAAATCTTTGCTTCAGTTGTTGCAAGGCATTTTCCTACCTATGGAAAACCATCACTGGACAGAGCCGGGTATACCAGTGCTTTAGTGGGAACTTGAAAGCAATCACTGCATCTCGCAGAACCATTGGCGAGGACACCTCACATGTAAAATCATTGTACAATTAAATGAGGATTATCCCTGAGATTTACTGAGATTTCACTACTACTTCATTGGTTACCACTAATTATAGTTTGCACTGCGTAGTTGCAGGATTTTTTTTAAAGATTTAAAATCTGTTTACAAATACGTTTTACTTGTCAAGCTTTTAAGAGAGATCAAACAGGAGGTAGATGTTACCTCTATTGCAGCCTTTTGAAGTTTCATAGGATAAACCTTGTTGAATAACCCATAACATAAATTTACTAGAGACTAATTGCTTGTTCCTAACAGAGTCTGTCTTGGCAACAACATAGCAGTTTGTCTTCGTATTTCAGATCCTTGCTGCTCCTACATATGTATATTGCATGTGAAAAATCACTAATTGGAAGTGGGTAGTTTTCTTCCAGTGGGGTAGGTAGCATTGCAGTTGGCCTGCTGGCAGCTCGCACAGGACCTGGGCTGCATTTGGGATCCCTGGTAAGTGGGGTCAGGGCTGCAAATATCCCATGCTTGGATTTCTCTCTGCAGTCAGAGCACTGACTCCCAGATCTTCCTTCTCTGTTAGAGAGATCCCTTTTTTTTGCTGAGCTTTCAGGACCTGGTATCATATGTACTGTTAGTGACTATTTCTGTCACCTGTCATGATGGGGCAACATTTATCCTACAGGGAGTGGTTTTTGGTTTGGAAACAAGTGTGTGCAAATAAAGAAGTCACATTTTTTTTTTTTGTTTTTTTTTAATCTGAAAAAAGTGGCTGTTACGCTCTCTCACTCACCTCCAGCAATGCTGCTCACAGACCCGCAGAGCATGCAGTGTTGCAGTGGGGTGAGCAAGCCTCTCCACTGACAGCACCTCTCTGCTCCCAGTGCTTGGGGTGGCCCTTTTGGTAGCACTCTTCCTCTGCAAGTCTTGGTGGATGGTCTGTGTGGTGTTGCACTGAGGCTATGGCTTTCCTGAATGTTGCTCAATTTAGAGCGTATTTTTGGGATCTTTTTCCTGAGTGGGTGTCACTTTTAGGAGATGCTGCTGTGGGAGGTTTCCACCCTCTGGTGCATTACAGTAGGGTAGCTCGGCTGTGCAGTAGGAGTGAGGAACACAGAGACTACAGAAGAGATGCTCTTTCCATTTATTTAGAGGCCGAAGTCTTTAATGGTGTGGGGTGGTACAGTTAACATGTGGTCTAAGCTCAAATCTTCCTAAGGTGAGGATCTTCCTGCCTGCTGTAGAGTTGCTGCAATCAGTTTTGCCTATCCTATTTTGCAGCTGATGTGGCAGAATCCACAGTGCATTGAATAACATGGGTTGCATCTCCTCATCTCTCTCCAGGTTCTGAACTGATGGTCTCAAGCCAGGGAAAAATTACCACTAACAGGTATGAGTTTTTCCAGAGGCAGAAAGTATGTTATTTAACAGTTTTGTATCATTGGGTCTACATCTTTCTGTATGAACAATTTAAAGGATAGTAGGCTAGTTTCTGGATACTGTCTTTGCAATGGTCTCTGCAGTCTAAAAGGAGGCTATCAGCCACCACCTTCAAGTGTGCCAAACACTGATTTCACCTTGCTTTTCATAGGTTATGTAGATATCAGAGGCTCTGAGAAGCTTAACTGAAAAGGGAGTTATCGGGCTGAGTTCTTGCTTCAGGAGTAGCCGAAAAGAAGAGACATCATGTGTAGAGATGCTTCCCCACCCTTTTGCTGTATGTGGGAAGAGGGAAAACAAGATATGTCTGCTAAACTGGTGATAATGAATATTTCTAGTGACTAGATCAGCAGTATAGAAGTTCTACAGCAGCAGCAGAACCTGCAGCAAATTTCTGTAATCAAGGGCCCATACTTTATTGCCTATGGCTAGAGCAACATTTTAGAAAAAATTTAAAAAGTAATAAAATAGGAGCAATGTACATATGAAAGACAAAATCCTCATAGCGCTGTTAGTAGGAACTGGGTGCAGAAGAAATAGAGCAAATGGAAATCATTGCTGCAAATGTATAAAACAACAATGTCACTGTTCTAATGGCCAGTATCTAAAATATGTTGTTCTGGACCAGTTCTATCCTCTGCTTGCCAAAAGAAAGCATTAGCGTTTCACACTTAGTGTGGTGCAGTTGTAAAACCGATTCATGAATTCATCTGCAGGAGACAAAGCAAACTGTATATTAAATGGCAGCTCTGCCTCAAATGAGTTTCTAGGCCAGAGTAAGTACGAAGTGACATACTTTGTAATATATTTTGGCAAGATACTTGTCCTTTACTAAACCAGGGTCTTTTTGTGATTGAAATAAATTGCACATACAAAATGAAACAAGCCATTTCTGATGAAGGTACATGCTGAATGCTTTCTGTCAGGTGCTCAGTGCCTTCCTCTTCATCACCTTGGAGCATCTTCTGATGCTAGTCTCTAATTGGTGTCAAAACAGAATGAAATATGGCTTT
>NW_009258629.1:1742901-1762202 GCF_000687185.1 Egretta garzetta
TTGGTGCTTGCTGAGTATGCAAAAAGCTAGCTTCCCTTCAGAATCCTTAGAATAAGCATTTCCAGTCCCAGTTTATTTCTGAAAAGCTTGGCCTATATATATTTATGTGTATATTCGTATGCAGATACTTATACACACACACACACACACACATATATATATATAAAATTGTATACACATGGCATTTTAAAATTGTATATCACATGGCATTTATTTCACAACAACCTCCAAATGGAATATTTTCCCTCCTTTTGCCAGTTTCCCTCTCCCATACTGTTCCCCTGTCCCTGGCTGCCTCACCACCTATCCAGACTACACCCTGTCTGGCATATACTGCTCCTTGGGATTTTCTGGACTGAAGCTCAGTGGTGGTCTGTATGCTCACTTGTTACACTTCCACATCTTCACCGATGACTTGTGGCAGGTCTGTGACCTGTTATTATCTCCTGATATGCTTACTCCTGGAGGAAAGGGGTTTTGCGTACGCTGCTTGAGCAACCTTGGGCTGGTGAAGACAGTACATCTGAACTGAGATATTTGGGGTGTTGTGATGGTGAATGTGAATTGTGGTTGTCTTTGGGTTAAAATGATCCTAACTGGTGGATCGATCTCTCTCTTTATTTATTTATTTTTTTAACTGTTATTATTCCAGTAGTCAGGGAGCCTTAGGATCCACAACCCCATGTTATTAATTCATACATGGGAGTAAAAGTGAAAAGTTTTGTTCTCCCTTTCCTCCCTGTTGGACTGTGTTTCAGGCTTGTGGAGTTGCACCTCCTGAGTGGACTTTTGTTGCCTTTGCTCCAGAGCAAGCCTGACCAAAAGCAATTAAATTTTGATTGGTTTGGTCTTCAAACCCTGAACTGACCCTGGTTCATTTGACATTCCTTGCAATGCTTTGAGGACTTTTAGACCTTTAAGCAGTTGGCATGAACTTGGGGCCTCGTCTTCTGACATGAAGAGTACTTTCATCCAAGTCCAGCAGAGCACTTGTGTACCCATTGTATTTTAAGATTACAAACAGTTCCACCACAGTCTGTGGGACTATTGGCAGGCAATAAGGTACAGGCACGCTGCAGGATTAAAGTCTTTATGTGGTTTGGAGACTACTGTTTCCTGCAGCTTGATATACATTTTAAGTTTGGATTGAGTTTAGCAAGGTTTGGGTTTTGTTGACTATTTTCATAATATCTTCTTGCAGCAGGAAAAAAGGTCGTTTCATCAGTTACAACCTGTGATCAATACTTGGAGCAATATTTGCAAACTAATACTGGACAGTTATTATTCCAGAAGATGTCTGCATACTTAATAGGTCATGAAGGGGAGAAGAATACAAAAGAAAGCATTTCAAGCTTGCCTTTTCTGGTCTTGTAGTGGTGGAAAATCCTTCTGGCTGTTAATTGTTTTATTTTAATCCAACACAGAGATGAAAGTATGAACAGAAACCCACCCATCCAAGCTTGAGGCACAGCCATTCAATCAATACAGGCTCTCTGAGGACAAAAGTGTTACAGATGAGCTGAACTCTCAGCTCCAGATTTTGTGCATTTTTATTTAAGGATTTTTGAAGAAAGGAACATGAATTAGGAGGGAAAGTGATATGCAACTGCATATCATTAATTTTAGGATGTTTTCCTTTCTCAGTGGGCTTTGCAGGGTGGAGAAATATGTCCCCCTTTTTTTCTTTTTTTTTTTTTTTTTTGAGGTACCTGTGCTTTTTTATCTTTGAGGCAATTCTGAAGACTATGCCTCTTGTTTTGGGGCAGACTAAATATCTTAGTAAAAGATATAACATTGTGTACTCAGGAGTCACATGAAGCCAGTTGTCAAACTCTACTTTTTAATCACAGACCATATACCATGTTCATCATGAAGATTATACTAAAGTTCTCAATTCTCCCTTCCCTTTCTGTTTAAAATATTAGAGGGTACTTGAATGAAACACTTTTGCTCATTTTCGTTCATGTTCCCATAAATTGTGTAGTGATGATTTTAGCTGTAAAATAAGAGATTGCAATCCATACATGATTACTTGTTATTTTGATAGACAAGTCATCAAAATATAAAGATATAATGAAGGATTTAAGAAACTTATAGCTCCTTTTATATAAAAAAAATATTCCTGTTCTCCAGTTGGTGTATAAGAACTGGGAGTGGGCAACAGCTGCTGCAGTGTATCCATTCAGTGGTAATACTGGTAGGTGAAACCCCATTTTGTTTCTTGGCAAGAGTGAAATAATTTAAAACTGTATTGGAAACCAGTTTTTTCCTTGTCAGTGGAGCTGAGATTTTATGTGGAAACAGTTTGCCTTTGGAAAAGTTTGCTGTGACAAGAACTTTTGATCCTGCTTCATGGAAAATAATCTCAGGAAAGCCTTGCAAGTTAGGAGCATTAATTCCTTTTTATAGACTGAGACTACTAACTTTTATACTGAGCACTTCTTCACAAAAATCATGCAGTGCTTCGTTTTTCTAAGCCACCAGAGTCTGTGAAAGGTCTCTGGAATACTGTGTAATGATTTAGATGAAAAGCCTGTTTTGTCTCATCCAGCAGGAAGTATGCTTATCAACGTGGCTCTTAAACTGTGAATTTTCTAGGGAACGCTCCATGTACAAGTTGATGATCTTGATCCACAAAAGCAGGCTCTTAGACATGACTCATAAACTTGTCTGTGATTCTACTGTGCTCTTCAGTTTTGAATAAATGAGCTGTCCAATGAGTTAAATAGGTCCATTCGTGCTTTTATCTACATCCAATGTTTGATGTTAACCCTGTGATGGGTAGTTATATTGCACATGGTAGACAACAGGTCAGTCCTACAGTAGCTGGTTCAGGAGTAAATGTTATAGGAGCAGAATAAAATTTCAAAGACTGTATTTATTAATATGAACATTTACATTTATTTCTTTGGTTTTCTGGGAAAATTACCACAATGTTCTCAAAAATAATTTTCCCCATGTGCATGTAGTGTGTTGATTAACAGGTTTAATGACTTTCAGTGTTTTTATAGCCTTCTAAAGTCTTATCTGTCTTCCTGGCTTTTATGCTTTTTCAAGTCATTTAGAAAATCCTGAGAGGAAGACAAAACAAGGTCTTTTGAGACACTGAAGTGAGACAGCTGATTAGTCCTAAGGAAGCTTCAAAGTAGATAAGCAGACTAGGTCAGATATGTAGTAAGGACAAAGATAAATAATTTAAAAGGATCGTTCATTCAGGGGCACAAAGCATTTGACTGGAAGATTTATGAAACTTTTAAAAAAGCATGCTCAGAAACATTTGGATTAATAAATAACATGGCTGAAACGCCTGGATGTCTTCAGTTTATAGTTTGCTCTTGAAAAATGGAGAGTTCACTGAACTATGAAGTTCTGAAAAGAGTTTGTGTTTATCTTCTGCCATCCCTTTCCTTTCTGCATGTATTTTTTTTTTTTGAATAACAGGACCAATATTTTTGTTTTCAGATTTATGAGCTGCAAAGAATGAGAGATGATGGTGGTTTTTTCCACAGTGTGCACATGCTTTTCAGCAGTTGATCTGGGCTTGTCCACATCAATAATATAGTGAGTTTGTGGGGTTTTTTCCTCCTCAAACCACATCTGCAGTTGTTCGCCCACTGTGGTTAGGCTGCAACCACATTTTTCAAATGTTATTGCTGACATATTGACTCCCCTCCCTGCCTTAACGACAGTCAGTGCAGAAAGTGCCAAACATCTTTCTCTGAAAATCTGGCTCTTCTGAGTGTATCAAGCAGAAAGATGGGCAATGTCTTATCTCATGAATCACCTTTCAAAATGCACATCAGCAGGATTTTGTGTAAGGACTTTCCCTTGAATTAAAGGAGCAAGTAGCAGGTACAATTTCATCCCATCTGCTGAGGTAGGTGCTCCACACAATACAAGATTTTTGCAATTCTTTAAAAATCAAGTCTTGATTAGAAACTAGTTAATTTAATTTTTAAAAGGCATTTTAATTCGCCAAATGTTATTGCTACCTTTCCATTCCCCTGTCAGCCCCTAATAATTGAGGTAGATGGATTTTTCTTACTACAAGCTCATATCCTTACCCCTTGCGCCCCCCACAAAGGTTCCAAAACCACACAGAAGATAAATGCATTAAACCCCAGAAATGACTCAACTATCTGAAATTGGAAGGAAAACACGTGTGCCACCAGTGACCTTTATTTGCTGTCTACCAAGAGGAATTGTGTATTATTTTCCTCCCTCGATGACAAACACAAGGTGAGTCATTAAATCTTCCATTGCAGACAGAATTGTGTTTTGTGCACAGATACTTGCCATGGACAAGCTTTAACATATGTGTTTTCTAAGAGAGTAATGACCTACACCAAGAACCGTGTCTTTGAAACGACAGCACTCCCACCTCTTCGTAACTCACTGCACTTCTTTCAGTGATGTTAGATCTGTTCTGTCTTTATTTGAAACAGGTAGTATCTCTGAGAAAGGTATTCACTGTGCTTAATCACCGCCTCTGTGTTTTTTGATGAGGATTGCTCAGCATTAGACCAGGCAAATCACGTTTATGTTAACCGCTGCAGCATCAGCATCAACTGGGCAGCACTTGCCTCACGATCTGCACATGTGCACGTCTGCATCTGAGCCGGTCACTCTGCACTTCTTTTATCATCAGTGGAGGAAAACAAGTGCTCAAAGGGTATGCTGACTCCCTAAAGTTGATAGCCACGAGAGAGCATTTTTTTTCATTTGCTGTAAGAGTAGTTGAGCATGACTAGTGCTTTAGGTGTCTAAATTCTGGGGAGACAAATCCCACGCTCCGTGTCACTATTACTCGCTATAATTACTCTGGGAATACTGGAGTGCTTACGCAGACTGCAGCTCACAGAAACACTTTTGCAGTTTGATTTCAGAGTGTTGCTATCACTCTGCTACAAGAAAACATTTTCAAAGTGAAGGTCGCAGCAAAAATGTAACTATATACATGATGTTCTTTTCTGTGTGAGTCAGATTACTAGATGTTGTGTGCAAGGTGAGTGAGACCTGACACTAGGCATAGGTGAAGCAGGCAGGCACAGTGCTGCCTGCATGACTGAGCCGTGGTCTTGCACCCTGATCTGTGCAAGCCAGAGAGATGCGTAGGGGAGTGGGCATAGTTCTGCAGATGGGATGATAGAGGCCCTCTGGCCCCTTCTACCAGGGTTTCCCCATGCCCTCCTTTCCACCTCGTCACTCCCGTCCCCTACCCTACTTCCGAAGCCAAGCTCTTGCCTCATCACTGGGTTGGCAAAACGGAGTTTTGCTGACAGCAAGTACCTGAGTAAGTTCTTGAGAGATGAAACAGCTTTTAAACTATTTCCTTCCTGGTGCTATTTCTTAATGTTTTTCTGCTTTCCAGTAGGTGTGTACTAACTTGCAAAGCTTGGGATGTAGGACATTTCTCTGGTAAATCTACGACAGCCTTTTTGTTGCTGTTCCTTTAAGGGATAGTGTTGCTCTGATTCACTTTATAAAGAGAATAGTTGAACGTTAATGTACACAACTGTTTTCAGATAACTGTCCGGACATATTTCAGATGCTTGCAAATGCTCTTCAGTACCTTTTCAGCAGATAGGAGGTGTAGGATGTTAGAAAGCAGGCCAAAAAAACTTCCTCCTTTCCTTTGCAAACGAGTCAGAGCTTCTGTAAGCTGGCAGACCTCCTCCTGCTGATAAAAGTGAGGCCATTCAAGCCTGAAAAGGGAGGAATGGCACTTGATTTACAGCACTGTTTCTCTATCTGAACCTGGGTTTTTATTCGCTTGGGTTTTTAATTCAAAGGAACTCCTAGCCTTAGAGAAGTGCAAGGACTCTTTTTATATAGCGTTGTCCTCATGTGTTTTTTTCTGACAACTAAACAAGAATGATGTTACCAGTTTTTAATTATTTCTTATACTTAGTCCCCCTCATTTTATTTTCTTGTCAGTGTATGTGCATTTCTGAGGGAGATTTGTTGGAGGACTCCTCACTGTCTTGCAAACAAACCAGGTATAGTCCAGGGATCACTGCTAGAGAGATGATAATGCACTGGACTTTTTGTAGCAGTCTGGAGTGAATGAATCTCAGCCAGTTGGTGGGTTGCAATGTATTTACACAGTGTATCCGCACCTGCCAGTGTGCCCATGAATAACTTTTGGGTGAGAAGAAGGAAGACAGATTTATGGAATAATTTGTTCATTGTGTTCTTCCTCCTCTTCCCAGCCCAGACACAGCAGACAAATTCAATGTGCATACCATTCTCCCCCTCCCCTCTCTCCCTGCCCCCCTTCCTCCCCCTTTCCTCTACGATAGCTTGGCTTCTCTTTCATATTCTTTCTTCAGCTTGTAATTTCATACATACATGGTCAGAAATATTTTATAGCTCACCAGAGGGAGGGAATTCGTCATGCAGTGCGTTGGGAAGAGGAAAGGGGAGAAAAGGATGAAGAAGAAAGAGGTATTGGAATCTCACCTGTATGAGAAGCTCCAGCTTTCTAAACTGCTATAGTGGAGACATAAGGAGAAACAGATTGTTGTTGCTTTTTGCCATCTGCTCAGTATGCCACAGATAGCTTTTATCAGCAGGGAGCTATTATCACCAGTTAAAAACCGTGCTCTTTTTAAACACTCTCAAAAAAAAAAAAAAAAGTGCAACAACAGAAAGATAATTTTTAGCACTTAAATACATTTGTATATTTTTGTCCTGCAGAGCTGAACTTTTGTGCTTGCAGAAGAGTATCTGTTCCATAGCACACCCTGGGTTGCCCGTCCATGCCTGTGAGGGGTGGTAAGACCTTCCCAGAAGAGCCCGGCCAGCCCACCCAGCCTGGGCAGGGCTTCTGCTGCTCTGTGCCAGTGCTGCTTGTCTTGAGAAGTGTCTGCACTGCCCTGTAGTGTTGCCACTATATAATTCTGTAGGACTTTGTTTTTATAGCACTCCACCAGTTGCTAATTTACGAAGTGAGCTGTGCTGAGATCACTGTGCAGGCACATTTCTGATCCAACCTGCTCTGGAGCTCAGGTTACCAGAAGTGAAAGGCCAAGATTTATGCAACTGAAATGTGCATAAATCTTTTCCCCATTCGCTATTCTTATCACAGCAGCTGCAGCAGTAACACCATTTGCGATGCATCTCTCCACAGGTACCATTTCCAATGAAATCTCCTCTTAACGTCCACCTGTCACAGCAATGCCTGTCTTCATTTTGGGGAGCCCGAAGTACTTAACTGCACGCTTTCAGTAAGGCTGTGTATTCATTCCCTGGAACACCAAACTGCACTTGAATGTAGCTCTTCCTCCTGCTACTCAGCATTTTATCTCCCTGGGGCAGTACGCAGCAGCCTGGGTCCAACAGAATCTCCTTACACCAGGCAATGTCTCCATTTCAAATGAGACTGTTTATCCCTGCACCAAAAAGTTTTCAGTTTCAAGGTAAACATCTTATTTTCATCTTCGCATGATTTATTTCAGATGCACTGCCTCACCCCGATTCTTTAACTGAACCCCCATGTAAACCTCCTCCTATAGCTTTCTTCTTGCTTTCCACATATGTACACTAAACTAAGTATATGTAAGCTTGAACCTGTGTGCCTTCTAGCAGCTACTGTTCCTTTTCCAATGTTGTAAGTGCTGGCCCTAGCCCATTTGGGGAATTGTACAATTATAAGTATGTGGTTTTGAATGAAAATTATATTAACTATATAGAAGAAGAACGAAAACCTGGTATTTACTAAAATTTTTAACAGGACTGTCCAGAGATGAATTGGTCTCAATTCTGGTTACTTTCTTTTGCAGAATGGAACCTTAGAAAAAAAGAAAAAAAGAATGCTCATTGCTCCTTGTCCTAACAAGCAAGGCATGGAAACAAAAAAAATATTCCCTTTGTCTTTGTAAAAATCTTTTATTTAATCTCTTGTGCTTGTAGACCAGTCCTCCTTCAGCCCTTTTCTTTTGGGGTGCCCTATCCTGGGCACAGGATTTCAGCCAACACAGTAGAAAGCAGTATTCCCCTTCTTCCATCTCTTTACGGTGTCTAGCTTTTAAAGAGTAGGAAAGATGAGGCTTAATGTTTTCTGGACAAAAGATAGCTGAGGTGTTGACAACAGTTCTTGGATGGATGGATGAGGCAGTTTCTGGTGGCATACTTCAGAACATAAAGAAAAGGAAAGGCATGAGAATGAAGAGCTAAAAATGGCATTTAGTTGGGAGAAGGTGGAATAGGTGATGGATCTGTCATGAATGATGGGACTAGGTGAAGAGAACTAAGGGCTAAGAGAAAGTTGGTATGGTTTTGTTTGCTGGCTTTTTTAAAGACCAGTGATAGTTGGTTTGGTCTTATCTATGTGAACCGGACCACTAGGGACCATTTATACTGTTTGTAAAGGTTTTTTTAAAAGTTAAATGCCCCCTCCCCAGTTTGAACACTCATCAAAGGAAGTTGCACCATGGAGCCAAAAAGAATTTCTATACTAGTTGAAATCAGATGAACAATTCCATTCTCATAATAACATAGCCCCTGTCCCACTGGAACTGCTTTCCCTGCTAATGCAAACCATAATAAGTACTTTGGAGAGATTTATTTTTGATTGGTCTCCTCTATTCCTGGAATGTCAGCACTGAGGGTTCCTGAAGACTTAGGAAAACATATACATGTATATTGAAAATATACTTCTATAAGGTAAGATTTTTGGATATTTTGCCCACAGATTTTGATGTTATGTTTTTTTCGGTGTGGTTCCTTATTAATAAATTTTTAAGAGCAACATTAATTGCCAAATGTGATATGAATCTTAAGTATATTGACATTAAAATAATATGTTGCTGCGGTTAGAAATTTGTCTTTGTCCAGTTTGCAGGATGTGTATATTGGATTACTCTCAAGCTTCTTATTCATGGCTTTTTATAAACATGAAAAGAAGATACTTTTCACTGTGAAATAGTATAAGTGAACTGGTAAAGATCCTCTTTTGAAGGAAATTCCAGGGTAAGAAGTATATAATACAGTAAGGTAGAAGGCAAAAGTGTTCTCATATTGTTTCTTGATTTTGATGCATTTCTGCAGAAGACCAGTGCCCGGGTACAAATGAGAGTGGCCTGAAGGCTACTCTTGTATGGGCAGCATCTGGCACCAGTGTGCCAAGATGGAAGACAAGTATAGTTTTGGAAAAGAAGCACCTTGGCTTTAGGCCGATGTTGGATGTCTGAGTAAGAAGCTTCCTCCTATTCATGCCAACAGCCATTCTGCCTGTGATGGGTATGCAAGTGACTTCAGGGCAACTGATTTGGAGTACCAGGACTTGGAATTCACAGGGCAGGTTTGATTGATAGTTTTGTAGACATTGGTCAGAAAGTAGGTGGCAGATCTAAATACTGTCTTGTTACTTTTATGCTTATCCTAGCAGATGTGATTAATTTATAACATGACTACTGTAGTGGGAATGACACTGAAACAGAGCTTTTTCTTTGGGAATACAGAAATTTGGTGTTACAAAGCAAAATGTTGACCCTGCTTTGACTAGATGACAAACCAAGGTCTTTTCTAGCTTGAATCTTTCTATGACTTTATGTATTTATTTTACTTTGCAAGCTGTGGTGGAAATAGCAAATGCCCTATCTGGCTGTTCAGCTAAGCCAGGCATTTCTTGGTTGCACCACTGTTTGCTGTTTCTGGAGAACCTCTAACCTTGGATGACCAGTCTTTGTAATTTATTCTGATGTTTTCCTTGAGGGTGCTACCAACATGTGAGCTGTACTTTTCTTCCTTGTTAGTAGTTGTGAGTCCTGCAACTCAGATAGAAATAAAAATTAAAATAGTACTCTGCCTTGTATCAGTACTATGTTTGCCAACCCTGTCCTCCCATTGCACATATCCCTGCTACTTTCCATCGTCTGCTGATAAGAGCTGCAAGGAGACTATTGCTGGTTAGGGTCACATGTGAATGTTCCTGCATACTGTCTGTAAGAAAAAGCTGGTTTGCTTAAGTGACACAAGGTTTTTGTCTAGTTCTTGGCATCCTGTTTTCATATTCTGTTAACAATCAGATTATATATTATACTGGTGGTTTCAGAAGCCATCACACCCACACATGTTTAACTCTGATTTTTATCTGTTTGTTTCCATTGATAGTTCCTTTTTAAAGTTACGCTATCTCTCAATAGATGCCAGAGGTGGTCACACTACGCAAAATAAACTGAAATGTGGCAGCGTTCCCTCCTCCTATGAATGAGCAGCAATGATGAAAGCAGATATCTATTCCACTCCATGCTCTTCCCAAATCATAGAATCATTAAGGTTGGAAAAGGCCCTTAAGATCATCAAGTCCAACAAATGCTGAGCTTTTCCTTGGGTTTCCTGAGTGTCCTGAGGCTGGTTTGCACCTGTGCCAGCAGCCATGGTTGCAGTGCCACTAGGCAGCTGGAGCAGCATTTTGGGGCTCACAGCTCAGGTCATTTTAGGACGGGACTTTCAGGTTGATTGCACCAAACGTTAGCTCTTTTTCTGCTAGCCTAAAGAACATGTTTTTTCAATAAAGTATTTACAAGCCAGACTAGACTTTGTCTTCACATGAGGTGGTAAAATATTAACTCTGGCTCTGTGCTGGCAGAGTTTAATGTGTCTATTGAAATCTTTAGGGCACAGCTGAGGAGAGGGCTGATGTGAACCCACTTGTGCAACAGGGACCCCCCCTGCCCTGTGCAGGGCTTTCCAATGTCTCATCGGTACTTCTTGCAGCAGCCTATGATCCTTTTTGTTACCGTGTCCCTCTGAGGATGGGAATTGTTTTATTGAGCAGTTTGTCCTAATGTAGCTTTAGTAAAATTGCAGCTAATCTAATGTCTTCCCTCCAGTTGGTTTGGTTCTGACGTGCCATCACATTTTCTTATTCCGCCTAAACCGTAATGTTAAAATGCATGGATAGCTGATGCTTATGGTGACATCCTTGTCTTTGGGTACTTTACATGAGCAGAGGCAGGTGTCCCTTGCAGCTTCCATCCTCCCCTGCCATTATGTCTTTGCAGAGCTACATCTGAGTCTGTGTTTTATATACCTCCTAAAAAGAAAAATAGTCCATTAGCTTTTTTTTTTTTTTTTTTTTTTGTCAAAGAGTCGGCAGGGTTGCTACTCATCCTAAATCCTAAATCCTGGAACTCTTTCAGCAATGGTAAGTGTTGATTTCAGGCCCTGGGAGAAGAGGTTTTTTCTTTTTAGAGGAATGTCTCCATTTTGGAGAATGGAGATAATAAAGTGGGAAGAGGAATTACTATCCATATAACATTAACACATGTAAGTCCATAGAAGCACCCAGTCTGCTCAACCAGATGTCAATATTCGCACCATCACATCTACTCAGATAAATCTCTCGTGGTTTCTTAGCATGTCTGGCAGTCTTTGCTGTGCTGCCACTATTTTCAGGTTTTAGTAATGCCATTCTGCAAAGCAGCTTTTGGGCTGTGAAAAGGGAGGACTTGCTCTCAGTTGCACACCATAACCAATTTATGGCTGCTATCATTGGTCTGACTGAGCTTTTGACTAGAGAATTTAGGGAAGATATTTTAAAAATGCCTAAATAAGAGGCTTGTGGAGAGGGACACTACAGAGAGTCGAAGGAAAGAAAGAGAGGGATGGGTCAGAGGAAAACAAGTTGAAGAAGGAACAGGACAGAGGATTTGCTAGGGGTTATGGAGAGGATTAAAATTAATTTTCAAACAATTTTAACCATCAAACAATACCATGACAAAACCCTTCCAGGTATCAAAGAGTTAGACTTCAATGGACTGGTATGTGCTTGAGGGAGCAACAAAGACAGCGAGACCTTCCCAGATCCTAAAACTCATCAGAACAGATGTCCAAGTACAAACCCTAACGCCATAAAGCAGTGTCTGCATGCCCCGTCCAGTGACCGTGAACACCTGGGGGGCTGGTCCCTCATTTCAGGGAGCAGTGGCCCTCCACTCCAGGCTCTTGAAGGGTCCTTCTGGGTCTATTTTGGCCTTTCTGATTTGGCAGGTTTTGTGGGTGTATTGCAGTAGTGATGCCCTCTGCCATAAATCCAGCTCAATGCTGCAACCAGGACCAGGCTTGTAGAAAAGCCACCTCCTGCTGAGGGGGAGGTTTTCAACAACAGCATTGCTTTGACCAGGTTTTCAAAGGGATTTGGCATAGAACTTGCTTTTTGTCATTTGAAAGGAGATCTCAGCTGTACATGCTCAGCCTGACTGAGAAGACGACCCTGGGGTCCTGTGTTGTCTTCTCTGTTTCACCTCTGCCTGGTCCCTGGGTTGACATCTCACCATGTGTCTTCTTCACAGTTTTCACCTCCTCATCAGTAGGTCTGCCTCTGTTTAACCACTAAAATTGAATGTCACCCTCCTTCTCTCTACACAGGTAGAAAGGGAGAGTTTTCTGTTTAATGTAAAAGCTGAGAAAAGCATATCTGAATTGAGAAAAAGCATAACCAGGAATTTTGGTTTGTGTGTGCAGAGGGCAGAAGAGAAGCAGATAATCACATGAGCTGTTATTATTATGCTCATTCTTTTGTTCTAATAATTATGAGAATAAACAGCCAAAAATAATTCTAGTGCAAGTTGTTGTGCTAGGTTCTATAGCTGCTTAACAGAGGCTTTAAAAATCCCTCAGTGAATTTAATGGGACCAGAATTTTATACAGTCAGATGGATACAGGTCAGGAGATCTATGCATAGCTGTGGTAATGAATCAGTAGCAAGGAGTTGCCCCAGTGCTCCTCACCTTGTCACATGTGATTCTTCTGTCCTGAGCAGTACACGTGTGACCCTTCCCAACAGAAACCCAAGGAGTACCAAACCTGCAAAGGTCCAGAAATAAAAGCAACGTGGTCTAGAATACTGGCCCAAACTACCCTTAACACCATGCCGCTACTGTGGGTCAATAGGAGCTCAAGATATTAACCCACAGTGCATGCCCACTGCTACAGTTTGAGTAATATTACTCCCCATGTTAATTTAATTACTTGCTTGTTTTATTTCAAGAATTGTCTTGGCTTTTTCTTCAAGGTTATTCAAGTATCTGTCGTCATCTGATTTTATGTTTGAGATTTTTGCTATGGGAACTCCACTTGAGTTTTATTTATGCTGTGATTAAAAGTAGCTATTGAATTGGTCATTTAATACTGGTTATGAACACCATCAGGGTTTTGTTCATCCAAAGTTTGTATAGCAAAGCCTGTCCTTCAAAATTGCATGGATGTGCATTTTAAGAACTTGTATGAATATGTGGTATGGCAGTGCCAGCCTCAGCATCCTGACCTTTGGGTGCTTTGATAAAGCCCCAAACCTGTGACCTGTTTTCTGGCAGCTCTGTGCCTTGGCCAGATGGTGGGTGTGAAGGCTCATGCTGCTGGTCCAGGAAACTGCAGTGCTCTGGCAAATAAATGCAGTCCCTCTTCAAAAGCACTGCCAGCCAGCCAGTTCAGACTACAGCCTAAGGAGCTGCTTTCTGCATAAATTAAGCTGTGATCCTTAACCTTTCCAGTTTTCCGCCTCTTTTCCAATGCCACATGCCCTTCTTTGCAGCACCTCAGGGGTTAGCTGCTTTCTTTGTGCTCTCTTCTTGCACCTTTCCCTAATCACATTTTGCTACCAGGAGCCTTGCTGACTGCAATAACTGTGAGAACATTAGGCAGCTGCTTGACCAAGCAGGCACTTGTTTACATTAATCTGTGTATATTTATTCCTCATCAGGTGGTGGTTAATGATCTTACACACGCAAAGGACCTGAATTTGCAAAGACACTCCTTTTGGTTCTGATAGCGCTGCTTTGTAACTCCTGGATGAAACCTACTGGAAAAAACCTCCATACCAGTGAGAGGCAGCATCCTGTGAGAGAGACTTGAAGACTGTTAATTTTCCAAATTAATTTTTAAATCAGTTTTTGACTTTCCTCACTTACTGTGCTAAAATTTTCCTTTGAACAATAGAAAGCTTGCAAGCTTATCTTTCCTGGACATGATTTCTTAGTCGTAGCTCTGCCTACAGATCACAGTCTGAAGCCTCAATAGTTCTTCCCTTAATGTGACACGAACAGATTTAGTGTGATGGGAGTGTTGAGACATGCCCAGAGAGTTTAGGATCAAAAGCTGAAATATGAGCGTCATGGAGCATTCCTGGTGGTATGTCTCACCTCTGAGCACTGATAGTGGCATGTTCATGCTGCTTCTTCAGCCCCCATGAAACATTTGACAGCTTTTCCCATGCTCAGACATTGCAGGTAAAACACCTTTTTTCGTACCTTTTTTTGATTGGATGGTGTCAAAACTACGAGAAGAATTCAGGGATGTGTCCCAGCCATTCACAGATAACTGTATTTCTTTACTAACAACTGCTCACTAATGTACTAAAAATGCTTTTGGGTGTAAATGGTAAATGGGACAGAAATTCCTAAAACAAGCTCCGGCCTCAGTGATATCAGCACCCATGGGACTAGGATATGGATAGGTGGAGAAATGCTACTTTCCCCTCCGAGTCTCAACATTTCTGCACAGAAAACATGGACTGTCCCATTTTCCTTTAGTGATTTATGGCTGGTGATAACTTCGATACATATTTCAATGTTAATTTGTCATTCCTATTAATTCCATTAATTTCTAATGTATCGGTGATAACCTGTAACAGTCAAGGAATACATACTAATAGTTAAAGGGTATTTTTTTTCTGCTACCAAGTACAATACAGTTTTATTTTCATAAAAGCATAAAGAATCTACGCAACTTGATTGGTTTGCATGAATTTGAGTGTTTCAAAAGGTAAAAAAGAAACTAGTCCAAGACCAAATGAGAAGTTTAGACTGGATATTAAGAGCTCATCCTGAAGGTCAGCAGCGCTCCTAAGAACGGTCTTGGTGAGAGTTGGTGCTATGGTGGTCCCTCCTCATGGCTGGAGCCCTTGCTGAGCTGTGCATCTTCTGGGACAGTGTGTCCCTAAAAGGCCAGGTGAGCTGGACTTGGCTGCAGCTGAAGGCTTTTGCTAGGAATGAGCCTGTTTTGAAGGGAAGGTGGCAGAGCTGGAGGAGAGAAAGGGAGACTTGTTTAATTACTGTAGACCTTCAAATCACACAAAGTTGTTAAACAGCCTCACTTACCTGTTTCCTGTGCTCTTCAATAAAAGATGGAGTAGGGTGATAGCATCAGTTGTCGTACCATGGTGTGTGAGCTACCTCTGTGGCTCTGAGGGATTTTCTAGAAGAAAAGAGTCATCAATATGTAACATGACGTCTCGGGCTTTGCAGAGACTTCTAAGGAGGAAATTGCTGCCTTTCTCCCTTAGCTGTTTTCTTTGAGATGTTCCCATTCTCTCTCTCTTTTAAGCTAATGAAAAGCATTGCTAGCAGTTTGTTGAAACCTCACTGAAATACAGTGATGTGGCCAGAGAGACTGATAGGCTGTTTCCCAGAATGAGGTGGCTCTTGCAGTCCCAGAAACATTTCTCTCCCTGCAGCAACGATTTCTGAAAATTAGTGTGCACCCAAAAAAGAAGCATAGAAAGAGATACAGGAGTATAGCCCAGTCTCCTATAAAAGAAGAAAAATATCTCAGACAAGTACTAGTAAGGTGGCCCTGACAACAAATTCGAAGAAGGGGCTTTTAGGCTCAGCACTGCAGAAGGGAAGTTGGAGCTGTAAGCAGCTGGTTGTTTGATGCTTGCTGCCTTAGAAGGTTATCAGGACTTCCTACATTTTCCATACAGAACTAGGATTACATGAGTGAAATGCCTTGAATCCACCAGTTTTTCCTCCTAAACCAGCAATGTCTCCCATTTAATTATGTCCAAAGGGCTAAAAATAGCAATGAGCAGTCAGGCGTGGGGTGTAGTGGGGAGGTTTCAGATTGAGCTCTGTAATACTGGCAAAGCACTCGCCTACTCTCTTTAGAATAAACGTAAATAAATCATTAAGTCAGGCACTCCTGCTCACCTCCACCAGTTAGCAGCGCAACACCTATCTCAGAGCTGCCTGCACTGTGCCCAGCGTGGAGCACCCCTGGGGTCCCACCCTGCGGCCGCCAGCAATGTTCCAGTACCTTCAGCTGGTGTTGGTCCATCTCAGGGTCTCAGCACGGGGACCAAAGTGCCCAGTGGCTGTGGAAGATGTTTCATGTTGCATTCCAGTACAGTGCCATCAAGTGTTTGGTTTGGTTTTCACCCAGTGTGGGTTGACTGGCAGGGGAGGGGAGTGGCGTCAGCACGGCCACAGTGGGCAGGAGCGTCACCTGGGAGTGTGCAGGGACGCTGCGTGGAGGCAATGTGCACGGGCGGAGGTGGCTTACCCTCCTTGGTGTTAATCCTGCTGACCCTAGCCCTTGCCAGATTGCTAGGCAGGAGTGGGGGGTGAGGAGGGAGTCAGCTTTTAAACTCTTCAAAAAAGGGAGAATCTTGCTCAAATTTGGAGTCTACTGATTTTTCTGGTGACTCTAAAATATTTAATGTAGTAACACGTAGTGTATGTGGGCCTCATGTCTCATCTGTGCTTTAACTTGCAGCCCAAAGAATTTCCATTTGATAACTGAAACCACATGTGAAAGCAGCTTTTTTACATCCCTATAATCTAGAAATGAGCTATGTATATATAATATAGTCTTTTCAAATTTTGCTGAAAATACATTGCTTCTGGCTTGACTTTTCTTATGCCAAAACTTTGTGTCTGAGACATTTTTTCAGACAGAGCCCTAATCTAAACCCATTAAAAATTTGCTGTAATATTGGAAACACTGAGCAAACCTGAAGGCAAATGACACTACAATGCTGCATTATATTAGGAGGTTTTTTTGATAGTTTTATTTTCACATCAGAATTACATGTGAAATTCTTTGTAAGAAAATAAAGAAAATAGACTTTTTATTTAAATAGAAAAAAGATCATTCAGGGCAAAATTCCACTGTGCTGTTCTTGCAAGACTGAAATTAATGGTCTTGCTCTAGAATTGTTCCCTTTGGGTGACTGTTCTCCAACTGTGTGAGTACACAATTTATGCTCCATGCATTTCTGGACAATGTTTCCTAAAATTTACCCATGAATATTGATAATAAAAACATTTCTGGGTTTAATATAGGGATTACAAAAAAGACAGTTCTCCTTAGGATTCCATGCAAAAGCTGTATGTGTTCGTGTGTGACTTGTCAGACACTGTATGCAGTTTACACTATATTAAGATTACACAATCTGTAATCTTCCAAACTGCAGTTTGCCTACAAGCCTAAACACCTATTTTCTCTCAAAAAAACAAATTTTCAAATGAGTTTTTGCAACAAAGCCCTTGTTCACTTGCAGCTTGTGGGTCTCTTCCAGATTCATTTTTGAAGCTAAGGACTTTCCAGTATAGTTGCTTCAACAAATATACAAGTGGACACAATGCTGGAAATGCAGTGTTTAGGGGTAATTGTTTGTCTGGGTAACCAAACTGATAAGCATGGTAGAGTTTAGCTAGCATGCCCTGCAAAGGCTCTGATAAACATATAGTCACTGGATGGGTTTTTTGAGCCTGATGATCCATCTTTTTGATTATAGTCCCTTATAAATCACATTACATTGTGCACTCTGGTTGTATTTGCTGATACTGTGTTTTGGCTCCTATGGTAGTAATCCTTTTAAGTTCCTGGGTTCTTTTATGAATATTGAGTTGCAACAAAATATTTTCTTTGTTAAGACAACTTTTAAAAATCCAATAAAAATCCATGTGCCTCTCTAGTCCCAAATAAAATTAACCTAGAAATACCTGTAATTTAAGCAGCAGTCTGTCCTTACGACCTTTCAGCCTGAATTTATGAGATGTGATAAAAACAACAGCAAGAGCCAGGCACAAATATATTTTAGGAGACTGCAAATTCAGGGTGGAAGTGGGGCCACAGAAATGTGGAGTTGGGGGAGAAGTCCTGGAGGACTGGGAGGTGTTTTAACTGAAGAACAAATGTTAGTTGTTTTCAGAGGAGATAGCCACGTGAACAAAAATGCAAGCTCAAAATGAAGATGCAGGGAGTCGGTAGGGTGTAAAGCCTGTGACAGAGAAGCGCAGGGGGCACGCACGGGCAGGTTTCCCATCTCGCTGGCGTGGGAGAGTGTGAGGGGTGAGGGTGGAGGATGTGAGATGTGTGGGGTGTGTGGGGAGGCGACGCTGGCCGGGAAGACGTGGCCGCAGCAGCGCAGAGCTTGCAGGCTGGGCTGGGCATGGTCTGTGGCTGCGTGGGCGCAGTCCCCTCAGCACTGAGGGACCAGGGGACAGGCAGGATTAGCTCAAGCCTGCTGCTGTGTCCCATGCAAATCTTGTCACCATAATGGACTGTTAGGGCACCGATCCAGCATGAGAGAGGTGTTTTCAGCTCTCACTTAAAAAAATAAAGTGTAGGGGAAAGCGAGAAGATAGGAGATGCAGCCAGGATGCCATACAGGGAGAGGGGAGAGGGAGAATGAATAGAATAACAGTGGTTGGGGACTGATGCTGAAGAGCAGACCTTACTGTGGACAAAACTGTGGGCCAAACATTCCCCTATTGGGTGTGCCTGTATCAACTTGCTCTTTTTGTTGAGTTGAACAGAGACACAATGCTAGTGTCTTGTGTCTTGCTAAAAAAAAATGCATTGGTTTCCTTTAAAAGTGCATTGAAATGAACAGACATTATGCCAATGTGTTGGACTGTATTTACTGAAAGCAGGTATGTATTTTTGAACGTGAATAGTGAGTCTGTTACCCTCATCTTTCCCAAAATTATGACAGGGTGAATGTCACCATGTTGAGTGTCTCTGGACTGTGCAGCCCCACTGGGCAAAGTCCAAAGACGGGGAGAGAAGGTAAAAATAGTCACACTCCATGAGTGCTTGGAGAAATTACTGGTTTTGAACTTGTCTGGAACAAAGCTGGGAACCTAGAGCTGGAGGAGGAAGGCTGCTCTCCGGGCTTTGACAAGCTCTGTATTGCTCATTTTCAGGCTGTCCAGCTTTGCTGCCTATAGGCTTGCACCAGCCGCTGCTGGCATCCTTCTCCACTGGCTGCTTAGTGAAACAAAAAGATGAGATCTTCTCCACATGATACAAAAGATGACTAAATCTGTTATATGTGATGGAAAGCATTTCCTGGATGCCTTTGTATTTCCCTCTCCTCTGCTGCTCTGTGGGCAAAACGACAAACTAAACTGCTGATCTGCTTTCGGTTCTTCTGGGAAAGGAGAGAAAGGGCCAGAGTTAAGGACAGAGTTAAGGGGTATGGAGGGACAAATATCAAAATCTGAGGAGAGGTGAGGGTCAGTGCTGAGTGCAGCTAAGAGGGTGTTAGACGCAGAGGGAAACAAGTG
>NW_009258629.1:1762246-1762581 GCF_000687185.1 Egretta garzetta
GGCCTCAGAGGGTGAGTGTTTAGCCAGAAATGTGGATTGGAAGGGAGGATAAAAAGGAAAATAAAAAAGCAAACAGAAAATTATGCAATTCAGATGAAGCCCCCAGAGGGCCAAATTCTACAGGTTTTCTTGTTTTCCAGATTTCCTGGTTTAATTGGAAATGAGGAAAGCCACTGGGGGGAGAATGGGGCCGTGGCAATTATGGAAATGTGGTATTGAAGAAGAAAACTGATGTGTGCTTAAAGCAATAGTGAGTAATAAGAGGAAGTTGTTTTTCGAGGACCTTAAAACTGAGGTGTTTGATTAGGATGACTGTGCAGTCCTAAACCCATACT
>NW_009258629.1:1762605-1763346 GCF_000687185.1 Egretta garzetta
AAATGCATTATGAAATACAATACTGCATATACCTGCCATGTTTCATCGCCGTGTATAAGAGAAATGCATTATAGCAGTTGAAAAAAATCACAACTTTTGCATTTTTTGACTGTGTATTTTAAATTTCTGACCTTTAATACATTTTTTTTTTTTTTTCTGGGCTGTGAATTTTAGTGGCTGGAGCCTAATGTTGCTGTTCACAACCCAGGAAAATATAATATATTTTCATGTGTATTTATCTTTATTCAACCATATTTACTTGTTTCCTTCATTTCTTTGCATCCTTATACATCTGGCTCCTTTTACTCTAACTTGGACTGTGATTCATATCCAGGGGAGTGAAAATGTTATGTAAAGGACATTTACATTTAAAAACATTTATTCTCTGCAGTGGCTGTGATGGCATGTAGCCTAAACACAGGACAGATCTCAACCATCAGTTAACATCCTCTGATCTCTATCTGTGAAATGGGAGCAATAACTCTTATCATCCCAAGGAGGCTGTGAAAATTACCTGGTATTTGTAAATATGAAAGTTGAATCCCGGCACAAAATCTCAGGGGAGTTCTCTGGTGTCTGGGTGGGCCCTATCTGTCTGTAGGTCCCAGCCTACTGGAAATGGTTTCTGCACAAAGTTTGGTTTGGTTTTTTTTTTCCTATTCCAGTGACTGTCTATGTTTTTTAGAAGTAATGAGTGTTTTCTAAGAACCAAACATTTAGTAATAGCTTTTCTCCTCTTCG
>NW_009258629.1:1763368-1785611 GCF_000687185.1 Egretta garzetta
CCCTACACAGTCATCTTGAAACCACGTGGCTGTCACTGTGGACTTAAGGTGTGTTTGTCTTTATGGAAGCAGAAAAACAGTGAGCAAGCACAATAACTTTTGAATCCAGTATTAAGAATGATTGCTTGTTTCCTTTCCAAAATGGTTTTTCAAGAGAGATGGAAAACATCTGGATTTTGATGACTGCTATTTTATATAATGAAGAAAATAAAAAGAAGACAAAGAAAAGGAAAAGAGAATAGGAAAATTTCATTGAAGCCCAAAAGAACAGTATATGATTCTTCCTTCAACTGCTTAACCTTTTCCATGGGGTATTTTGAGGATGGGAAAAATCATTTTCCCATTACCAGCAACCTCATTACCTCGGGAATAAGCTAGCTGTGGCAGTAGGTATCTTTGCCTTCCAGTTGTGAATTCCATAAAGCAACTTAATTTAACCCCATCTGGTTATTAGTCTAGCATTAAAATAATTCTCCAGCTCCACATTCTCAGCCCATTGCTAAAAGCTGGTGCTTTTCATTACTAGTCTATGTTAAAAAAGAAAATAAAAATGTCCAGATGTTGGAAAGCTGCTGCTGCATAAACATCCTCCTCTTCCTCAATTTGCGTCGGCACCAGGATAAATAAAGGCAGGGTAAAGGTGGCAGTTCTGATGTCATTGCTGGCATGGAGTGGTGGAGAGCCTGCAGCTGGGGCTGGGCCCACAGGCTACCCCATGGCTGTAGCACATGGGGGTAGACCCAATCTCCTTTGAGAAGGGAAGCCCTTTCCCTGGGCAGACTGTGCTCACTTGGGCTTTGGTGGCCTTTAATGCTTATCACCACATGCAGCTCTTCAGGGTGGCATTGCCACAAGGCTGTTCATTGTTGCAAAGGAGAAAAATTGCAATTGTTTAATTTGGCGTGGTGTACTAACATTGCAAACACCATTTTCCCACCTCTTCCCCTCCTCCCCTGCTGCCCCCCCCCCGTTCCCCCCCTACAGTCAAAGGAGAGGTGGGATTGGCACCTGGAGAAAAGAAGTAAACAGAGGGTGTTGTCACATGGGAAGATGGACTAAGAGATGGGAAGCAGTATGGATATAGGGAATGATGTGCAGTACACAGGGCAATGGTCAGAAACAGTGTTTGTGGCTGAAGAGCAGGTTGGGCATGGGAGTGATGGAAAGGTTGTTGGTTGGGTAGCGCTGCAGGGACAGGAAACCTGTCCTGAAACCTACTGGTGTGCACCACCATCCAGTGGAGAATGGTCACCTGAGGCCCCGGACCTGGTCTCTGAGAAGGGTAACACGGATTTGTCTCTCATCTGCTCAGACAGTTGTGCACCTGGGATTTTCTCTTGTTCCAGCATCTGAGATGCCAAGCTCCTGGAGGCACTGGACCGTGAAAGCTGCTCCCACGCAGCCTGCGAGCATCCTGCTTCCTCCGCTGCAGCACTGCCCTGCCCTGTGGAGCTGGGTGGGGAGCAACTGATGGCAGTAACCTGGTTGGGGAGGCCTGTGTCAAACTGTCTGCTCCACAAATATTCTAAACAAGGCCTTGGGCAGGCTCTGGCCCAGTGATGAAGGGCTCTGCATTGCAGCTGAAGCTGGAAACTCAGTGTTTTAAGCTTTTCATGAAACAACAGACTTCACAGATGAAACTGTAAATTTTAGTCTTATTTTCCCTTCTAGTCTGGAAAAAAAGCATGATTTTAATCACTCAGTTCATTGCTTGGGTCACTTCACTAGACTTCAGGAGGATTCATTAATTAATGACTAAGAGCAGGCTTTTTTTTTTTTTTCAGTTCGTATTTTTGCTTTGAACTTATCATTTTTTCCCTATTCCAAACATTGTCATTTACATAATGAACAAATGGCATATTAATCTTTTGATATAGATCCATGTTGTTTATCAAGTTTCTCGGATTCTTAAACCTGTCTGTCTTGTCATGTTTTTAAAGATATTAATCACCAGCAGAGAAAAAAAGTGATGCTTTCCCCCCCGCATTTTTTTATCCCCCTGGAATCATGCTACCTACCCATCATAAAATCCTGGTAGGGGTAATGCATTATAATTTTCTTATGAGGTAAACTAGTAAATCATGGCGTGTCTAACTGATATTTCATGGTATGTTTGCAGATTCCTGTCCTCAGTTATAGTTTGATTACTAGCTGGTAATTAATTGCACAATCGTTTCCTTCTGAAAAGCACCACCATTCTGGAATTGAAAGCAAAGGTTAATGCTTGTAATGAGAAATATTATAGAAAAGTTTGCATTTGAATTTTTGAGTACAGTTTTTCATGCTGCACATCCTTTCACAGCATTTTGGATAAGTAACCTCTTTTTTTGTGATGGGCTAACTCCATGTTGTCCTCAGAAATGCGTATTTCCCTCTTTTTGGACAAATGCATCTGTGCACCAGCGACTGGAGTGGCATGTGCCTATTTTTCAGGGAAAGAAGTGTACACTGCGGCTGGCTGTTGTGGCAGTACCCGCCTACCTGTTGTGCCTCAGGTAGGTGAGCCCATTCTCCACGTGAGCAGGAATAAGCATCTTTTGGTGACTAAGGTTAAATCCCAGTTTTCTGGAAGCCCTGATCTAAAGTCAGGTTTTGGTGTGGATACATGCTACATGGTTACTCTCTGGCCTGCACTCAGGTATCCTAAGACAGTGACTTCCCTTGTTGCCTTTGCCTGCAGGATATAGAGGAAATCAAGGAAAAACAAAAGAAAGGAGGGTTTTGTCCTGCCTCCAGCCCACTTTGGCAAATACCTACTGCAGGCAGCTCTTTTCTGCTACATGTCTCAGGAAAACAAGCAGGGCTGACAACACGTGGCCATCACGGAGGAGGAGGAAAGAAGGAGACATAACGTGACACTCTGAGCATCTTGCCAAAGGGTAACTGTCTTTTTGGCAACAGCAGATGCTGCTGTATTTCTTCAGGGGAAAGGCTTATCTGCCAGATACCATCCAGTGGCTCAGCCTCTTTATGTCCTCAGGCACATAGTGATCACCTTGTGTTATGAGGAACACAGACTGCTGAGGTCCTTCATTTCTTGTCATTCTCTTAACTGAAATTTTATTAATAATATTCATGTAAATTTCTTTTAAAAATATTGCATGTAAGTATGTGTGTATTTATTTCTTCTTCCTCTTCAGCAAGTGGTTTAAAATGAATCTCATAGGTCAATTGGTCTTATGAATTCTTAAGCTTGGTTTGTTTATACAGGTGTTTAAGGTTTGGTCTTTAATTCCAGTAAGTGCATTACCAAGGACAATGAATAGGGAAGAACTCAGTGACTTTCTATGTAGCATATACTATTCTTAATGTAAACTTTTCTCTCCATATACTGCCTAGTACTTCCTATCCTTCCTTCCTCACACCCATGCACACACCTGGCCTGTCGCAGGAGACAAGTATGTGGAACCATTGGGATATGTAATGATCTGTGTGCATGTTCAAAAGACCAATATTTCTCCCACAGAAAAGACAGTGTTGTAACAGACTTCCTTAAGCCATTTTTCTCTATCTCTTGTTCATTGCTAACAATGGATCCTACAGTTTGAACCAGGGTAATGCAATAATTCTAGCACAGATGAAAACAATCCTATCACAGTATTTTTAGTGCTGATTTATGTCAGTTCTTCATTAAAAACCTCCCTCTTTCAAGCAATATGTTACCACAAACCAATGCTCCACCTGCCAAACCAAGGCTGGAAGGCTAGTTAAGTTCTTTGGGTCTCTATACGGCTGCAGAACTTCCCCTGATGCCCTCCTTGAATCTTGTAACAACTTGATTAAAATGGCTCTCATGATCATTTTTTTATATTATGATGATTCTTAAAAATTTCATTTTGAAATGTTTATTTATTTGTCTTTTGAAAGTCCTGGGAGAAGACAATATATTTATTTGTACAATGTTTTTCTTTACTGTTGTAGCAGAATCCTATGCTTATTGAAATAGAAGAAAATGTTTGCCACAATGCTAACTTTCTTTTTTCCTGGGGAATCTATCACAGGACTACTTTTACCATTGAATGTCATCACACAGATTTTGTGCCATCCAGATGATTCTGACTAAAATATCTTAACTGCCAAGGTAGTCTTTTATCTCTTTTGGCAAATCCCAATATCCAAACCCAAAGGGCTTACATAGACAAGATTTTCTATCTCTGAAAAAGCAGTCAGAGTTCCAGAACAAGGGTTGATTTTTTTTTTTCTGAAGGTCTGTGTGAGTTTGGGAAAGGGTAATCTTCACTGGCTCTTACCTATTCTTTCACTGGAGGGTGTTTCCTAGCTGGAAGGCAAATGCAAGCTATAAAGCCACTTATCCGGTCCCTTATGTCTATAGTGTTATAACCCTGCCAGGTCCTGAAAATCCACAGATGTTTGATTTGCTCCTTGTAAAAACCCTTATTTGTCGGACCTATGTTTACCTTCAGTAACAGACCTTTTGGCAGTCTGAGTGCTGTATTTTAAAATTCTTTAAGCTTTTGCTTACTTTTTGCCGTGTTCTTGTTTTTTTGTTCATATGGCAGTTTTGGCCTTGTTTTATGGCAGTTTTGGTCTTCATGGAGATCAAAGGATACCTGTGGCGTTTTTGGAGGCCTGTGCAAAAGCAAGGGCAGAAGTAGTCAGGAGCCTCTCTCCCTTTCCTTCTCAAGCACCCCTACTGGCAGAATGAGAGGTGCAAGATGGGGCTGCCTCGCAAGGGAAGCCTGCAGGGACCAGCCTCTTTGTACCTTTTCTGCTTTGCTGTGTCTCAAGCTTGCCTTGCTCAGAGGCACCCCGCACTTCCCCTCAGAGCTGACGGGAGTTGCAGAAGAGGTGGAAAGTAAGGCTTTTGCATGGCACTGGTTCAAAAAGAACAGCTTTTATGGGAATACAGTAATTACTGGCACCTTGTCAGTGAATGTTACCATTGAAAATCTTCCTGTTAAAGTCACTTCTTCCATCAAAGTAACTTCTTTCACAGTAGGTATGGTGATATGATATATGAATACAATCTTGTTTGGACAAGGCCCAGCCATTTTTCATAGGTGCCTAGACTCATCCCTGTCTCCCCTCCTTGCATCTCTCTTGCTGACAGTAAGTCTGACGTGTGTCAATCCACTTTGGTCCTGTGCTGAATACGTTCACACCTGGAGCAAATCAGTTTTCGTGCTTAGCCGAATGCCTGGACTTGGGGAGTTAGTGGTGAGAGCTGTCCACTTGCCATTTACGTGTACAGTGGGTAGAGGAAAATGATCCTGGCACAGGTTCAGTTCAGGGAGGGCGCAGAGTTGTTACCTGTCATTCATTCCTCACTTGCGTGAAGTCAACAGCATTCTCTATGACACAGTGACCCCAGCATTGGGATTGAGTTTGTTTCAGAGTTACTTTGTGGTCTGGGGCCCTGCCTCTCTGACATGGTTTTTCCTTACTGTTAAAATGGGCCAATAATTCTCCCTTATCAAACTTCAGAGGGCATTTGGAGGATGAAGCAAGTCTTATCTGTGCAGGGTTGGAGATTGCATACAAAGAGGTATGCAGGCAGCTGGTAGCACTGGATCTATTGCATAAACTAAGAAAAGGAAGAAAAGAAATATTTATTATCTACTTGAAAGCAAACACTTAAAAAAATAAGGAGGCCTTAGGAAAGATAAGGAAGCTAAATGCCACACAGCTATCCGATACTGGCAAGGCAACGAAGTGTGCAGCCAGCCAGTCTTCAGGGAAAAGTGTGACTGTGCTGCCTGCTGCAGGGGGTGGGACCCACCGAGGTAGCTCTGTGTGAAACCATAGGATGAAGACCTGCAACATGGTGCTGGGTTACCCAGGCACCCAGAATAGAAAGTGGTCTTGCACTGAGGAATTAATGAGACAGAGATAACCTGCCTGGTTTTGGACTGTGGGATTGGGAAGGCTTCCAGCCTGGGAGCCTTCTCTCCTGGGCAGAAAGCTCCTGTTTTGGGGCAGGCAGGATTGCTGATGCCCCCTCCCCTGCTTCTCAGACATCTGAGGGATGCTTTGAAACTTTACACATGAACTGTTATGGCATGTTTTAGGCTGGCTTGCAGGTGTGTGCTGAATCCTCAGTGCCCTTCTTGCCACTGAAAATTAGTCTGGATAAGGCGTAAGTTAACTTCCTAAGCTCTTGTGAGAGTTTTAGTATCTCTGAAGTACTTAGTATTCACACACCAACAGAGGGGCTGGGGTCAAGCTCTCATCTTGCATGCAGAAGCCTTGTGTGTAGTGCCTGGGGTTTCTGAGAATCTGTGTCTGGGGCCAAAATCTGACCTAGTGTGAACAACATGACTGTAGCATGACTGATTGTTATATGTTATGCACATAGACTTGACTTTGTGTGGGAGTAAATGGCAATTCATGAGGAAATCTTTGTTAAAAGAGCCTTCTCCATCTTGCTGATGAGGCCAGGAGGTTGCACAGTTGCTGCTGGGGCTGGGACAAGACCTACGTCTCTGCATCTTTGTCCTGCCCTCGAGAGACCCCGAAGCTGGTTGTTCAAGCCATAGCCTCCACCACTGGGGCCAGCAGGTGCTTTCCCTTGGCTATGCAACCTGCTGATTACTTTGCTGGCTTCCTGCGCAGAGCTTACGTGGTACAGAGGACTTTGTCCCAGCCTTCTACGTCAAAAGAGAATTAAATTTCAGTGCAAAAACAGGTTGCATAGTTGAGCCCTTAAGCCTACAACAAACTGCAGTTTAATCTGCTGCTGCGGTAGACAAGCTATCCTTGTTAAATAGTTTAAATTTAGCTGGTAGAGCCCTTGAAAGATTATTTTTGGGACATATCCTGTTTACTGATCTCCACTAATCATGTTATCTATTAATTCTGCTGTTTGAGAGCACATGTCTAGACTTTGTACTGTGTTGTTAATTTGTCTCTCTGCTATATGAAGCAGAAATTCAAGGAAATTAGAAAATTATTCTGACCATTTCTACCAATTTTCTTTATTAGTGCTTTAAGCAGTAAATCAGATCTGCATGGCCAGGCTGAAACCTGGCTGACCTTTTCTTTTCTCTGAGTTTACAAACATGAGGAGGAAGTTTGCTTACTGCAGATACGCAGTTTGCTTTTGTCCCAGCTTCTACGTCAAAAGAGAATTAAATTTCAGTGCAAAAACAGGTTGCATAGTTGAGCCCTTAAGCCTACAACAAACTGTGCAGTTTAATCTGCTGCTGCGGTAGACAAGCTATCCTTGTTAAATAGTTTAAATTTAGCTGGTAGAGCCCTTGAAAGATTATTTTTGGGACATATCCTGTTTACTGATCTCCACTAATCATGTTATCTATTAATTCTGCTGTTTGAGAGCACATGTCTAGACTTTGTACTGTGTTGTTAATTTGTCTCTCTGCTATATGAAGCAGAAATTCAAGGAAATTAGAAAATTATTCTGACCATTTCTACCAATTTTCTTTATTAGTGCTTTAAGCAGTAAATCAGATCTGCATGGCCAGGCTGAAACCTGGCTGACCTTTTCTTTTCTCTGAGTTTACAAACATGAGGAGGAAGTTTGCTTACTGCAGATACGCAGTTTGCTGGATGCTCTTGCAAATGTCAGCAGTCTGGGCAGCCTCAGCACCACTGCTCAGAAGTGCCATGCTGTTGAGTGGAAGATGCAGTGCTTAAACCGCGGTGGTTGGGAGCACAACTCTCTCCATGCTCCTCATCCCCTGCTGCAACCTCCTTATCCGAAAAAGCATCTTGCTGGAGCAGCCCAGTGCTTTTTTTTTAGCTTTCTGCCCTGGCAGAGAACCAAGGCAGCCAAAAGGCGAAGGATTGACCTGCAAAGCAGGTGAGGATGCCATATACATATTACTGGGTGCAATTTGCTTGCAGGTACTGCTGGGATGCCCAGTGTTTCTGCTCAGGATTTAGGTGCTATAAACTATCCCTGCAGTGCAGAGTGTTATTCTTCAACCCTGCTGGTCTGGGAGACAACACTACCTACCAGGCCAGTGCAAGCGAGGCTGGGGAGAGTTCAGAGATTAGTTAATAATGGGGATTTAGTTATGAGCTGACAACCTGCCACAGGATACGCAAGTGCTGTGGTCATGCTGCTGCTGCTGCTCTGGCTTGTGTGATACGGTTTGTACTGGGATGGTCCTTGGAAAAGCCACCATGCAGTGTAACATACTCGCATGCTATCTGGGAAATTTAACACTATTTACTGTCCCTGCCTAAGCTGCCCTGTTAAACTTAAAAGTTTGAATTCTCACTTAGACTATCCCAGCCTTGCTGAAAAAAAACATCATTCTGGTTTACTGCAGAAAACAAACCACCTTGGGGAATAGTAGTACTGCAGTAAAACTACCTCAAACTCCTCTGTAAAGCCTTTATTCCACTGTTATGGTTAACAGCACAGTGACAGCAAAAATATATGGGGGAAAAGGGAAGAGAGGGACCGAGTACATGAGGGGAAAATGCTCTCACATGGCTTTCTAAATGTAAGGAAAATATTTCTATGGATACATCCTCTTGCTAGCTCTTCTCTGAGTTGTCTGGTAGGCTGTGGAACAAAACAGTCTGATTTTTAGACAATTATGTACAGGGATGTGCTGTGCTGTTAAGGCACTAAGGGAGAAGGATCTCTGTGGATCTGAGCATCACACAAAGCAGCTTTCTGAGAAGGGCACTGTTGGGAGGGTGGGACCCAGTGTCAGGAAAGCATCTGTCAGTTTTTTCCTTGCTCTGAGGAAGTTATCTTGGTACAAGTGGTACAAGTGAGACCGATAAAAAGCCTGCCCAGATGCTAATTCTCTTATTGGATACTCTTCCTTTAAATTCTCTTTTTATTTTGACCAAAGAAGTTTCCCTTTCCTAAGTGCTGAAGACCAAAGGCATTTTCTATTTGCAGTCACAAAGCTTTTCTTTTATTTCTGTGCTATTCAGCTCTGCGTAAGATTGTAACTGTCTCAATAGAGCACTTTCCATGGACAGATCTTGTCAGTTGCAAAAATCATGGTGACCAGTGAAGACCATAAGTGTGAATAGGTGCTATTTTATCTGGAGAGAGAAGTCTTCCTTTCCTCTAGAAGATCTGTCCAGAAAAAGACAGGGCTTCAGTGGGCTTAGTATTCATTTCCACCATGGAGAATAATCAGTAGCAGTGTGTCCAGAGGCAGAGTTTTTCCAACAGCTTCATCAGTGAGCAGGGTGAAGGAGTAAACAGTGAAGTCTCCATCTCTGGGTGATATTAAACTCTTGCAGGAAATCAAATATGCTGATGAAATGGGATTTCAAATGAGCCTTGCAAAATTTAGTGAGCAAGCAAAAAGGCACTAGGTGAGTTTCAAAATAGATAAATATAAGGCCATGCACCTAGGGAAAAACAATCATAACCATGCCAACATGATGCTGTATTTGGAAAGAGATCTTGGGGTCACTGTTGAGGGTTCTTTGCAGTTATCTTTCAACACACAGCAGGAGCAGCAGCCAAAAAACCCAGAGAAATATTGGTCAGCATCAGAAGGGTGACGAGAACAAACATCATTTTACTTGATGTGTGCACACCTTAAGTGCTGTGTGCAATTCCTATCTCCACACCACAAGAAGGACTTAGAAGAAGTCAGCAGTCAAGATCAGTATCTTCTGAAGAGGTATTAAAATGCTGGATATTAAAAAGACTCTTCATCATGGAGGGGAAGAAGCTGGAGAGCTATGCCTGAAGCCTACAAAATCAGAAAGGAGGTGGACAAGCCTAATGCAGAACTGGGACCTGGGGCTCTCACTGAAATTGGTCATTTTAAATCAGATGAAAGCACTCTGCTCTGTGGGTAGTGAACTTCTGAAATTTATATTGCAGGAGACTTTAGAAGCAGATGGCACCAGCGTATTGAAATACAGATTAGACAATTTCGTGGGTAATAGGTCTAGAAAAAGATACTTAAAGGTCTAAGGGACACAGAAAGAGGTGTGTATCCTCTAATGACCCTAACAGAGCAGCTGAGGGTGCTGCAGGAGGGTGTAGGAGAACAGAGCAGGAGAGCAGCAGGGTTTTCACGTGTGGCTGGCGTCTCCTCTTGTGCTAATGGAGGCAGAGCATGGGGCTGGATGCACCCGGGGTCTGACCTCTCAGTTTGTACCCAGCTGTTCAGCTGGCCTGCCTCCAGTTCAAGATAACTGCGGCCAGCACTTGCAAAAGGGCAATCAGGGATAGAGAATTAGGACCTCATGCAGCTGGCAAACACAAACCGGCTCCAAACTAGCTTTCCCCTTTGAAAGCAACTGGTTGCCGCTTAGTGCTGCCAGAGCACCTCCCGTGCTTAGCTTGGGTGCCAGGCTAGGGAGGGGAGAGATGCCTGACCAGTGCAACGGCTGGACTTCTTATGGATACCTAAGTTAAAAGGCAGATAGTTGAGCTAGGGTACTTTAAAGTTATCTTTATGTTCAAGGAAGATGAACCGAGTTTAAGCAGGTCCTAGGTTTACTAAATGAAGGTAAAAGAAATCTAAAACATTGCCTCCTCTCTTCACAGGAAAAAAGGGTTCACAAGGATTATGCTACTATATATTGTATTTATATATTACTTTTTATTAGAAATGCTCAGAATTTTTCTTTTTTCAAAACAACCATGTTCTTCTTTAAACAGAAATATTTCCTTCTATTGCTGAGAGTTACACTGGATGCTTTTATTTTTTAATGGAACTGTTTATGTTTTCAAGAAAATTACTTTTTTCTTTTATGAGAGCCTGTGTTTTGTGTTGGAAGGCTTTGGCAGAAGTTTTTGTTGTTGACTGTGTAGGTCATGCTCCGGTCTGAAGTGGTTGTTTCCCTCCGACATGCCAAAGCTGAGGACGTCTGCCACCAGGGCAGATCTGTTGTGTCTCCTGGAAGCCTCGTGGGGAGCTCGGCAGTGCTGGGCACCCACAGTGACTCTTCCCCTTGTGCCTGCCTGTGGGCTTGGGGCTGAGAGATGACGTGCTGAAGGGACTTCATGTGTGCATGTACACCCCCCCCCTCCATCCTTAAATGCTGTATTTTAATGAAATAACCTTCAGGTGGCAGTTTTCAACCAAATGTTGTTTTGAAAATGAAATGAAATGAGGGAAAATAAATAAAGTAAACCAAAACAAACCCCCACCCCCAAATGACCTAGAAAACTTGATGACAGCTCTTCTTATTCTGTAATCTACTGTGACTGCCTAGGTGGCCCAAGAGCTCATCAGTGAAGAAGGGGGCAATGGATTTGACTTGAATGTGCCACTTTTGGGGAATGACTGAGCAAGGAAAGCAAGGATCTCTTTCATCTTTGGCCACAACATCACCTGAAAAACTTTTCTGTCAAAAACTGGATTGAATGGACACACTCAGTTTGACTCACAGGAGTGATTTATCAACAGAAGGTGGGGTTCTGTGTTTGGTTTTGTTGTTTGGTTTTTTTCCTACATTAACCTTAGTGGAACTCATTGCTATATCATCTCTACCTGCTGTACTGGTCAAGAGCAGACTAAACCTAAGTTTGAAGGTGTGACAAAGGTTTGCAAGTGGTTGACTTCAGCTTCCAGTTGAGTCAGCCTTGTCTTTTGGCATGGACAGGAAGAGTAACTTTCCTTCTAATCACAAACTGTGTTGTGTGTGTGAAGTCCAATTTAAAGGATGTGGGCTGATAGGAGATTTCCGCAAAAATATTTGTTAAAAGAAATAGTCTCTTTATTCTTTGCATGATTTTTTTCCTCTTAATTATGGTGAGACTGGAATATGTTCCCTTCCATTTTCTCCATCTGAACCTCCCTCTCAGAGCTTCTGCAGCATCTCTCCTGTTGTAATGCCTCTCCTGCTGTAGCAGCCCCTGTAACATCACACCAGCAGCTGCCTGTCACTTCAACATGCCCCAGACCCTGCAACCTCGACAGGAGTGTTGAGTAGAAAATCTGGCAGATTCTTTCAGCATTATCTCCTTTCTTTCTGTTTTTAAACTTATTTAATCAGAACTGCTTTTTGTATCCTCATGATACTGCAGAACAAGAGCTGGCTGGGTGGTACAACCTGTGTCTCTTTAGGCATCCATCCATACATCCTTGCCTCCCACTGATTTGTTGCTTCTTGTCTTCTCTCCAAGCCCACCAGCAGCTTGAATGGGGCCAACAACTCTGTTGCTGCTGTAACAGTGGCAAAGAAAACAGCAGCAACAGAAAGGAAAATCTACAGTGGACCTAGTGGACCCAAGTATGACATAATTTAATTACTGATTTAATACAGCCAATATGATTGTGATTTCATGACTTTCATACTGGCATGTTCTGTTGGTGCCTGTAGTGCTTTTAGTTGTTTTGAACTTGTTCCTTGTTGTAGCTTCTGACTGCAATCGCTGTGGAAGTGAGCACAAGCTCCTCCATCACAGACTCATTAACATTCAATAGTGCTCACAGGAGCCCAAAACACATACAGCTTTTTTTTTTTTTTTTTTTTAAACCCAGCTAATGATCTTTTTAGCCTAATTATGCTTAAACATAAAAGTGGCTTGGCTTCCTCCTTGTCAATCAAAGGTGCCCTGATTTGCCCATCTTAATCATTATTAAGGAAAATTAGCATAATTTGACTTTATTAAAATAGACCCCACTAGTGCTGGTATCAATGAGGCTGTACATATAACTGGGAGAGGTACAGCTCCATCCACAAAGGCACAGTTTGCCATTTCCCAGGTTTGAGGCCATGGAGTCCCTGACCAATGTCACCAGATTCCACATAATGCAAGAAGGATGCTGCTGGCATGGTGATACCAAGAGTCACAGAGAAAATTCCCTGTTCTTCTGGTGGCACAGACCTCTGGAGGGGTTATGGTCACTCTCTTCCCTGCCCAGAGCTTTGCCAGAATCATGAGGTCAAGTGATAAGCTAAGGCAAATCTTTGCTCCCTTGAACTGAGGTGACTGGCTGCTGAGGGTCATTTTAAGCTCCTTTCCTCTTCTGCCTTTGCAGACAGGGCTTTTCATAATCTTTGATGCTGTGCAGCCTCTGGTTTTACCGGCTCTGGTGGTGGGATGTAGAAGACAGAACTGAAATTATCTTGGACAAGTTAAAATATGTGTTTGCTCAAACATGGATCTGTTGCATTTCTCTGGAGTAGCTGTTTGTATCAGTAGGCAGGTAAAGAGGAGATATACAGAAATATGGTAACTTTGGAGGTAATGTGGGTAGAGAGAAGAGCAGTATTGTCCTGGTTCTCCCTTAGATCCTACCAAAAATAAGACTAGGAGGGCTGAAACTCTTTAGATCTGGTGTGGAAAGTGTTCCAGGGGCTGTTGTGTGTGTAATCTTTAGACAGAAGCCATGTAGACTGGATGATGAGGTGAGAATACCAAAACTGAGTTTTGCATTCTGCACAGAAAAGCAAATACTTGTCTCCTGTTTTCTTGGAAGAGGATGCAATGTCAATTTTCAAGGGAAAGAAAAACTCACTTTTAAAAACTCTGTATAAAGAATTGTGAATCCTATTAACTTTTGGCAGACAAATTCTGTCCTTTGAGTGCCATGGCACACTGTAATTTTTACTGAAGAACATTGATTAAAATAATTGTTATTAGTGATTTTTTTTCTGGTATTGTTTACAGGTGTTACAGAAAATGGTAAAACACCTATGATAAACTTAACTTTGACAGGCACATTTGTGGAGTTTATTGAAGAATCAATTTTTTTTAAAAATCTGACTGTTTATCAAACTGTTTTAAAACCTTAGATAGTAAGAAGTAGAGTAGCAAGAATTGGCTGCCATTGTATCATGAGGACACTTCACATTCAAAGTGTTGCTGGTGTTTGCACCAATCTGCTCTGCCTTGCTCTCCACAGCTCATTCTATGAATATCTGGTACCTGTCATCACAAAATTAACTTCCCTTTTATTAAAGAATAAAAGTAGATATATATACATGGTTTGTAATGGCATAATGAGCATGCCTCGCTTTTGGATTTTGGCTGTCTAATTCTCATGTAGTCTTTTGAAAACAACCAGTCTTTGAAAGCTTTGAAAAGAAGCTCCATTCATCTCAGCAACTATGTCTTTTCTACTTCCTTGATTATGCTCACTATCAATTTCTTTTCTTTCCAAATAAAAACATAGATGGCTAAATTCTCGAGTGACTCACTCCTATTCTCTCTGAGTGTGAGACCCTGAGCAAACAAGATTTCTCATGGGTGGCTTGTAAGGATGTGGAGGACAAGGGAGAGAAGGGGGGAATTTGTCAGAGTTTCTAATTGAGATTATTGGTGCCATATCACTACAGCTGGAAAAGCAATTTGCCAGAAAAACAGTGGTGAAGGTATCTGCAGAGAAAGCATACCCTGGTTCTAAAGGCACTAAAACCTCTGCAGTTGACTGAGGCTTCCAGGTTCTCCATCTGAGCAGTTTGGTAGTGGGTGGCAGAGCAATGGGCTTTCGTGGCAGCTGGGTTGTCTGCAGGAAGGGTCACCTGATATAAGACATCCCAGGCATCTCTAATCCAGACAAGAATAACTTCAGATTATTTTAGCTATTGAAATAGATTCTTCCCCTTCTGTTGGGCTCTTGTGAGATCTCACACGGAGTACAGTGTTCAGCTCTGGGGCACCCAGCATAAGATACATAGACCTGCTTGAATGGGTCCAGAGGAGGGCCGTGAGGATCATCAAGGGTCTGGAGCACCTTGTCTATGAGGAGAGGCTGAGTGAACTGGGGTTGTTCAGCCTGGAGGATAGAAGGCTCTAGGCAGACCTTAAAGCAGCCTTCCAGTACTTAAATGGGGCCTACAGGAAAGATGGGGAGGGCCCCTTTATCAGGGACCATAGTGATAGGACAAGGGGTAACAGTTTTAAACTGAAAGAGGGTAGATTTAGATTAGATACTAGGAAGAAATTCTTTACTGTGAGGGTGGTGAGGCATTGGAACAGGTTGCCCAGAGAAGTTGTGGATGTGCTATCCCTGGAAGTGTTCAAGGCTGGGCTGGATGGGGCTTTGAGCAATGTGGTCTGGTGGAAGGTGTCCCTGCCCATGGCAGGGGGGTTGGAACTAAATAATCTTTAAGGTCCTTTCCAACCCAACCCATTCTATCATTCTATGATTCAATGATTAATGGGAGGGCTTTTTTTCAGCACTTAAGTCTTGTCCAATGCAACTCACTGGTAAAATGTTTGTTATATATATATAACCTATATAACCTAGATACTGTTTTTTATGGTTGATCGCCTATGGTAGTTCTACCTTAGAAGAGCTCTTCTCCAAAGTCCTATTTATTAAACAAGGCTGAGATCAAAGCCTCTTTCTGTAATGTGCAGAATATTATTTTTCTGAATTGTTGAAGGAATAAGCCTTGTCGTGTGAGATTTAAGAAAAAAAGCTATTTTCTGTTTTGTTTGAAAGATTACTGTGTGCCTTTACAAATTCAGAAGAAAAATGCCTTGTCAAAAGCGTTTCAATTTGGAAAATTTTTTTGATTCTAAGAATGGCTTTCATTGCCTTTTTTATTTTTTTCTTCTCCCCTACTAAACAAAAATGACCAAAAAGTGAGAAGGAAAACATTTAAAGACTATTTTAATCTGGAGGACAACATAGAGAGGAGGAAGAGAAAGTGTGTATGGAAAGTCAGAGGTAAGGGGTGAGGAAAAGGGAAATAACTTTCTCATTTCTTTTTCTTTTCCTATTTTTTCGTGTTACAGGGAGAGGGAATGAGACTAGTTATCTACGAGTAATTTTTCACTTGTTTTTTAAACCACCTCCTTTTTTTTTCCCATTCCATTTTTTTTTTTTTTTCAGTGAAAATGAATATAGAATTAATCTGGAAGAACTGCAGTAAGTTTCACTACCTCTAAATTTCCAGTGATGCTGTAGATTGAGATGTTATACATGACAGCTAGACTGTATGGTGTGCAAAGGCTGCCATTAAATGAAAAAAAAATTATTGCTGCCTTTGACTCTCATGGAAATGTTGTTGATGTCAGCAGAGGAATGAGAGGAATCAGGTGGCACTTCTCTTCTAGAAGTCATGGACCCACAATAAGGAAGAAGGTTGTGGTTTTAAGCAGCTTGGGGAGAGCCAATAGTTCAGTATTTGTTTATACTAACCCGTGTGTTTCTGAGTGCCTGGCAGCCAGACGGGATCTGAAATGGGAGTAAGCACACAACTGCATCACTTGTGTTAGGAAGTGTGCATAACACAGTCTGTGCCAGATGTTTTCTGGTGTGGGAATAGAGGTTACATCTGATGTGGCAAGGTGTTTTGGGGACAAAGTTATCTCTCCAGATGTTTTGGAAAAAATTCACATTGGCAAGAGTGAGTTGGCACCAATTCAGCAACTTGCACCATGCAGCTGCCAACAGTTTTGAGCTGTGATTACAGATGATGGTCTATACAGTGATCAGAGGTGCCAATATGGGGCTCCTATGTGTCTACGGCTGTAGCTGTAGTAGTTCATATGGAAGTACTGAGCCAGATAAAAGGCTGTTGCGGAGCTACTGGTGGCAGGGAAGGTCCTTGGATGCTATGCTTGTGCTCTGGATGCCAGAGGCTTGCACAACCTGTGCCACTGGGGTTTTCTGGATGAAAAAAAAGGGTTGCTCAGGTGTGGCTCATCTGCTGCAGACCCATGCGGGCAGAGCATAAGTTGCCCTGCGAGACCAGCCCTTGCCTGCATGGGAATGGCTCACAGAGGTTGCACGCACCCTCTGTGCAAGGGAGGGGAGCATTAAAGCACACGAACCTGTTTTGTTTGGGGATTGGTGGAGGAGTGGCCTGTATGGAGTTTGGTCTCCTGAGACAGTACAGGTAGGGTGAGTTTTAAAATGAATCTGTTCTTGTCTCATAAAGTAACTGCAACTGTGTAAGGTGTGTTCAGATCCTTATCTGCCTTATTGGATCACATCCGTGTAAAAATTTGTCTGGTGTTGTCCATCGTACTAGATAGCTGTTTTACATATCTCACAGAAAAGCATGAGTTCCAAGGCTCTTACTGAAGATTTTGCAGAAATAGTGGAAGCAATTATGGTCTCAAAGGTAGTAAGTCTTAGTCCAGGTACATAATAAACACAATTACAACATGGATTAATGTCATCTGTTATAATTCTTTCCTTTTTGTGCCATGCACCTTTTAATACATTTTGGATGTAATATGTCTGTGGTTCTAGTAGCAGATGACATACCTGTATAGCTGTAGTAAAATCCTTGCTTAATGTGATCGACTGAACTTAGATTTCATTATAACTTCACCTATTTTTGTGGCTGGTAACACAACGAACACACGACTAATCTAAATATCACCCCCAAAGAGAATTTCTTCCCTTGAAGAGATTTGGTTTGGGCCAATGCTGGTGGCAACCATAAAACCTAATTGCATCCCAACTTTCTAGCAGGTTTCAGTTTGTAGCTTTAGTACAGAAACTATTCCCACTTCCATGTGGGAAAGATATTTTTCCAATGAACTGTGTGCTGAGTCCAAAGTTATATTTGTATAAACAAAAAAAAAGTACTTGTGCAAACAAACCCCCTTTCTTGCTTGGATGTTTGTGCAAGGAGAGACTAATAAAAGGGGTATGCATGGCACATCTAAACTGAGGGATAAGTTTTTTTGAACTTGTTTGCATTCACTTTTTATTTTCACAGCTCAATTAACCTCAGTGGAGTTGCTTTGTATTTCAATAAAAAGAGATCATAACTTGTTGACACAATGGTGGGTTTTTTTCTTTAATGGTTCACTCAATTTACAATTGGCTGAAGAGTCATCATCTGTGAAGAAGATATGAAAATCATGCACAATTTTTCATTTTCTCTTGTGTTTTGTGGTTTTGGTATTTTGTGCTCTTTGGAAAGAATCAGGATGATGTATTCAGGTCATAAAGAGGTAGCAAACTGCCTTACAATTTACTGGCAGTGAGTGAGGATGTCTGAATAACATGTGGTAGAAAAGTATTTCTTTTTCCTTTGTTCTAAATAGGCCATTCTGGATAAAATAGGCCAAGGATCTTGAAAATCCTGGCTTGGCTGGTCTTTACTTGACTGGGGTAAAATGTCTTTTATGCATGAAGAAGTCATGCATCTCTTAGTAATTGCTGAACTAGTATGTACTAGAAGTCTGAAGGAGTGCTAAAATTTGGAAAAGTCAGGTGTAATGTCTAGTGTAACTTCTAAGTCTATTGTCTTGTCATTCCTTGCAAGTAAAGAAAAAGGAAATATGGAGGTTCAATGATAAAGAGGTTAAAGGTTAGGGAATCACAGAATCACAGAATGGCAATGGTTGAAAGGGACCTCGGGAGATCATCTACTCCAACCCCCCTGCTAAAGCAGGTTCACCTAGAGCAGGTTGCATAGGACATTGTCCAGGCGGGTTTTGAATATCTCCAAAGAAAGAGACTCCACAGCCCCCCTGGGCAGCCTGTTCCAGTGCTCTGTCACCCTCAAAGTAAAAAAGTACTGCCTCATATTCAGTTGAAACCTCTGAAACATCTTATGCTTCATACTAGGGAATGTATTTAGTTGAAGGCACCATGATTTTGGAAGAAATTGATTGTATCAAGAAAACTTAATTTGACTCTGTTTCATTAAAATGTATAAAAATACAATGACAGTATTAGTACTGCATAATATTCTAATTTAAAACTAGCACACTATGATATCAGAAATGCAAGTACCACATGGATTAAAAGTCAACCAGAAAGGAAACCTTTACCAAATGGAAGTATTTCTAGCATGAGCTGTGTCCTAGATTATTACCAACCCTTATGCTATTCTGTGTTTTCATCAACGATATAGATGCAAATATTCTCATACTGTAATTAGCAGTGATTTTATGTTATGAAGATTAGCAGAGTTTTAATCAATGGTGAGGACATAGGAGCTGGAGGGAGGAATCATGATGTCTCAGTATAGGAAGCCTATTTATACACAGTTTGCTAATAAAAATACAAACTCTGCTCAGAACCAGGCAATGAAGGCAGTCCCTTGAATGGGAAATAGAAAGCAATGAGTCTGGAAAGGCTGTAGGGGCTGGTCTGTCCCTTGCCATGCCCTTCCACTTCAGGCCTCGGGTAAGGGAGGCTGATGCATGTCCAGAGTTCACCTAAAACACAGAAGAAATTTGAAGATTGTGATGACAACAACTGCAAAAGCCATTGCAGGGTTGAAGGGACAGCCTGTCAGTGAATAACTCAAAATAACACCGTCCACTTAATGTAGCAAAAGAGGCCTGAGAAGTGATTAATTAAAATTTTGTAAGGTTCTTCAAGTAATTTTTATTTGCCTTATGTTACATGGAAAGCAAATAGCAATAGAATAAATGAAGAAGGTGAGAATGGAAAATATCATTCTTTTAAAACAGTACTGTGCATTTTTACACGAGGTTAGCTTCAACTAGGAAAGTTATGATTTAGTCAGCTGCATGTTGTTGGGTTCAATATGGAGTAAGTCAATGAAATTTTATGGTTCATGTTTTATAAATGAGCAGCCTAGATCCATAAGTGTGGTTTACTGGTATTCTGTTTTATAAATCTAGAAACTGGAAGGAAAACCATGGATAGTACAATTGCATCTTAGCTTCGCTTGAGTAAGGCTGTAGTGCGTTGTGGACAGCAGGCTCTGTGAACACGTGTGCTACCTTGGTTTTCTTTCAAATACTATGAATAAATATTTGACTATATAAAGCTCGTGTAGGTACAGACCTGAAATTCCTATTCCTGCAATCCACATAAAAAGTTAATCTGCAACTGCTTTTTAACCAAATTGCAATCAAGGTGAGTGATGTTCTGAGATGGAAGAGACTTGAGCCTGTTTCTGCCTTATGTTGAAGAATAAGCAGAGATGACACCTCCTTGGGGAGTTTTCCTTTCCCTCTTGCCAGTGGAAAGCTCCTTCCTTGCGCTCGTTTCTCCATGTGCTGAGGCTGTGTCCCGGTTCCTCTCTCCATTACCCTGGCTGCCTGGGGGCAGGTCATGGGCCCTGGCATCGGCACGGAGGCAAGGATCTCATCTGATACCTCAGAGCTAATGGGAGGAGGGCAGTCACCAGCAATGCCCTCCCTTTGCCCACATTATCCCAGGAACTGCCTTCCCCCAGCTGCTTTGCCAGGTGGCCTGATAAGCTGCCTAGCAGAGTGAGAATAAATTGTGAAGAAGCCATGGGGTGTTGTAGCGTGAATGCCAGACTGGTGTTACCTACCTGGCCGGGAAATGCAGAGGGTGGGTGTGAAGTGAGGCCTTAAGAGGACCAGCAGAAGCAGGGTCTGGGAAGCACAGGATGCTTATGTCCACTAGAGGAAGCCAGTACAGACCATGTCAGTACAGCACTTGAAGCCAAGCTAATTGAACCTGCTGAGAGAGACAAAATGCAATGGCAGGGTATGTTACCTTGGGCTTAGCGTGATGATAACATGGTTGTATTACCCTTTTCAGGCTTGGACCATGGGCAGAGCTGGCCTGCATCTGCTACTGTTTGTGTTTTAAACATCCCCAATCCAAACCCATGCATAGGTGCATGGGTTTGGCCATCTTCATGATGAGAAATCAGCAGTTGGGCACTGCTCAGAGCACATCATTTCCCCTGTTCTGGGCCAGCATGTCCATGGGAACATGCTCTGAGTCCAGACTTTATGGATAAATGGTTTTATGCCCAAGTGACTGGGAGCTTTGGGCCACACTGTATAGCAAAATAAGCTCTACCAAATATCAGAAATATTCTCTAATCAGGGATTGCTCAAGACTATAGCCTAACTGAATGTGTTGCTCATCTCTGTGTTGCTGTGTGTGACCTATATTCAGCAAGGATGGGCACCCACATTAAAGATTATCCTTCTGGGTAAAATATGAATCCCTATCCTGCAGAAAACATTTGGTAAGTGGATTCTTGCATGCTCTCAGAAGGACTGTATGAGCTGCAGGTTTTTAGCAAAAGTTCCAAAAGTGAATGCAGAGATCATGTTTTATATAAGGCTTGAGAGCCAAAATCGCATGACAGAAGAACTAGGCTTCTTTGTGTTTTTCCCTCATTTCACAGACAGCTAATTTTGTGGCAGAAAGGTCTGGAATAGCATACTGAAACCTGTTCTGCCTGTCAGCTGAGCTGCTATGCTAGTCTCTGATTATTATATATCAGAGAATACAATAGCAGCCACTCCCACATAAAATTAGCTCTGTATTGTGTATTGCCTACCAGAAGAGTACAGTATTTAAGCCCAAGAAGATAATACAGCGTGAGGGACAAGGATTTCTGTGGTCCGGTTCTGCATCTCCTCATTTGACATCTGTGTAGTTTGACTGATTTCAGTGTACTTACACTGTTACAAATAAGTTCAGGTCTTTAGGGTAGAATCTATCTGAAATGATGCAGGTTGTTTTTATACTTGTGGTCTTTGGTTGAGCTTTGTCTTTAGATGTGGGCTCTGTTGCAAAAATGAGGCTGTGTCTGCACATGCTTGTTTATAAGTAGGATGTCTTTGTAATACTAAAGTCTTAAAATAGCTGAGCAACATGATATCCTCACACATTCTTTTCTAAAGCTGATACATCTGTGGTGGGATCACACATTACTTGGATGTAATTTATTAGCAAACCAGGGAATTTTTCTCTGGAAGTAATCTCTCCCCAGTCCACCAAAAAATGCAGCTCTGAAAAATAGGGAAGTTCCATGGGAAAAAGTCGGTTTTGCAAAAAACCACCCCACCTCACCTGATTTTCTTTTCCCCATTAAAAACATTAAATGGGGAATTCCTAGCTCCATTTTTCCTGGACAGACCATGATGAAGGTAGCCAGATCTCTCAGATCTGGGCAGGTTTCCCTAGCTGGTACCTACACCACTCAACCCATGTTGCCAAACAGTGAAAGCTACCACCCTTCATTTCCATGCTAAGGTAATTTGCACTAGCTTTATGTCATGAAAACTTTCCTCATCAAGTGTCTCAAGGAAAATGACAGTATTTTTCTCCTTGTTTGTGGGGAGATATGTTATTTCCCAGAGAGCTGTCTGTAAGCCGCTCAGCTGGACAGCTGTAACAGATACACCCATTCTCCGAAAGGACCGTGATCCCTGTAACCGCTCCCCTAGTTTTGTTCTTAACCTGCAACTGGAAAATGTTCTCCAAGGCTGGGATCCTATGTTCTGGTTCTCACAGAATCACACGGAATCATAGAATGGCAAGGGTTGGAAGGGACCTCGGGAGATCATCCAGTCCAACCCTCCTGCTAAAGCAGGTTCTAAAGCATTTAATGTAAATCCCTGCCTGGGAAATAATGTTTTGGTCTGTGTAGACTGGGTTTAAGGTCTTTTGGATAAAAGGAGATTTTTTTCTGTCATGTTATTCCTGCT
>NW_009258629.1:1785639-1795897 GCF_000687185.1 Egretta garzetta
TCCTGCTGCATGTGAAGCATAACTCAGTTTATGACCACATGTGGATGATTTCAGACTACAAGGATATTTTAGTTATGACATATGAACATATTCAATGATTTTTATTTCACAGGCATTGAGTAACTGACCCAAAATTTAGTTACTGCTAGAGATCAACAGTGAAAACAGAGGCAACAGAAGACAAATGAGGTATTTTAACTACTAGCAGCAGCTACCTTTGGCTGAGGCTACATGGTGCTCTGTGCTTGCATGTGGCAAAAGGGCTGCTCTCTCTGATAATATCATCTGGCAGTATGTGTCCTCAGAACCCGCTGTGAACATGATGCTTAGATGTACTTAAAATTCATAGTTTTTCAAACTTGTCAAATAAGGCTGTTAGACAGGTGTCTTAAAAAAGGAGGGGGAGGAGGAGTAATGACATAGTCTCGGTTTGACGGCTATGCTCACACAGCAGAGCTCACATAAATAATGAATTGAAGCTCTCCTTTCTTCAGTGTTTTTGGGTAAAGAAATAATTGCAGGCAGCGTGAGTGGAACAGTATTTTCTTTGGTCCTGACATGTCTGGAAGACAGTTTGGACACAGGACAGTAGTGCAATGTTAGAGCAACCTTAGTTCCTGCATCAGACACTACACTACAGGTTTGCAAAATGATTTTCATGGGCATGACACCATACACTCCCTCATATCCCCTGTGGAGAATCAGCTATAAATAGAATTATACTGGTTTTATACCAACATCTGAGGATACTTTGCAGCTTTTTGTTGTGCTTCAAAGTCAGAAGTTGCCAGGAGTCTGTGTGATCAAGTAAAATATCAATGTCCTTCTTCCCTAATAGTTGCATAGTGTTGGCATCACATATGAGGAGTAAGATTTCCCTCCAGTTTACTATGGCTTTTGCTGGAAAAATTTCTAAGCAGTTAAAAATCCTTTGTGAAAGAGCAATTTATCTTGTAAAGAGTGTGCGGTCAGCGTGCCAGCATGAACTACTTGCTTGCATTGACTGCAGGGAAGGCAAACAATCAGGGATGCTATCTATCAAAGCAAAGGCATTAGCCTGAAATGGAAATTTTATTTACTTGAAGGGATGAGGGGGTTAAAAGAGTCTCAAGGAAAATGTGTGGCATAACTATTGAGAGATACTTTACTATTAAGAGTCAGTATAGATTTTGGGAAACATTACAGAGAATGGAGAAACTGAAAAGAATATAGTTTATTTTTATCTGAGGGGCTGATGGGCAGAGTTTCAAATGAGGTTTCCTTCTCCTTGAAACTTTATGGGACATTTAAAGAGGAATTGGAGACCGATATGCACAAAAGCTTGGGTTTGTCCGTGATCAAGAAACAGCTGGGTCAAAGGAATGTTTTTTTCTAGAATTCTATTTGAAGGTGAACAAAAAAGGCTTCTGAGAAGTCATTAGCATCCCAAGTACCACAAACCTGGGGTGGAGGATTGCGGCAGGCTTTGTTTATCTTTGATGCAGTCGAAGGAAACATGCCTTACAGACTGTTCCTGAGCCCTTTGAGTGTAAAATAAAACATAAACAGGAATATTAACAGGATCTGGACGTGGGTTATAGCATTAATTCATCCTTAGGATTTATTTTGTGCTTCAGCAGAAATAACAAAGGAATAAAATTTCCTTTTGTGCTCTCCACTTGCTGAAGTGCAGCAGCTTGCTGGGTTACTTTGCCTTTGAGGAGGAACTGAGGGCAAGGAGTTGGGCTGTGTCTTTGGCATGACCCATTTATACTATTTAGTTTTCTGAAAAATGGTATTTGCTTGCAGTATTTGCTGCAAAGAGTATTTGCTGGAAAATCAACAACTCATTTATTTTTCAGATCAAGTTATTAGCCTGAACATTAATAAAACCACTTTCTTACTGTATGTAGTGATGTGAGGTGGTGGCATCGCTATGCTATCCTATCAGCTCTATGTTAGTATCATAGCGGTATCATCCTGGTCTTGTGTTTTGCTGCCTTTAATCTAGATATGTTCCTGTGATCTGTTTTGCTTTGATTGTCTGCATCATATTCATAGAATCGTAGAATCATAGAATGGTTTGGGTTGGAAGGGACCCCTAGAGGTCACCCAGCCCAACCCCCCTGCAGGGAGCAGGGACACTGCTAACTAGATCAGGCTGCTCAGAGCCCCGTCCAACCTAGCCTTGAATGTTTCCAGGGATGGGTCCTCCACCAGCTCTCTGGGCAACCTGTTCCAGTGTTTCACCACCCTCATTGTAAAGAATTTCTTCCTTATATCCAGTCTAAACCTACCCTGGTTTAGTTTAAAACCATTACCCCTTGTCCTCACACAGCTGGCCCTACTAAAAAGATTTTCCCCCTCTTTCCTATAGGCCCCCTTTAGGTACTGGAAGGCTGCAATCAGGTCTCCCCGCAGCCTTCTCTTCTCCAGGCTGAACAACCCCAACTCTCTCAGCCTGTCCTCATAAGAGAGGTGCTCCAGCTCCCGCATCATTTTAGTAGCTCTCCTCTGGACCCACTCCAACAGTTCCATGTCCTTCTTGTGCTGAGGGCTCCAGAGCTGGATGAAGGACTCCAGGTGAGGTCTCACCAGAGCAGAGTAGAGGGGCAGAATCCCCTCCCTCCACCTGCTGGCCACACTGCTTTTGATGTAGCCCAGGGTACAGTTGGCCTTCTGGGCTGCAAGTGCACATTGTAAATAAACATTCCAGCCTGTCCAGGTCTCTTTGGATGACTTCCCATCCTTTTGGCATGTCAACTGCACCATTCAGCTTGGTGTCATCTGCAACTTTGCTGAGGATACACTCAATCTCGCTGTCTATGTCATTGATAAATATATTAAACAGCACTGGTCCCAGTACAGACCCCTGAGGGACACCACTCATCGCCAGTCTCCATCTGGACATTGAGCCGTTAACCACTACCCCTGGATGCGACCATCCAAGCAATTCCTTATCCACTGAACAGTCCACCCACCAAATCCATAGCTCTCCAATTTAGAGAGAAGGATGTTGTGGGAGACTGTGTCAAAGGCTTTGCAGAAGTCCAGATCGATGACATCCATTGGTTTTCCCTTGTCCACTGATGCAGTCATTCCATCACAGAAAGCCACTAGGTTCATCAGGCAGGACTTGCCCTTGGTGAAGCCATGCTGGCTATCTCGAATCACCTCCCCGTCCTCCATGTGCCTTAGCATAGCTTCTAGGAGGATCTGCTCCATGATCTTCCCAGGCACAGAGGTGAGGCTGACAGGTCGGTAGTTCCCAGAGTCTTCCTTTCTACCCTTTTTGAAAACGGTCACAATGTTTCCCTTCTTCCGTTCCCCCAGGACTTCATCTGACTGCCATGACTTTTCAAATATCATGGAGTGGCTTGGCAACTACATCGCCAATTCCCTCAGGACTCTGGGATGCATTCCTCTGTGAATGAATTAGAAATACACCAATAAAGTCTTAATGAAAATTTGATTTATAAATTCTTGCTTTGCTCTTGGAATAGAAAGGAAATGACAGGTGAGTTTTATATCAGTTCTGAGTTTGTGGAAGGTTCCTTAAGAAGATGAACCAGTTCATTTATGAGCTGAGCAAGTGGATGGAGCAGGACAGCTCTTAGTTCAAACTCTAGCACCCCTTTAAGTCTTTAAATAAAGCCCAAAGACTGCTGAATCTCCCACCCTTCTCCCCTTCCTTCACCCACCTTCCCCAAAGGTGCTCACTGCAGTCTGTTTTTTCTCTTGTAAAGGTGGAGGCTGCCTAATTCATCCCTTAAATACAGTATTTCCCAGCATGTGCTAGCATCCCAGAAGCATGGAAGACAGAGACACGAGGAGCAGGGAGGCTGTAAGCCTTGGGGGAGGGATGCAGCATCTACTTCCAGCTCCAGCCTTTCCCCCTGGCATGTGCCTGGCTTAGGTGCAGGATTTGCCCATCACCATGGCCGCTTGTCCCGATCTCAAGTGGTGCACCCTTTCAGAGTGGCCCTCAGTGGTGGTGCTCACACCCTGCACACACAAACCAGAATTGGCCCCCACATTTTCGTCACAACAAATGCTACCCCAGTGCATTTTTTAAAGCCCTTTGCCAGATGGTTGATGCAGATAGCAGAGCTATTTTGGCAGCCACAGGAGGCAGGGAGGATGCGACCGAGTAGTTTCCAGGGCTTTCCAGCCTCCTGGCCCTGGGAAGGGTGTGAGCTCTGGCTGCTCCCTCGTCTATCATGGTGAGTTATTGTGAAGGTTTGAAATTGGTGTCTTAACAATGTTCAGGCTTGGGAAAAAGTTTTGAGGTCAGACCTGAAAGGAGGGATAATGCCCTTTTCCCAAGACTGTCTCTTTCCCACAGGCCTGTACATAACTATATGATGCCAAAGCTGATAAGATAATTAAGCTGCTAAAGGCAGGCAGCATTTGAGCATAAATCTGGCAGCTGCTCTGTGAAGTGGCTTTGGTTGAAAGCTGTGTCCTGGTGGGGTGAGCTGTACAAACTGCTGCAGAGCCAACAAAAAACACCTTTTTGGCACAGAGTGTCAGACTGATTCACAGGATCACAAGTAGGTTGTGGCCTGAGAATCGCTTTATTAAGCAAAGCTGTCACAGCGGGAGCTTGTTTCTTAGGAAAATCAATTACCTGTATTCCTGTTATATTGTGTGGATACATCAGTCCCAGAGGGCAGGTTTCTCAGCAGCCCCATGGGCAGATGGCTGGGAAGCCCAGCAAGTTTGCTGTCAGCTGTCTGCTGGGACTTCTTTGCAATCCCTGGCCCTATTCAAAACATCTGGACTTTCCTAAATAGGTGTTTTCCATTGGGAAAATATTCTCCCAGAAGTTCTGAGTTATTTATCCATTGTTATTTAACTAAAATAATTGCTCCTAATGAGGGATAGCCAAAACCCCAGAGCTGAGTCAGCACTCCCTCAGGAGCAAACAAATAACTTCAGTATTAATTATTTAAATATTCTCCACTGCTAATTGGTGCTTCCCACCTGAAATACTTAGTCTGAATGAGAAGAAAAAAAATATTAACTCCTCAATTTCTGACCAAACATTCATGTAACCTAGTAGAAGGTGATAGTAACTCTGGGTATTTTTAAGAATTGTTCTTTAAAATTCAGTCCTGTTATAGAAAGCCATATTTCATGGAGTTGTGTTTTACTTTTAAGAAGTCTAGCAGACAGATGGGACCCGAATGTGTTGAACTGGGACATAACTGCCTAATATGACTAGTTAACCAGCAGGGTAGCTCTGTCTCAAGGCTTGTTAAGATGTTGTCTTTAGACTGATGATGAAAGTTTATGGTTCAATATATAAGTATCCCTAAATCTCAGGCAATTTATATCCTTGAAACTGTGGTAGATTCTCTAGTGCATCTTCTTGCAACTACTTTTGTAGAAGAAACTATTTTTCTACTAGTCAAAGATAATTTTTCAGAGCTGTATGGGTCTGATAAAACTAGTGTTATATATCCTTGACTTTTATTGGTTCAAAGTATAATTAAATAGAAATGTGTGGGTGCATAAAGTGTATTGATGGAATTAGGATTTCCAAACAAGATTTTGAAGAACACAAATGTCCAGAGATGCTGCCTGGCAGAGCTGCGTGGGACAGGAATGAATCACAGCAGGAGCAGTTCCTGTCAGAGAAGAGCAGCCTATTACACCGAGAGGAAAAAATCGTTCTATTGAAACTTGACTTGTTCTATGTGCTGTGGAGCCTCCTTGGTTCACAGGGTAAAATCAAAGGTGCCTCTGGAAACTGGAAAGATGAGAGGCAAAGCCTGACCTTTGGTTGTCCCTTTAGGAGAATGGGGAAAAAAGCTGGCTCCTGGTGGCTTTGGTGACTGAAAAGAGCGTTACCCCTGTGCGGGTTCCACAAAAGGGAGATTGATGCATTGATGGGAGGTTCTTAACAGAAGGTTTGTTTATTTTTGGAAATGGTAGGATCAAAAAGAATTAGGAAAACAGAGGGGGAGACATTTTTGAAGGTTTCAGTACAGTTCAAATGGTTTCAAGATGGTGGGACTTTCTGAAGTGGCAAACTTGGATTAAACACATTACATGGAAATCTTGCCCTATTTCAATGTCTCTGTCCAATGGCTCAGCTTTGGTGAGTCGTTCCAGGGCAGAAAACCTGGATCTGGTGTAGTAACATCAGGGTTGAGAGTAGCAGGGGTGGTTTTCCTGGGGTGGAGGTGATAGGGCTCCTTTACAGAGAGCTGTTTTAACAGGTTTATCTTTAACCCCTGTCACTTCACCCATTTGCTCTGTCAGGCAGCCCTGTACATGTGAGGGGCAGGAACAGACAGCTCAGTGGGAGCTGTGAGATGGCTCCGCTGCTGATGGGAATATGCGGGGGGAGCACTGGCCTGGGGTGCTCCTGGGAGAGGGGGGGCACAGGACCCCCAGGAGACGCCACTGGGCAGGGGGGAGCAAATGGAGACGGGTGCACTGTGGGATGTGGCTAGCCTTGGCAGGGAGTGGCGGGTGTGTTGCCAGTGGAAAACTTGGGACTGTGCTTCTTTTCTGCATGTTTTCAGGCAGACCAGCTTGCTTCGACCTCTCAAGCTGAAAGGGGGACATAGGAAGGAAGAGCTTTCTTGCGATAAGAGCAGGAGCCTACGCTGCACTTTCCCCCCATGGATCAAAACAGGAAACATTTGCCAGCAGCATCCAATTCTCCGTCCGCTTCGCCGCTCTCCCCCGCCTGACACTTTGAAGGTGTGTTCTCGCTTGACCTCCTCCCTCTAGGTTGTCACGAGGTTAACACAAACTCATTACCCCATCTTTTTTGTGATTGCAAAGGGATTTCCACACAGACCAAAGAGCTGCCGAATACAGTGGGGATAGGAAGGGGTTAGTGTAAAGAGTAATCCCGCCAGGCTTTAGTTTTTCCTCATTTTCCTAATTCCTCAGCCTCTTCTCCTTTTTCTCAGTGGATAAGTATCCGAATTTACCCTTGAGTTTGGTTCTGCCTGCCCAGCTTGAACCTTCAGTATTTTACTTCTCCAAAGCCACTCATGGTTTGTTCTATCAATGCCCGTGTGGTTACAGGAATAACTGTGCTCTGGACTGGGCTGCAGGAGCACTGAACAGGAGGATCACCCCTTCCCTCTGGTGGCTGGTGCAGCCCAGGCAGCCTACCTGCTGCGGGGCACTGCCAGCGCCTGCTGCTGTCCCCCCCAGATTTGCTTAGGGTGCACTGCATCCCACCACCAAGATCACCAGGGAGGATGCTCAATAGCATCAGCCAGCAGGCTCCCCTGAGAAATGTCACCCCGAGCTCGTTGCCAGCTGGACTGTGAATTGCTGACCCTTGCTTTTTAATACCAAACGTCCCTCCCATTCCCCAGCCCACCCCACGGTTCACTCAGCCCATCCGTATTTCTAGTTTGGATGCAAGAATGTCTAAAGCCTTGCAAAAGTCAAGGTATACTTTACTATTGCTAATTTTGACATTTGTTCTTTTATACATTTTTTCACTTTTAAAAACTCTTAAATATTTAAAAACACAAGGAAAACTTATTTTAAGAAAAAACAGACTCAAAATTAAAGGCTGTCTCAAACTTTGATAGCTTTCCTGCAAGATATTTCTAAGTATTCTCACTTGTAATTCTCAGAGGCTTCCATTAAAAGTTTGAGACAATAATGTCTCTCCGTGGTGACTACTTTTATATCTGCAGTACCTGGTGTTACTAAGCAAGGGATAAAATTGTTATTATTATCACTATCAGAGTACAGCCTAGAGACAATCAGGGGAGGTGGGGCCCCAGAAGAAAATGCAGAATTGCTGAAACTTGCTGCTGTTGTTTGTTATTGATGATGTTCAGCTGCAGAATGATGGACAAAACATGAAATGGTGTTTTTAACAAAAGATAAAGTAGGCATGATAAAATTAAATCAAGACAAAAGAAGCAAAAGGTGAGTATAGAGTGTTATGAGAGAACTTTTGCTTAACAAACTACCAGATGTTGTATAAATATAGATATATTTATGTAAATATATATATATAAAAATATAAATATTATATAAATATGATATAAATATGTATACATTTAGATAACTGGAATGGCAAATTTTTCAGGAGGGTTTGAGGTAGAGAGCCTGGAGATGATGATAAAAAAACCCTTCAGCCTCTTTGTGCCACCTTCTGTCACACCAGCTTTTCTCGGGTTGTTTCTAGCCACAGCTGGAGCTTTTGGAGGTAAGAAATATTCCTCATTCCACCATCCCTGGGACTGCAGCTCAGGCAGCTCAGGAAAGCACATGTTTGACTTGAAGTCTGTGTTTCTGATCTGCCAGGCACATGAGTGCTGGCTGGGAAATGTCTCAGCCCCTGGGGTTGCCTTAGTCCTGTTATCAGCAGCACGAGTCTTGGCCACGTGGAGGGGAAAATCCCGTGTCTCTGTTTGGATTGTGGCAGGAAAAGAGGAAACTATGAGCAAAGGAAACCTTCCCCTGCACGGGGCACGAGGAGCTGCGGGGAGACCTCCCCTGCTCCTCACCCCCTGTCCTGGCGCACCCAGCCAGCCCGCAGCTTCAGGGTAATGCTGTTGTGCTATCAAAACATGAATGACTACTTGTCGTTTATCTCACCGACATATTTTTAAGCCTCAGCCTCAGCCAGCACTCCATACTGTCTGGGTTTTAATCTGCTTTGTTTGTGGTCTCACAGGCAGATGACGGACGCCCTCTCCAAGCAAAAAGAAAAACACTGATTGCTTCAGTCTCTTCCACTGAGCAGTTACATTTTGGCTTTGATTCCTTTTCCTTTTTTAAGTCACTTCTGCTTTTACATTGTTTTTAGTTTGTATTGTTACATTGGTTGCTGTACTGTCTTATCCAGATACATAATTTCATCCCTCCTTCTCTCTCTCTCCCCTCTCTAGACTCTACTGTCAATACAAAGCCATATAAATTGACTTGTTAGTCAAAATACATCTTCCCAGCTTTTGATAAAGCAGAGGATGATCCAAGGAGTTTTTCTGAGCTTTACAAATACGGCAAAGCTATTTTTTTGTAGTGTCTTCAGCACGCCATTTCCACACATGAGCAAAGGAAACCTTCCCCTGCACGGGGCACGAGGAGCTGCGGGGAGACCTCCCCTGCTCCTCACCCCCTGTCCTGGCGCACCCAGCCAGCCCGCAGCTTCAGGGTAATGCTGTTGTGCTATCAAAACATGAATGACTACTTGTCGTTTATCTCACCGACATATTTTTAAGCCTCAGCCTCAGCCAGCACTCCATACTGTCTGGGTTTTAATCTGCTTTGTTTGTGGTCTCACAGGCAGATGACGGACGCCCTCTCCAAGCAAAAAGAAAAACACTGATTGCTTCAGTCTCTTCCACTGAGCAGTTACATTTTGGCTTTGATTCCTTTTCCTTTTTTAAGTCACTTCTGCTTTTACATTGTTTTTAGTTTGTATTGTTACATTGGTTGCTGTACTGTCTTATCCAGATACATCATTTCATCCCTCCTTCTCTCTCTCTCCCCTCTCTAGACTCTACTGTCAATACAAAGCCATATAAATTGACTTGTTAGTCAAAATACATCTTCCCAGCTTTTGATAAAGCAGAGGATGATCCAAGGAGTTTTTCTGAGCTTTACAAATACGGCAAAGCTATTTTTTTGTAGTGTCTTCAGCACGCCATTTCCACACATAACCACACAGATTATCTGCTTCATTATGCAACTGAATAAGAACAATTTAAGTACCTCAAGTAAGAATAAAGGGCATTTCTGGAAGGTTGAAATAGGATCATACCAATTGTAACAGGTCAGTGTTGGTTTGCTTGAAGAGGGAGATGTTTGAGCAGTGATTAGGGCCATTCTTTGTGCTAGGTCTTACCAAAGCTCGCGGTCAGTCAGGTAGAGCTGGGTAAGCACCAGGACCAAGTTCCAGCAGATAACACAGAAATCAGTGGCTGTTGTCAGCGTTTCCAGCAGCACTGCTGTTTTCAGTCTTCATAGGAAAAGAAACAGGGCTGAGTGGCAGCTTTCGTTGAACTATTTCCTGGCAGCATGCAGAATGAGCTTATTTGGAAACAAACATATTTTTCTAATCCCTGGCTAAGAAAACTTGACATCTATCCCTACACATGACATGATTGCTACAGCAGCCTTTCCTACAAGTATTGCAGGCAGACCTGTTACTGCACACAGTGTTGTAAATATATTAAATATATTGTTGTGGTGGTGGGTCTGTTTCTGTTTTTCTTTTCTTTTTATTTTTCCCATTATTTTTGTCTCCTTTGCTGTAGTATATGTCTTGCCTACTAAACTG
>NW_009258629.1:1795912-1846248 GCF_000687185.1 Egretta garzetta
GGTCCTTCCTTTCTGACTCCCAGAGAAATCCTCTGTGTGAAGACACCTGCCTGCACCTGAGAAAGGGTGTGTTTTCTGGCACTGACCAGGAAGCACCAAGCAATGTGAAAAAACCCCACCTCCTCCTCACTGCCTTCCATGACTAAAACTTTCATTTCACAGACATGGCATCAGAAATTGGTTTCTACAAGTTTTGTTCACAGTTTTAAGGTATCATTGTGTGGATGAAATGAAGATTCAGTTTTCCTTCCCCTCTGGGAGCTGGGCTAAAATACCAAACCAAATAAAAAGCTAGCTGTAGAAAGTAGAGAAAATGCTTCCCTTTGCAATAACCTGTTCTCACAGCTTTTAATGCATAAACCTGCAACAGATAGGAAGTTTTGTTTAAGATGCACACGATTGCATCAGTAACAAGTATGGCAATTTCTTAGTCTCCTAGAGATGTCATAATTGTTCTTTTCTTTAAATAAGTTTGTAGAACAGACCTTCTTACCCTGTGAATGTGTTCCTGATGGACTATTTTATTAGCATATGTTACTGTTGCTTTGTGCTTGATGGCTTGATAAGAAATACATTTGCTGTCTGACTGCATTAGAAATAGATTTGCAAGGTGGAAGTAAAGATGGCCATTCAGGAGCAGTATGAACAAAGGCAATCTACAGCAAGCTTTTACACAGGGTAAGAGCCAGAGAGCTGGTGGACCTCTGTGGCACTTGCTTAACAATGTGCTTAAAAATAGCCCATTGACTTTAGCTGCTATTGTTTCAGTGCAAAATTGGTCAGGCTTTGTCCACCCTGTCTATGAGAAATGTAGGCGAAAAAGCATTCTGGAATTCCACTCCTCTGGCTTCATTTTGAGGCAAGGTTCATAGAAAGAGACAGCCCAGCTACTGTCTGGTGGATGAGTTTGGGCAGGTCAGCAGTAAAGTGAGGAGCAGGATGTCAGGGGCAGGCCTGAAGATGGTCGTGTGAGTTTGCATGCGTGCTGGACTCCATGGGAGGCAGCGTTGGCAGGTGCCACCGTGGCAGGGTGGACCACCCTGCTGGGTGCTTGGGATTGGGCCAGCCAGCAGTGCTCAGCATTTTTCACTAAAATTCATGTTGTTTTTTATCTGGAGTATGTCCATCATGAGGAGTAGTTGTGAATGAGCTGAAGTGCTCTCTGCTCTTTTTTGTCCAGGTTACCAAGCACCTTCAGATGCAGAAAGCAGAGCAGTATTTAAGACCTGTTGCTATTGAGTTATCATGCAATGCATACTGGTAGCTGGGTGCTCTAATTTCAGCCAGGGCACTCCAAGAATTCGAGGATTTGTGGGAAGCTTTTATGTGTATGTAAATGCCCTTCTCTAATCCTTATCAACCCTTCCCTCTTCTCCACCCATCAGTGTTATCTGAGGCAGCTGTAGTGCAGAGGGGCCATTTCATGAGCTGTAAGCACTGTGTGCATATTCCATATATACACCCAGAACCTCTCTTTTGCATACTCAGGGTTTTGAAGGCACTGCATCCCCAAGGTGCTTGGGAGGCTTCTATAATGGAAAATGAATCATGGTTAAACTTGGGCACGTGCATCAGGCTTATGCTGAACACCCCTGTGTTACACAGCCCAGCCAGCGGTGCTACACGTATGGGTCAGTCTGTCACGTCTGACTGTGGGCTACTTCATGCCTGGTTGTTCCCTCAGCATGCAATGGCTATTCCCCCAACAACTGGTACCCCAAGCTGTCATATGTTCTGAAAACCCTCATATTTCTATGAAAACACAGGAAAAGCTGTGTCCTGTCACAAATATCAAAGCATTTAAATGCAAACTACAGGAAACCCCAGACTGGCAATTACATGAGGAGCTAATGACCCTTCCTAAGCTTCAGCTCAGAGCCCCATTCCTCAAGGTGGGATACACTTCGCATTACAGCTACTTGTGGTGCCAGGGAATGGGAACAAAAATGTGACAAGTGAGCATATGACATATGCAGGATTTCTTTGTTCTTTTTTTTTTTTTTTCTGAAAAGATAAATATACAGGGTGAGAATGTATGCATTTCTATTTAAGAAGAAGTATAAAACTTGCTGGCCAGTGTGAGTGTGTGTGAGAGAGGGAATCAGCGTGGCTTTTGCCTGCCTTGGTAGTGAGCCATTTTATGATTTTTGACATATGTTAGGTGTACATAGAGATTTGTGTTAAGGTAGTTCATCTGCAGCTACTTGTGGACTGTGGTGCTGTCAGTAGCCCAGGGCCTTTGCTGCCTCCCTTCCCAGTTGTTCCCTGAGAGGAGAGGACATCTTTCTTCTCAGTTGTTCCCTGAAGGAGGTCTTCACAGCTTTCTCCTGGTGACCGTGACCGTTCCTGTGCTGTCAAGGAGCTAAAACTTGTGTGTGCAATGCATCGCCCATCTCTGCAGGCAGCTGTGCCTGGTAACGTGCTCGGTAGGGCTATCCCTGTGCTGGGTTTTGCCCGTGGATTTTTGCCCACCCTGTCTGAGGGACTCTGCGCTGTATTTCTCCCTCCCAAAAGCAAGCGGAGGTGCGTTACAAGCGCAATATGCAGGGGGTGTTTCTGCGGCTTGGTCTCTCTCTCTGGCTGAGAAGCTCTTCCCCAGGAAGGGTTGGACAGGACCTGCCGGAGCAGCAGTGCTAGCGTGTCCTGGCTATGGGCTGTGGGCTGGCGAGACGTGAGCCTCTAGAGGTCACTGACACTCTGGGGCTGGTGGCCAGGGTGACAGGGCTGCTCCGGGCAGGGTGTCTACAGAAAGCTGTGTGTAAAGAACAACACAGAGCAGGGCAGATTTTGTGCTTGAGATCTGCTGCAAAGGCATGAATGAAATGGGAGGCGATGGCTTGCCCAGAGGAGATGCCCGAGGCCCACAGTGGCTCTGTGCCGATGGTGTCCTGCACCGTGCTGTGGCTGACAGCTCAGGCTGCCCGCAAGCCCGGTGCTACGGGACAGAGGTTTAATTCATCCGGCAGCACAAATCTGCCGTGGAAAGTGCTGCAGCCGTAGGGCCTGGGGCTGATGTCCTGAGGAGCGGACGGGGGCAGGGGGAGCTTTCTAAACCACAGTGACCTGTGGGTACCACCACAAAGGCTGACAGGTTTGCTGTGTAGCCATTTCCCCAGCCTCACCTGCCACGTGGTGATGCAGAGGCCTGCTCCTACGCGCAAACAATGCCTGGATTCTCAAAATCACCAACATGTCAGAAGAGGGAATGATTAATTAATTTGTAGAGCACCTTCTTGTGCTCCCTATAAGAAACCCCAAAGGGCTGGGAGACACCAACAACCTGCTGACGCCAGCCCAGATTTGCCCTCTGTGTGTGAAAACACGCTGTATTGGTGTCAACAGTCAAAACCGAGGAAGAGTGTAATCAGGTGGGGAGTTCTGCCCAGGGGTGGAGGGGAGAGCTGCGGTAAAGGGGTGTTGGGGCTGGCTAGGACCTGGGGTCCTTAATGCCTGCCGTGGGGTGACCACACACCTAGCTAGGACACCTGAAACGTGCTGCAATAACTGCAGGTCTCCTTGGGAAAGGAAAGCTGTCGGGGTTACAGGGATGTCAGCCAAGGCATGCCTAGTAGCAACGCATGAAGACTGTTCCCTTTGTAGTTTATCACTGTAAGGTTTAAGCAAATTTTATCTTCTAATGTGTTTCCCCTTGAAGTCACCAAGTCGGACGAGAAAATAAAAGTTCCGCAGTTCACAATTGCGAACGTGTAAATGTTATTGAAAAGCCAGGACGTGGTGGGGGACAACACCGGTGGGGGACTGTCTGTCTCCGCTGACCTGGGCGTAGCCGCCCACCTTTCTCAGCATTGTTCCTCCTGCACTTTGAGCTGGTGGGAGAGGAACTCCCACCCGGCGGCCCCCACTGCCCGCCGCCCCCCGGCCACAAATGTCTCCTAATGTAAATATCAGAGCACTATAGAAACCCTCTCTGTTAGGGCCGGTTCTTCTGAGCCGTGCTTTCAAAGTGCTGACTGTGTAGGTTCTTATCGCAAGTCAGTCTCAGCAATTAACTTTCTTTTGATCATTTGGGTGTGTGCTTTTTTTTTTTCCTTTTTTTTTTTGCTTTTTAAGTACAGTTTTAATAGTAGATGAATGTAGTGACCAAATACACAATGATAAGATTTTTAATTTAAAGGAAATGATAGTTAATTGCTTTGTAAACTGACCAGGCATTATCATGCTTCTCCATACAAAAGAATAGTTTTAAATTACAATTTTATGGAGGACAATAGTAATGAGGAATATTCTTTAAAATAGGCTATTTATGCTTGTGTAGGAACATGTGAAAATTGGCATACAGATATTGAGTACAATATGTTAAAATCTGAGTAGTTTACTATGGTGTTTCACATAAACAGCTTGTATGAGTGATTGATGAAGTTTTTTTGCCCATATAGGTATGGTACCTGGCTTCTCCTGAATGTGTAGCTAATTAGGTATGGGCCATCCCTGCACTTTGTTTCTAAGGACTTGTGCTCCTGACAGCCCCGTGCTGCCATCAGTGCCTGCTATTCGGTCCCAATGAACAGAGAAGACTTTTTCACTCGTTAGCAGACAGATGCTCCATGGGACTCACTCCCTGATCTTTTGAGTCCTGGACTTTTCTTTGTCCCTCTTGACAACAATGCATGTTGCAGAATGTTGCTATACCACCCCAGAAACATTCCACTCCATGCAATATTAGAACCATCCTGAGCGAAATATAAGGGAACTGGCTCTGTAAATGAAATCTGAGCTTTTGTTTTAGTATGAAGTTTAGCGCTTGCTATTAACGATTTGCATTTTACAAACTCTCAGCAGACTACAGCATCTCCCATCACTCGCAGTAGTTGGGAATGTCTGTGGTCTGTTTTGTTGAGCAACATTACATTTCTGGAGTTAGCCCTTCTGACTCATAAGACATGATTTTTTTTGCCGCAACCACGAATATTCCAAACAAATCCCTCTCATTACAGAGAGTTAGATCACAACCTTCTTGCAGCATACATGCAGGCTCCATTTTTAACTTAGCACGTGGCAGAAGTATTGCTGTAAACTTTTTGATGAAGATGTGACCAGAATGCTCAGCTTTTCATGCTGTCAGTGGTAGTGCCAGGACAGCACTGCATTTGCTGGTACGTACCCTAGTTGGAGCTCTTGGATACCTTTGCTTGGCAATGTTTTTGATACACAGATTACAATTCTTGTTATTTGATGAAGACTAGACATAGTTTAGATGCATATAATTAAAAACTAGGGGTTATTTATATATATTGACTCCAGTGCTCCTCCTTGGAGAGCTTTTGGGTGAAACTGGGCAGGTATAACTATGGCTGGTCCATAATTGCTGAGGTTCGACCCAGATGTAGGCGTCCACTCAGGAGCTGTTCACTGCAAAAGGAGGTTTCTATCATGCAAAACTCAGGGTTTCCTTTCCGTAACATCTCCCTCAGAACTATGTGATTTGTACCTACTATGAGATTTCTTATTCTATCCTCAGAAAATTGCTTCTCTTGCTCTGGGTGTACAAATTGTGAAATATGGATTGGTAGCATACTTGATGGTGGCCACTTACAGGTGTTTTCATGGTAAATGCAATGTAACTTAAGGCCAGAAGAACTTATGTATAAATCAATTAAAGATGCAGCCAGTCCAGTGTACTGTTGCAAGCAGTGGCCTGCAAGAAGTGCTTAAAGAGGAGGATGAGGAACAGAGGATGTAACAAGTGATTATCCTCACCTCCAGTAATTGATGGTTTAAGAATTTCCTGTGCTAAAGTTTGCATCCGGACCATTGTGTCTAATAGCCACCAGTGGGTTTATCCTCCACAAATCCCCCCTTTTTTTTTCAATGCCTTTTATGCTGTGGCCTCCACAACTTCCTGCGGTAATGAATTCCACACTTCAATTAAGAAATTATATGAAAAAAGCATTTCCTTTTGTTTAAGCCTGTTAATTTCTTTGTGTGCCCCCTTATTTTTGTATTGTGAGAAGACATGAAAAATCATTCTCTACAAACCTTTTTCACAGCATTTATCATTTTGTAGTCTTCTACCATATTCTCTTCATGTTTTTTTTTATAGTATTTTATTTTCATTTACCTCTCTTCTTGAGCTTTGTCAAGTAGTCCTCTTGAAGAAACCGGAGACTAACTTGATTTAATCAGACTGACAAACTAGAGAGGTCAAACGAAAAAACGAATTCATTTATAGAAGCTCTTTCAAAACCTGCCATCATCCTGGACTCCTCTGTCTATACCTTTTTAGGTTATACATATACCATGAGGTGGGTTGGTATGAACTACCTGCAGTCCAGAAAATATGTCTGAGTCATCGCTTTTTACAAAAGTGTAATTACATTATCTGCTTTGACCTGTATTGCTTTTATAAAATTTCAGTTATTTTGTTTGATAGTCATTGAGCTCTGATGTTTTTTGAGCACTAGCTTTCCTACATGCTTTGGGCCAACATAGTCTACCATTATGCATATCTACTTGAGGTGATTTTTTCACCCGCGTATGTTATCTTACACACATTAGAATTTCATCTGCTACTTTCTTCAGGCCGCTCTGCTGTTCTCTGCTTTGACGTTCTTCAGCACACCTCAACAGGCAGTTTCAGGCTGGATAAGCCTATTTCAAGCTAGTCTGATTATTTTGAAAATTCAGGTCAGAAAGGCTGTAAAAACCAGCCTCTTTACTGGTCTGCTGAGTGTGTGTGGGCAGTGGTAACGAGCATGATTTAAACCATCACTCTTTAACTTTTTGATACAGGCTATTCCTTCAGATGTAGACTTACATGAAGACTGTGAAGTCTGTGCTTGAACAGAGCAATCATCTGAAACTTGTCTGCACTGTTCAACCAGGTCTTAATACCAGCCACTGCTTGAGTGAGGCAGAGAAGTGATCCAAATGCAACTTATTCACTTCCAGGCAATCTGAGCGCAGACAGGGAATTCCTCTCTTGGAATGGCAAAAACCTTGCAATTCCGAACCTTTTCAGTGGAGAGGACAAGCATTTAGCCCTGCCCAGCTCTGTCTATAAGAAGCTGAAGGTTTGATGGGAAGAAGGGTGTTCCTACTTATCTTTCTCCTGAATTCTGTAAACCTTCTTAATGCTTTTCACATCCTCCCAGGCCATTTTGTTTCTGAGTAATGGTATTAAGGGACACTGTATCTGACTTCAACCCATCATCCTGTGCTGTTCTTTTAGGCTATTTTTCATAACACAGCCTGTTTGTTTCTGAAGGCTGTGCATACAAACAAGTGCCTTTCCATGCCACTCTGTGTCTGGGACAGAGGACGAAGGCCTGCCATTGCAGGCAGATCTTCAGTGAAAAAAGCAAAGGTAGAAATGAGGTCTTTTAATGCTCACCTGGAGCCCCAAACACCTTCAGTTTTTATTGCTGTACAAATACGTGCATATGCTGTGCAAAAGCGTATGTCTCTTAGAAAGAAAATTGTCTTATGGTCTGTGTATTAGCTCCCCCAGCATAGATGGCACACACTTCTGCTGTTCCTAAAACTGTTTTTGTAGCCACCCTTCGTGTGAAAAGGGTTGTTTTCCATGACTGGGTTAGACTGTGCATCACGAGAAGTTGATGTATATGCATCTAGCTAGCCAAGTAGGACGAGCTGCAATATAGCATGATGACTCTGGCTTTTTTATTTACTTGTTTACAGGTAGCTTTTACAACCCGTCATTATTTTTGTGGGTGACTTTTGGGAGTATGGGTTTTAATTTACTTCCCTTTATACATGTGGATGAGAGGGTATGGTGGGCACGTCCTTTTCTGTAAAACGTAACTGTATCCTGTAATGGGAAGAAGAAGTGCTGTCAATATTAATGCACCTACCTTTCCTCTCCAGGGGCTTGGATGCCTAATACAAGATTAAATCCAGTAAGAGAGAAGCACTGGCTTCTCTCTTTTTGAGACCAGCCTACAAGAGGTTCTGAACTCTCTGTCATGCTGAGACAGCCTGTGCTGTTAGAAGTTACTGTATTTCAGCATTAAAAGCAATATAGAAAGTACAGCAGCCTGACTGAAGATGTATTTCAAGACCTTTTTCCCATCTAGTGAATATTTACCTCGTTTTAGTTGAGCAGATTTTTAGAGATCATTATATTTAAAGTAATTACCACCAGTTTAACTCTTGTACTAACATTGCTTTCACATTAAAAAAAAAGAAACTTTATCTCTTTTAGCATGACAGATAATAATTGAGTCCACTTGTGTATAAAAATGGAGAATCAAAATCCTTCAGATCGTTTTTCTGTTCACATGAATATGCTAAATACTGGGAACATAAAGGTGTACATGCTAAAGAAAACTAAATCAGAAAAACAATGTACTGAAAAAGAGAGGGCACAGCTCTCTTTTTAAGGGAATGATTAAAATTATTTAGTGAGAGCAGGACAGCATTATTCTGAGTAATGTGGGTTGGCTGTATTGGTGGACATAACTGAAAGAAAGAGATTCTTGCTGAAAGGATTTTAATGATGACAGAGTGGTAGACATTGCATGTCTTCCAGCTAGGCTGGTTTTCTAGCTGGCCTGTCTGGCGCGTGCATATTTTGATTTCAGTTACTACCCGCTAGAGAAACCTGCTGCTCACTCCTCCTATGATGTTAAGTGTATCAGCACTCCTGGAAATACCAGTTGCTAAGATTAACAAGAGAAGTTAGAGCCAAAGGGCTTAATGTGTTAATTGTTTGTAAAATGTTCCTGGTGCCAATTTCCTTACTTTGTCTGTGAGTTTGGGCTTTTTGTTAAATCCATGGAAATTCTCCTTGCTGTTTCCATAAAATGGAGGTACTTCATCTGAACTGAAACTCCTCTGCTGTTGCAGGGTGTGGGTGGCAGAATACTGAAATGCTTTTCAACTAATCTCCCCAGAATTGTGTTTATGGGATAACGCAATAGACACAGTTTTGGAATTACGCTTCCAGCACAGCTGTCATGTGGAAAATCTCTGGCTACAAATATATTTATGGGAATGGCCTAGAGATAGCCCACCACTGCTGCCGTTGTCTGTAGTCTCCTTTCTGCTAGCTATGGGTATGCTGAAGAAAAAGATGAAGTCTGAAGGAAAGCGATATGGGAAGAAAAATCCTTTGTAGCAACAGTAATAAGGGCCCTGGCAGCTCCAGAGGGAGGCTTGCTTATTTCATGTAATCAAAAGAGGCTGCAAAAGGATGATGGCAAGTGAAAGGATTTTAATGGGAAGGACAAAGCAACTGTTTTTACTAGCTTCTATCTGAAAAGATGGATCTGTGAGACATTGTTGAGACAGCTTGTCCCCTCAATAGCTACTCTCAAACCTGAAAATTTCTGCTTTCTAACACTTTGTGTATACTCCTTGGGCTCTTTGACTGTGGCAATATAACAGTGTTACTGACAGGAACTCTGCAGAGTCCCAACTTTAAACAGTCAATTTTGCTCAAAATTAAGAAAACAAATTGCTGCTTGGGCTTATTCCTGTGGTTCATTCAATCCAGTCCAGGCTCTCAGTGTCAGTGGTCAGTGCCAGAGCCTCTGAAACCATAAAATAAATTGGCCCCATTGAAAAATTTGAGATAACCTGTCTTCCTTCTGCCAACAGTCAAACTTAAATGTGGAATCATAACCTTTTACATAAGGTATAAAAGTAATTGTATTTTTAAAAACTGTGGATTTAGGTTTTTAGTTGTTAGGTTGCTAAGTAAAGCCTTCAGAAGTTAGGATATGGCAAGCTAGTGCTTGCCTGTGAAGTTGTACTTCCGCCCCTCACTTTTCAGTACATAGAAGAGGTAGAGGACCTGTAACAGACCAGCTGCTGGAGTTTCAGCCAGGTGATGTAAAACTAATGGCACAGGCAATTAAAACTCCAGTCCAAGGCCATGACCTGTAATGTGTGTGCTTGAAACATGGCTCATTTTAAGGCAATCTCATGTCATATACATGAGATTAATAAAGTGACTTCAGGCTCTTGGAAGTCATCAATGTGAACACGAGGTCTTTCAAGGTTTTGCTATTGTTACTGTTGCTTGTACAAGGCCTCACTTTTTTGGCACTTGCTTTTAAACCTTATTATTTTAAAGAAATCTTTTAAGCCTTACTTATTTTCTAAGTCAGCTTGAACTTCAGGCACCAATAATAAACACTTATGAGGATGGCAAATCTTGACAGACCCTGCTGGTTGCCTCTGCCAGGCTGTGGGGCTCTTTGCCAGTGCTGTCTCCTTCAAGGACAGCTATCAGAACAGATCTCTTGTGCTAAACTATCTGAACTCTGTTTGATAGCCTTGCTGTCTGCGTGTCCTGATCCTGATTACATTTACAGTAAAGGCATAGTTCTTGTCTTGCTGATTCTCCCAGGGAAATGAAGTTGAGGTGCAAGAGGGCAGTGATATCCACTGACAGACCTGACAAAAAAACATGATGGAGACTTAAGGTACAGAGGTAATAAAACTGCTTCCATTACCATTCCTGAGGAAACGTGTGCAATGAGAAAACAGTGCTCAGAGGCTACGTGAATATGAGACAGGTCTTTTTGGTGGATTAATTTGGTTAAGCTATATCTTGTCACTCAGAGAGTATGACGTGAGGGTGGGTGGGTTGGTTGGTTGGGGTTTTTTGTGTCTGCATCAGGGTTATATTTCTTCCTTTCTTCTGTATCTCCCTCTCCCAGATATTTGCTGGTCATGTGGCTTCAAGGCTGTTACTGCACTTAACACCAAGGCTCCTCTGTAGACACGGGGCCAAACAAATGATGGTCTTGGTTCTCCATGGAAGACTTATAATTCTGTGTCATTGCAGTGGGCACTGGAGGGAGGAAGGTGAGAGAGGGAGGTGGTACATGTGTATTGGGACAATAATATTAAGGCATGACATTACTTCAAGGAAGTCAACCAGGAATTCCAATTTTAGCTAGGAAAGGCCTAGATTTGGTCCTCATATGATCCTGTATTGAGGTAGGATTACTGGAACAAGAGGAAGGAGAATTTAAAAATCAAGTATTCCTGATATCTATGTGGTCTTTGTAAAAATTTCTTGTTTGGGTGTGGCTATCCACATTTCTCCCTCCTACAAGATCCATATTATGTTTTTCAATCACCTCTGTGTTGTGTGGGTTGATAAGGAGCAATGTTTACTGTGCTGCTCAGCTCTGAACAAGCTGTGTTGACGTTGCAGGTCAGTCAGTACCCATCCTGGAATGAAAGCCTTGCAGCCCTTCTTAAGAATTAACATTTCTTCCTTGGAGGTGAGAGACAAAGGTTATAAAGTAAAACGGACTTGCCTATATAATTTATCTTCTTTTCCTCAGTTATGTTTATGTATATATTTGATATTGCTTATTTTGCAGGTGTGTCACACTGAAAGGTAAAACTTATTTGAGTTATGCGTCAGCCAACTTGCATTGGTGTCTTTTATTTTGTGATCCTCAGTTACCTTTAGCAGGTTGATAGATTCTCTGAGGTCTTAACAATTCTTAGGAAATTTTTCAAGTTCTTTTCTTTACTTGTGTTTAATAGCCAATAAATAATTAAGAGTCTAAAAACCAAATGCTTGTTCATTTTTTTGTCAGCTGCTTTGATCCAGTTTTAAAATCTTTATGCCAATATGCCCTGCCAGCTATAAAACTGTTGGCATTGACTTAGTTACTGCTTATGAGTTTTCTTCTGGTTGGCTCATTATTCTGTTTCCTTTAAATGTGACCTACCACTTGGGTGGTGGCTGCCATGTGTGACAATTGTGGACAGTAACTTATGCAGAGGTTCATGGTGCACAGTTACTGGTCAGGATGGCCCAAAACAACTCTGAGCAAGTCCTCCTGAGAGAGGTGGGCATACAAAGAATTTCTGAGGTCTGAAAAAACCTGTCCATGGAGGTAACATTTGAGATAGTCATCTTCATTTGTGCACTTGTCGTTCTGGCCTTTCAACTTCATTTACAGCCTTGCAGTTCAGTCCTTCTGAACTTCCAGTTTAATATGTATTTGCTGTCTGGCAGAAATTATAGTGGTTCTTGGTGCATTTGAGGAAAAAGCTGGGAGGGGCAATGGGGGGAAATTAAGCAATATTTTCATGTAGCAAATGTTTCTTTTGAAGTCAGCACTATAAATGAAAGTGATAGCTAAACCTCAAACGTAGGTTTAATAACAACCTACCTAAGCCTATCAATAAATCAGTTTCTCTTCTATGAAGATTTTTTTCTCTTTGAAATTGTTTTACAAATAGTGTAGTCTCATCTCATGTGATTAAGAAAGGATAATGTTTATGACAAAAAGTTCACAAGGCCTCCTCCCTGAGTGTGGATAAATAGATAAAGGAGCTGAAGTACCTTTAGAAAATAGATTTTACATGAAATGTGGGACACTCCACCCACAGGACCCCCTCATATTTAGAAACTGTAATCCTGATTTATTTTTGAGGCTAAAACATGTGTTGGTATTTTACATTAACTTTATTATACTGAGTTTATTGGTCTAATGATCAAGGATATTTTTGCAAGAGAGCTGTAGAGCTCATGTCATGATGTTTTTCAGACTTGAGTTACAGGGCCAAAGAACGATCTTTCTTTTATATGTCTGTGAGAGGGTGAAGGTCTGTAATCTGGGCCATGCAGAAATTCAATGTGATCAGAAAACTTCTTATGGCCAAAAACCTCTGAAAACTATGGTAGGTTAATAGAGAGTACTCTCTGAAACAAAGAGCAAATTGCATTTTTACCTGAAAAGTTGTTCCCACACACCTGAAGAGGTCCCTAACCTGCTTAATAACTTGGTCTGGCAACCATTGTATGTCTTATGTAAGGCAGCCCCTAGTCTGTATGATATAATTCTAAATTAAATGAGTTTTTTAATGTAACAATCTTTTGCCTTGAGCACAACTAATTTTGCATTTAACAGCATCCAAAAAGATCTTTTTTTCTTTCATTGAGGGAAGCTAAACCCAAAAGAGATGGGGCTTTGCATACATCTGTCTGCTCTGAGAACCATACCAGTAAGAACTGGCTCCACGTTTTCACTGCAGGTGTTCACATAGAGACTGATTTCTTAATCCTAAATCTTTTTCCTCCAAAAGAGAAAAAGGCAAAACAAAATTCTAATGCTGCCTCTTCTGCTCAGAGCTATGCAGCTGATTGAAATCATTAAGCCATGTCTGAGATCTAAAGTAAAAAGAGTGCCTCATATAAAAACTGAAATTGTCTGATTAAGTCTTTATGTGGTATTAAAGGGGAGGACTTAATTTTTGGCCATTTCATGGCCTCTCATAAGAAAATTCAGAGAAAACTCCCCAAATCCAAATTCTCTCAAAACCCAGCTGGAAGTATATCCGCCACGTAGTCTTCTTAAGGAAATAGCTGCAAGGTTATTTGTTAGCCTGGCAACATAAAACGTCCTGTAAGCTCTAGAGACCTCTGAGTATCTGCTTACAGACAGAATACAAAGGTTGGGTTTAACCACAGGAACACCCCCTAGGATGTCCTCTAGACATGAACCCCTTAATCTTCCCACAGGCCAGGCTTTGGTGTCAATTTTTGGTATTCATGGCAAGCGCCTGGGAGAAGGGATATGTATGCTAATAATTAACATTCTTCATTGCTGAAGCTCTTTCAGTTCATGTCTGGGTTCTTCTCTCTCTTCTGTCTGCTTATGTGAAGGTCCCTTTGCTGTGTCATATTTGCCCCACAAATCCTCAAGCTCTAGAGAAAGCAAGGCATGTGAGGGATAAGAAACAGGTAGATAGATGTGATTCTATATTATTTCCTGTTCTGAGATTTTTTTAAGTGATGGAACAAGCTTCAAGGAACAACTGAAGCTGAATGTTTGCTTTTTACTCTGTATCATTGCCCACTAGTAGTTTGGCATTGTTCAGGCATTGTTCAACTTTTCAAATTTTGAAGTATTTTTGAACAATGTCATGGCAACTATTTAAGACTCTCTTTCAGGACTACCTTCCTCCCTCTTCAAGTTGCTCAAAGGTTTGTTTGTATGGAGGAACCAGTCTTGATCCTTTCACAGCTGTCACAGTCTGCCCATTATAGAAGTTTTTAAGGTTTGCAGAGATTATCGCTTTTTATAATTATTTTTTTTTTTTTTTTGTAAAATAATTGTTTAGGCACCTACATGCTCAATATCAAGCTTATTGTTATATGGAACCAAAAGATTCTTTTCTTCAGAAAACTGAAATGTGCTGTCCTCAGAAAAAAGGGAAGGTGCCAACAGTGGTTGATGCCTCTGCCAGTGCAGAGAAGTGTGACTGAGTAGCACACGTCTAGATAATTGAAACTGACAACATAGCTCTGCTCTAAGAGGGTGAATGACTCTCCCTCACTACACTTCCTCCCAAACTGATTTGAAGGGCAAACTACTGCTCTCACTCAAATTTCAAGGTTAATTAAGTTGAGGTAAAATAATTCTATGCTGGCTCAAAGTTCTTGGTAGTGTCTCCAGCTCCAGCTAATTCCAAATGTTTTTAATAGAGCCTGAAAAACAAGCAAGAGCTAACCAAACAGAAAAAGCAGCTCTTAATCCCTTTCTGTCTGATGTGCCTCAGTAAAGGTCTATAGAAGAGTCTTCACAATATTTTCTATCATTACTGTCAGTGAAGTTCCTATGCAATCACCAGTAGGTCTTGCTATAGGCTCTGCTTAAAGGCTCTCTTGCATTGTAAGGTAAAGGTTTGGTATGAGATGCTGAGTAGCATCCCTTTGAGAGTTATGCTGATGAAAACCAACTGGGCTTACTTATGAGCTGTCTTTCTAAGAGGAATTACTTGTCACATACTCTATTTTATAGCCTCTTCTCGTCGCTGGAGTACAGAAAGATGAAGCTCAGCAATCATTAGCCTTCCAGTGCAGTGTGTAGGCTTTTGGCACCTGGGGTTGGTAATGTACCACCTAGCTTTTGGGAGCAAAAATTGAGAGCACTGTGACCCCTATCAGTGAAAGGTGCAGACGGTCTCCCTTCCCTCAGGGAATGAGAGGATGTGTGAGTGCATGGTGGGGGGAAAGGGAGGGAAGACAGGGAGAGAGCACTGATCTTCTGGAGCGATACTGGTTCCTGACTTACTGCTGAAGATGCCTCTTGCCAGTAGGGTTAGGTTAAAGGTTGGACTTGATGATCTTAAAGGTCTTTTCCAACCAAAGTGATTCTATGATTCTATTGGGCTTTGCAGTGAAGGTTATGGCAAATGTTTGACTGATGGATAGTTTATCTTCATTTCTCCATCCTACTGACCATTTTAGGTTTGCACATAGAGTCTGTGCCCACATGGCTGTCGGTCAAGTAGTTCCTATCCCATGCCTTTGTGAACAGCCATCGCCACTGATTCCTGAATTGGGCACTAACCTGTTGTTGTGAGAGTTCAGTATTGCAGACCTGTGTGACTGCATAGTGGCCACTTAGATTTTGTTTTGACAGTGCTCTAGGAGAGCCTGCTTTAGCAGCGGGGTTGGACTAGATGATCTCCCGAGGTCCCTTCCAACCCTTGCGATTCTGTGATTCTGTGATTCTGTGAAGCTACTAACTTGGAAGATCCCAGGCGAGAAAAGGCATGGGTGGTTTTGGCAATGATGAAGCTAGGGTAGGTACATTCTGGGCTCAGTACTTGGGGATTTCCTTGAGTACATTGAAGCATCCTGCAACCTCTTGTGCATGTGGGGTTTAACAAGCCTGCTAACTCCATGTAAGCAACGGCTTTTCTGTTCAGCAAAGAAATTGCCCTTGGGAGAGGACAGAACCTGATACCAGTTCGAGTGAGATCTGGTGTCTTTTTGAATTGTGTTTCAGTTCTCTCTTATGTTGCATAAGGGATGCTAGCAACTAGGTTTTGTTATGTAGCATCATTATTTCAAAATAAGCTGGGGATACTCTGTGGCAGAAGAAAGAACCAACACAGGTCTGAGATCAGTGCATGACTCTACATGCTTCCATTGATGCAAAGGTCATTTGTTTCCAGTTTTAGTGTTGAAGTAGAGGACTCTCACAGCTGGGAAAATTTATGGTGATCTTGTTGCTCCTCTGTTCTTGGAATGGCTGGAAAAGGTATTTCAGATAAAGCTTCAGAATGAGGGAAGCCACACAGCCGCTCTTAGATTTGGAGAAGAAAGCCAGGTGGGAATGGAGAGAGGATACTTAAATATGTAGAATCTTATACTGTTTTGTTCCTTCTTATAAAGAATAGTTACTGTGGGGTTGAAATGCTTCAATATAAGCAGTAACCTGAAATCTTTTAAATCTTGGTAAAGTCTCAAGTTCAGTACTCACCTTGTTAGAAAGATTTGGTAAATGATATGTGTCCTGGATACAGATCGTGTGTTTTGGAGCAGATTATCTCCCAGATAAGTAGATGAAAAAGGGATACAATAATGAAGAAAGACAACATTCAGCTACAGCCCTAAAATTCTGAATATAATAAAGATTGTTTTGGTCTCTAGTAATATTTAGACTGGGAACTGTCTGAGGCCATAAACAAATTTTATTTAGTGTGACCTCCTGCAGGTTTTCAACTTGAGTTTCTAACATTAGTAAACATGAGCTCTATCACTAACTGTTGGATTTTTTTACCCTTACTGAAAACCTAGAGAACAATTTGAATATCCACATTATATGCAAGGCGGTAGTAAGGTCCATGCATTTGGCAGGTGTAAATGGAAGCCGGAGTTATGAAATTATGTATTTACATTTGCTGAATATATTTGTCATATGTCTTCCTTTAGATCATGTAATTCCAGTATTAAGAAAGCCATATTCAGCAGCGATAAACGTATTTATTTTGTAGGCAACTGAGCAAGCTGTGAAGTAATGTCCATAATACTTGTATATTTGATATTTGCAGTGACTAAGTAGTGTGCCAGTGTTCTTTCTCACACAAAAGCATCCTTTTTATTATTATCTCCACCCTTGTTTACAGTTTGGCTGGCATATTTGTTATGTTTCTAGCTGAAAGAAAAGGGGGAGCTAGAACCACACAATTGTCTTTCTGTGTCCAATCTTCCTTTTTGCCCCTGTTCACTGAATGCTATTTTTGAAGAGATGCAGAAATGTTAACAAAAATATCTGTAGGCCAGAAATGTCACTGGAAAGACCACATTTTTTAATGGTTTAGATCTTGCGGGGTCTAACTTAAACAATAAGTAGATCAGAACTGTTTGCGATAATGACTATGTTTATGATTCAAAGCATCTAGGGAAAAAAAAAAAGAAAGATAGGTAATCAAAAAGGTGGAATAACTTGTTGAGTTTTCTTTGAGTTGGTGGGAGAGTGAGTTTCTCTACTAACCACGAAGAAACTGGAGGGAGTATTGGCCTTTTTGTATTCAATAGCACAGCGGTTTAAATGGGGCCAAGATTTCATAAGATTCTGCTGCCTGTTCGATGCCTGCTTCGTTCATGTGATGCCTACTGTGATGCCATTCACGCTAAGGCCAGTCTATCCCATTCTGAGGCTCTAATGTGTGAGTAAGTGGTATTTACTCCCATTTTTAAGGCCTTTTTTTAAAAAAACTAGAGCACCATAAGCCATTCTTTAAGTAAACAGGCATCAGGGCCTGAAAGTTGAAGCATATCAAAACAAAACCAATAGCAACAGTCCTGGTGATTTAGCCCATGCTCAAGAATAAATGTGTGAAAAAATGAAATGATCTTCAGGCTGACCGAATGATTTTTATTGCATTTCTTTATAAGGTGAATGAGTCTGAAGAATTTTTTAATGAGTCACAGTACTACTTGCATATCTGGTGGAGAATAGTGGGTAGGTAACTCAGTGATTAAATTCTTTATAAATCATATATCTTCCCATGAATGAGTTGCTGAAAGTCTGTGACATGGGCATATTCATCAGTTCTGGAATGGCTGTGACATGGTGTCTGAGCTTGACACTTCTCAGTGTCTAGCTTTTGGAGGGTATATTCAGGTTTCCAAATCCATGGGCACAGTCCTGTCATTGGAGACTGGCACTATAAAATGTCAGCAGGCAAGGCAAAGAGGCATGTTCTGCCTTGACCATTGCACAGGTTATGTGGCTGCAGTTTAGAACTCATTCTAAGCCCCTGGTCACCGTTAATTTTCTTCTTGTGTCGTGAACATCAAGCAATAAAAAAAAAAGCTTGCAGAACTGGAAATGTTCAAACTTTGCATAAAAGTTTAAGCAGTGTCTTAATTGTCTACGAATGAGAGATGCTTAACATAAATTACTTTCCAGTATCAAAAACGGTCCTGGTGGACCATTGGACTTCAGGTCTCTAATTCAGCAAATAGCAAATAAAAAGAAAAGAATGTTTTGAGACAAATGTTTGTTTGACTCTGGTTAAGCAGATTTTTTTTTTTTCTTATGAGCGACACACTATAAATGCTTTATGTTGAATTATTATATTCTCACGTAGGTTCATAGGCATGTTACAAATGATTTTCAGTGCATTCCTTTATAAGGTGAATGAGTCTGAAGAATTTTTTAATGAGTCACAGTACTACTTGCATTATTTTACAAATGAGTCACTACAAAATATGATCAAATATTATTTTTAAAGTTTAAAAACTTTCTTAAGCAGGAATACTGCAAATATATAACTATTATTGTGCATTTCATGGCCTTCTGCCTTCTGTTTATTTACTACTGCTATTATGGCTAATGCTGAAGAATAGGAAAGGTGTAGATAAAAATGTTATAATCTATATTTCTCAAATTTGTGAATAAGAAAGCAACAGAGTTTTAATTTCAGTTGGTTAGGAAAGGGCTGGTATTGTGTGACACTGAGCAAGTTACTTTGCATGTTCTGGTATGTTGTCGGTTTTGATCACCTCACCTCTCTCTGAAATGCCAGCCAAAACAAACTCCATTATTTAATTTCATTTTTAGGAGTTTATTACTGCTGTTAAGTTTAAGAATTCAGCATCCCTTTTAGATATAAGCCAAAAGCATTAAATAACCCCAGAGAATACTGTATTATCTTTTGAGCCCTCAGTCCTTACGATGGTGTCGTTGAAATGATTATAGCAGCCGGATCTGGGACTGACAAAAGGAAGGGTTGATTTCTGTAGAAATTACATCCCGACATCCTAATTAAGACCTTCCTTTCTGATATCCAGTGGTATGTGGGGCAACTTCCTTTCTTCCCTTTCCTTGACACAACTTGTCGAAAAGGAATGCGAAGGCTGGGTGTGATCTTCCCAACATCAGAGTGAAAGGAAGTAACATACCAAACAGATGATGGCATAAGTGCTGCTGAATCTAATTCCACCTCCACCCCTCTGGGTCACCACTCAGCAGTATTTCAAAAGGCTAAAGTCAATAGTAATAACAAAAAGTCCATTAAAGATCTGTCAGTATTAGAAGTGGAGATAGAAGGAGAGCTAATTAAAAACTGAATTTATTGATATGCTGCAAGTTTCGTTTTACTGGGTAAGCTGTGCCCAGGCACTTTGCAAGTTCAAAAGGTAAAGAGACTTCTGCATCAAGAACGCGCTGGGAAGTGCTGACTGCAACCCACCTTTATAGAGCTGGGTAAACCTGTTCAGCATGAATAACAGTGCTTATTCGCCAGGCAGGCTTTATTCTGGACTCAGTAGTGTTAGCATCCCCATTCCTGATGGTACTTTCTTTGAAGGAGATGACAGATGTTGAGAGGTTTACATCATTTATTAACCTTCCTCCTGCAACTCTCTCACATTTCTCCTATCTGATGCTGCATTCATTTATGTGTGAAAAACTTAAAGCTATCCAGCAGATAGTGGTCTGACCCCACCTTCCTGGAAAGGAGTGATTAGTCAAACAGCACTCCCGAAGCATTCATGGAGGTAGGGATGCAGTGGGAGATGTAACACCAGCTGCCTTTCCAGGCAGAGCTACCTCTGCATAGTTCTGTTGCTTTCTGGCTGCAATTCTTGCTAAGCACTTCAGACTGCCTTCAAGTGCCCTCGGCATCAGGAACAGCAAGGGGATTAAACTGAGGCTTAAATGCATTGCATGGGGCATGGTCTAAATCAACATCTATGTACTTGTGGAAGAAGGTGTGCTGGGCTCTCCACGTGGTGGCCCCATTCCATATAGTGGTGGTAACCACTGAGCCAAGGAGCCTGTTTAAATAGCTGCCTGTGTGGCATAGCCTGTGGCACAGCCTGTGGCACAGACCCCAGACTCATGCTTGGCAGGGTCAACACACAGGCCAGAAGAGCCGCCTGCTCGAGCATCTCTCAGTCAAAATTTAGTCCTTCTGTGCAGTGGCAGAGGACATGTAAGCTGTGGTGAAAACAAAGACACCAAGAAGTTACTAGGTCTCCATTAACTACCTCCTGAGAGGAGGAGGCCTGTCTAGATTCAGGCCAATTGCTCTAAATGATGAGTGAGCCATGCTGTGCAAAGAATGTGCAGCTAACCACCCCACCATAGCACACACATTAGCACTGAGCACCCAGTCACACCTGCTACCTTCTCTGTATACTTTGGTACAGTCTTTGATTTCATGGTAATTCGTTTCTCTGTTTCCAAATACTTATTTTAGGATCCTGTATACCAAAGCTCAGAACAAAAATTTGTTTTTCACAGTGTTACCCATTAAAATCACAACAGTACCCATGCATTTTATGAATGCTCAATAGTTTTTTGAAGAAGAAAATTAGCCCTGCACTCTTGCACAACCTGACTATAATGATGATGCACTGTGCATGAACGATGAAAGAAAACAATCTGGCAAGGAATTAAAAAAAAAGTAAACATGAAAAGCACATTAAAAGTTTCCTTTCTAATCTTGAGAACATATGTAAGCCTAGCAATATTAAGATGATTGCTTTGGGTTACTATAATTTGAATATCATTTAATCTCCATTTAAAATATCTGCATACTTTTGTATGACAAACTTTGATAGCAAAGTCAGAGATAATGAGAGTTTGATGCTTTGCTTATGGACACTTTTGCTCATAGCTTAGTGATGCCGCTGTGAGATATCTTGTGATAATTTGTCTGAGACGGAATTACCCTATAACATTTAATCATTACTTCTTTGATGTGTGGTGTGGTTAACACGCATAACATACCTGATTCAAATAACTTATCCTTGATACAGAACTATCTCATCCTTTAAGTCATATTGATTTTTGCCACGGCAAAAAGAGCTTGCACTCCATAATGAAAATATGTAGAACATTTATTAGACTTACACCTGTCCACAGATATGCTGAAGTCCTCTAGAGATTCGGGAGAAATACCGATATCTAAAAACAAGAAATATGAATTAAAATAAACATTTCACAAACTTTCTTGAAGGCATATAAATAATAAGACCATGTACCATGAAGGTATAATAAATGGTACAAGGCCAGATGTAACAAATGCACTGTATAATTCCTACGGACTTGGAATTCCATACCTAAATGTCATGATTTTAGAAACTGTTTTACAGCATCATTCAACAGCTAAGATGTTAACAGCAAACGTAAAATGGAAAGGAGGCAGACAAGGTCACAGGAATGCACAAAACACAGTGACACTGGAAAATCTCAAGTATTGCTGTGGAAGAGATGAAGAAATTACTGAGTTACTTCTGAGCAGTACACACAACCCATTTCCAGATGCAAGTAAGGTGGCATTAAGATTTTCTAATTTTTTAATTAGAGGGAGAATAAAGTCAGTCTGTCTATCCATAGATAACCAGGTCAAAAGGAACACTCAAGAGAAGCAGAATCACTACAGAATAGCCAGATTAAACTGTTTCAACTTGTGTTGACCATGGAGAAGGGCTTTTGCCCCACAGTCCATCACTATAGGAAGAGAGAATCTAGAGTTTTAGCTGGAAGTTTAGAAGTAAATTGGAAAAATAAAAGTTTTAGAAGGCATTGATAAAATGAATAGTAAAAAACCCTGCAGGATCAAATGGTGTTCATGCAAGAATTATAAAAGGACTCTGATGTAAATATTTATGTTACTTAAACATAGTTCAGTAGGTGTAGAAGATGAATAGCATGGTGCTGATCTTTAAAAGAAGGTGTGGAGAAATATCATTGAAGACACAGACCAAAAGGCCTGGCTTCTGTACCCCGCAAATTTATAACAACTGTTACAAAATAACGGAACTGAACATTAACCGTAATAAAATAGTAGAACAAAACATTTACCATCCAAAGTATGAATCTGAATATAAAAAGGGCTTTGGTACAGTTCTTTGTTGAAGAATAATGAACTCATGTTCTCACAGGAAAAGAGAACTTATTTTTCTGTGGAAAAGCAACCAATTAACAGAAGAAAAATAAATTGTAACAACAAAGAGTCATCTTTCACAGTAAAGAAGATTGCCAGCAAGAATGAAGGTCCACCTCAAGCTTCTCTAGTACTGACATGTGCTGACCAGCTTGCTCTTAAATGATCTGGTATGGGGATAAGCTGAGAGTTGGCAAAGTTTACAGGTTACACATAGTTATTGGGACAGCCCAATCAAAAGCTGATGGTATAGGGTTGCAGAAAGATCTTAGAGCATTGATCAACATGATGATAACAGGGCAGATTAAATTGAATTCTGGTAAGTATGAAGTAATGCACATGGGAAAAAAGCACGATTATTATAAGTACACAACAGCCCCTAAATTGGCACTCAAGGAAGAACTTTTTTAAAACATTGTTTCAGTAGGAGTTAACCCCCCAGTAATACTGTTAGAAATTATTACTGTCTTCTAGTTGTATGGTGTAAGAGAATAAGCAAGGGATGGTTTCCCGGCAGAGGTATTAGCTTTGTCAGTAACTTAACCGTGAGGGTTCTCAAATATTAACAAAGAAATAGAGAAGGAAAAAAAAAAAGAAAGCTACACTGTGCTACTGCAAAGCCATGGTTTATCTGTGCCTTGAATATTGCACGGAAGCCTGGTCACTCTATTTCAGAAAAGCAGCAATAAAACTAGAAGATAAGTTGAGGAGGTTGTCAAAGCTGAACAGAGGTATGGAATTACTTCTGTCTGAGGAGAAATAAAGTGGGACTTTTCATCTCAGATAATAACAGGTAGCACATGACTGTGGGGGATCTGATGGAATTGTTGAAGACATAAATGGCACAGAGAAGGTGAGTGGAGCATAATTTCTCACAATACAAGAGATCAGTGGGATCACGTAAAAAGTTACAACCAAATGAAAAGGAAACTACCTCTCCAAAAAGTATATAATCAAATTAAAATGTCTGTTGTAATGGATTTATTAAAAGTATAAACAGATTTAAAAGGAGCCTGGGCAACTTCACAGGTCACGGTCCATCACTAGTGCAACTTCCAGCTTGACAAGTCACTAAATCATTGAGAAAGCTGAGAAAATACATCAGCAAAAAGGTCACACTCTCCTTGCCATATTTGTCATGTTCCTAAGCACCCACTGCTGGCTACTGTCACAGTCACTGTGGTGGAGTGGAAGAACTGGTGTCTTAAGCCCAAGTAAGCGAATAATTTTAAAATCCAGCCCCGGTAGTGGAAAAAACAACCAAAGAGGCCTTATTCTGCCAGTATTCCAGCACTATGACTCATTTTTCATCTAATTCAATCTTCATGACTATAAATCATAAGGGCTTCTGAACAAATATTTGAATTTTAATAAGAATGATAGAAATTTGTATGTTGAATATGATCTCGATTTTTCCTGTGCTCAGAGGAGCTGACTCACCAACTGATGCTAATATCCACTTTGTACTTAATATGTTCAAAATATAAGGGTGTAAAATTACTCACTTGCCACTTCATTAATTTACATATTAAATGTTTCTCATCCTACTTCTTGTGAGTGAACAAACACAGAAAATGACAAATAACAGAGACGAGACAGTGAAACTTTTCTCCTCCATTACTCTATCTAAAACCATGCAGACATAGGGACAAGAGGGTATTGCTTTCACAACAGATTTTTTAAGAGAAAAGTATAGGTATTAAGGTAGTAACACAGATTTTTGGTTTTGGTAAATTTTAAATTTTTGCATTTGAAAACACTGAAAAGTAATTTTGGAGTTGACAGGAAGTGCAACTTTCCTCAAAGTGGTGTTTCTTTACATTTGCCCAGTAAATCCACTGCTTATAGATTTAGATGTTGTGAAATCAAAAGTTGCGGTAATGCCATGCCACAAAGTCAGGCTGGAAAATCACTTGCTTAGTCATTGTCCTGTGGAGAGGCAGTGTATGAGCTATCTCTTGGGAAAGTCACAAACCTAGAAAAGTCTGGTTTTTCATAGCCTATCTCTAAATGAAAGGAACCTCCCTTGTATTTCCTTGCATACCCACTCAGCAGCGTCTAGCATAGCATCTTTAGATCAAAGCGTCTAACATTTAGGTCTATAGCATAAGGGACCAAGAAAAGCTCCAGGCATGTCCAGAATTAGCCATGCTTTGCCGTAAGTGAAAGATGTCTCAGTAGGGGGGCAAATTCATTGGATTTGCCATTGCTGTGTACTCTGCACCACCATTTACAGCAGGATAAAGAGAGCTTTGAGTTTGCCAAGAGTTTCTCTTTCTGACGTGGGGATCTTCAATCTTTGCACTGGACTAAATAACTTTGCAAGGTTAAGAGGCTGTGCAGAATTTGATGCAAAGTGTATGGAGGAGGAATACTATATATGTACATATATACTTACGTACTCTCTCTGGACAGCAGAAATCCATGGACAGAGGGAACTGTTGCCTGCAGTGTGGCAGGGCCCACTGATGGCTCTCAGATTAAAAAGTGGCCAGGGATTTGCTGTTGCTGGGTAGAATAGGGAATGGCCCTGCTCAGGAGAAAAAAATCTCCTGAAAAATACAGTCCTTCTGAGAGAGGTGAGTTGGTGATTCCCAAGATTAAGTCCCTATAGTAGGGACTGATGACTGACTTGTGCCTACTTGCTTGAGCAGAAGTGAGTTTTGTCCTTTCAGATTCACTCTTTCTCCATGATCACAGTTTTCTGCCTCTGCTGAGCCACTGAGTGGAGGGTGGCAGCTAAGGACTGTTGTGCATGAGGGAGTTGTGGGTGTTTCATCTTCTCTCCCGACCCCCACCATGGTATATCAGGCCAAAGAAATGGTGAGAAACTGTGCCCTTGTACTAGGATTGCACCAGCTACCAGCACCCCTGGAGGAGTGAGGGGGCTAGAAGAGTAGCTCATTTACCCTTAGACCATTATGAATTCTGCAGGTCAACTTTGTATTTTGTACTTTTGTATATAAGGGTTTGTATGATTTTATGTTTTTAGAGCCTAGGTTGGGTTGAATAATGGCTGTGATTTTGTAAGACTTCTAAGCAATTTTGGATAGTTTCCACCAACTCCACTAAAAGCCACTACTGTTCACAAGTCTAGCATGGACAACATACCTATTATAGAAGCAGATAAAATTGTCATCTGTTTGCTATGAGAAACATAAGCAAAGACCTTCAATACCAGAAAACTCTTAAGTTTTCAGTGTGACCTGAAGAAAGAGGCTTATGTCTTGATCTCCAGATGACAGCTCCTGGCTCTCATGAGATGGCTTTCATGTTAATTGTCTTCTCAAGTTTATTTCTCAGGCTCTTGGCACTTCTGTTGGCTTCCTTGGCTTGTTACTCAAGCTTGGCATTGTCTTTTGGTTATTCCTGCTTATCTTGGCCTCTCCACTCTGTTTCTCATCCTCCCTCAACAGAGTTGGCATTACTACCTTCCCAAGCTTTTCTCTTAGAAGCTCTGACAAATTTTTTCATCTCCCAAGGCACATCTATTAATTCTCCAAGCTGTTTCTTTATCTCTACCAGGTTTCTCACCTGTTTATTTCCACAGAGCTTAGCAGTGTTACAGCACACCTCTTAGTTATTCCAGGACATTTCTTATCCCCCACCATACCTTTGCTTTGTTTACTTTGTCGTATGTTCCACCTGCCCATGAATTTAATCTCTCATGATCCACTTCTTCCCTCTCCCAGCTGGTATGGGTACAGTGGAGCTGCTATCAGAAACCCTGCTTTGCCAATGTGATTCAAACAGAGCAACTGGGGATGGACTACGCAGGTACTAATAAGGCCTGCCATGTTCGGACAGTCCAGTCTCCCAACCTTCAGGGACTGTAGATGGGCAAACAGAATGCCTCAGATGTTGGCTTGTGAATGTCAGTAGGACAGGAAATAGGACAGAGATTCTGGCTATAGTTGTACACAAAGAATTTTTAAAAATGAAAGAAAAATGCATGAAGGTAGATTAAATCATATTCGCAACAGCAACAAAAGAAATTTCTAGCAAGGTTTCACCGTCATTGTGCTGCTTACTGTATTGACTCTCCCAGACAGCCTGTCCCAAAATAGACAAAGAAACAAAGAAGCATGTCTGCCTGTGTCCAGGCATGCACTTTTCATTTGTGATTTTACAGGTGTCTTTTGGCATCTCCAGAGAGTGAGGTGACTCTGCTGAGCCCAGTTCCCTTGGGAGCTGCAGATTCATCTGCCTTCTGCACCCTTTCCAGACCTTCTGGCAGTGTTGCCTCTTCCATCTTCAGAACTGTTACCCTTTCACCAGCCATGCCTGCATCATTAGCACGAGGTTCAGTTACCCTGCAGAAAACCAGCCTGTGGGCTGTAAGCCTGAGCAGCCCAAGGGCCTTCCTAGGCTGTTAGGCATCACTGCAAGTCCACACCACGCAAGTGCGAAGAGTCTGACTTCAGTCTTTGCCTGGGGCCTCTGTGAACCTTGTACTTTCTCTCCCTGTCAGTACTGTTGTTCAGAAGAGGGTATGTACTGATGTACTTCTGATTACTGCAATGTGAGACCAAAGGTCTCCTTACTTGCATCCTTTTCCATTCTGCACTGCAACTCTGTGTTCAGCAATTGTTTCTCATTACCTAGTATACTCTATGTTGAAGATAAAAGGTATATACCATGAATAAAGGCTGTTAGTTTTAGCTACCTTCTTTTCAGACAAATTGAAGGATTTTCTGCATCATATATTTTTGCTGTAACGCGCACTGAGTCCTACTCATCAGAGTTTACCGTGCTCAGATAACCTGCTCTTGAAATTTGCGTGGGTTGTGACTTTAATTTGCTTATTAATGAAAAAACAGCAGCACATCAATGCCATTTGTGCAGATGAATCCCTCTGCTACGATGAAAGAATTTATCTTCATATTCAAAGAATGCAATTGTCCTGAGTCAAGTTCTGCTAATCAGGAACTATAAACAACCCAGCTCTGATGAGGAATACTAAGTGGGGGGAATGCAGGTAATCAAAAGAATGCGGCTTTGCAAGTGAAGCGCCTGAAAGTACGTAAGTGCTTTTGTGCAGCATACCGCTGGTCTGTGTAAAATAAATAAATAAAAATGAGAGTATTTTATTTTTATCGTGTAGGAGTTGCAAAGCACAGTGACTCAGTGGTATGATTAACAAATTTTATTTTTGGCGACAAAAATAACATGCAATCATCCAGCAATAAGAAAAACATTTGAAATCAACCTTTCCCTGGTAATCTCCTATACATTGTCATTTCTTGCTTTGGGCCATATCAGAAACCTCTTACTAAATGAACCTTTTCTGGAAGAGCAAGCTTTCTATCTGAATAGGAGATCTCAGCCTCCTAAATTAGAGGCAGAGTAATAAACTTCCACTTGGAGGCTTTGCTCCACCTTCTCTCTGATAGTAAAAGACTAATCGAAGCCATCTCTGACAAAGAAGCAGAAATGAAACCAGATGTCAGGAGATGTCTCCCATACATTGTGGTAACGTTACCTCTGCTTTTGCTGATTAGGGTTAGCTACAACTTGATGCCATGATTTGTAATTCTGTTTCTTTGGCAATGCTAAGTGGACCAACAAAGACAGCACAAGACCAGAGCAAAGCTTCTCAGCGTACAATTCTAGAAGGTTTTGGAGGATTTTTTGAGGTCCTCCAAAACATTTTAAAAGACCCTGCTCTTTCAGTGAATATCCAAATTACAGAAGTCGTGCAGGTATGATAGTGTACTGACTTCCTTCATATAAAGGGTAGGGAATTTTTTGTCCTTTACCACCATTTGCAGCTGGGATGGGATGGTGAGATGGTGACAAAAAAAATTAAATTCAAATTTGCAAATATATTATTCTGAGTTTACAAAGATGTCAAAATTATAAATAAAACAACAAAAGAAAATGAATGATCTACCTTTTGCATCTAAAGGGCCTCTACTTGTGATACATACACATCTTCACAGGATGGGTTAAAATTTTAAGTGATCAGTAATAAATCGTTGTCTTAGGCCACTGTTCAGCAATTCAGAAAAATTAAGCCTTTTTGTGCCTCGGGGGCTAATTTTCCTCACTCACAAACATGAATTGGTTGTCTCAACCGATAATATTAAGTAGACAAAAAGGGCAACATACTTAATTCAGGATGACATGCAAACCAAATTCCTCAAATCGATCCATTTCACATTCCTTGGCTTGGCAGAGGCAGTGGTTGAGCCAGCACCTCGCTTGCCCTCCCCCAGCCACCCCTTGTCCTGGGTCCCCGGGCAGGGAGCTCCTCCGGCCCCTGCCCTTGCAGCAGCTCCTGCCCACCCACTTTGCAGGCAGACCTGGCTGTCCTCTGCTTCTGGGAGGTGTGGAATTTTAGGCATCAATGCCCAGCTTGTATGCAGGAAAGTATTTTTAATGCTGACTGATACTGCCAAAGCATGACAAGGCAGAGGTTTCATCAACGCTCCTCTTCTCCTGAGATCCCTGCTGCAAGAGCAAATGGAGGTCTCCCTCCTGGCAGGCTCCTGGGAGTGCCCGAGCTCCAGAGGAAGGAGCAGCCAGCCACAGCACCGTGCCCTCTGAGCTCTGTCTCTCAGGCACACACACCCAAAACGTGCGTTAGCTCCCAGAAATAAACTCTTGTGTCACGCGTCATGTTTCATCGAGGAGTGATTTTGAAGGGCTTCCAAGACAGCAGGGTTGGCCTTTTTTTTTTTTTTTTTTTTTTTTGAACTCTTGACTGGAATGTCTAGAGCAGGTTTCTAAACTTTCTAACAATCATAAAATTATCTCAACAAAACACTGTATAAACATGAGACTCCCTTTCCTCTGGAAAGAGGAGTCTGGACTGCTGAACTTTTAGCTGCCATTTCTGAATCTTCATGTGCAGTGAACTTGGTGATTTCACTGGTGAGCATTGTGCCTGGCAGAAGTACATAGAGGAAACTTGTATTCCTGAACATATTTGATCCAAGTATCTGCCAGCAGTTTACAATGAGCCACCGGTTATCGAAATCCTGCCTAAGCTGCAGCAGTGTTTTGGGGAACGATACTGAGCTTTGTGTAGGACTGGCATAGGAAACATCCAATGCTGCATCTAAATTCTAATGGGTGGGCAGTAAGAGGTGCAGAAGACTGATTTGCCTGTGTCTGGCAGTTAAAGGTAGTTGTTAGGGATGTGACAGGGTAACACCAACATGGTCTGCACAGAGAAAAAAACAGCCTTATAGTTTGGACAGTTGTAAGTATAATTTTACAAGAGAACTACTTTTGCCTTCTGGTACTGTTTGGCCCTGTTTTGGAGTTAATAATATTATTGCAACTTCTTCTTAATGAGTAGCTCAGCGTCTCCTGGAGTCTTAGGAAGAGGCCCCTGAGCACATAAAATATTTGGTGCACTGGTTCTCATGAAGAGTATGTTTTTGCTTTGTTTCTGTTTTGAAGGACTTGAGATCTCAACCTGGTAAATTCTGTAATTATTTTTTCAAGAAACAACGTTTTGAACATTAATAATTGAAGAAACTGAAAAGCAGGGCTGCCAGGGTTGCTCAGCTGTGTCTGTTGTGCTGTGCAGGCAGATTCACATGAGCTGCAAGTTAGCTGCCTTGACCATGGTTTGCACATTGGCTGCAGTGGTGCAGGACTCATTTTGGGCTGAAAGACCTCCCCGGGAACCCAGGTAAAGAGGTGGTTGGTGACCAGTATTAAAACTGGCACTAATGTGCGTTTGCTGTCTAAAGACATTGGTGTTGACACATAACCTGGGGGGAGAAGGATGGACTGGTAAATGTCGTTTGACAATGCAATGTGTTCTTGTGTAGGTGGTAAGGAATAGGTTCAGCTCTCAAAAATAGCCATGCAGCCCTGCAAAGATGATGAGAATTTACACATATAAGTGAGAGAGCAGTTAGGCTGAGTTACTGGAGTCATGACATCCTCTTTGAGTTTTTCCTCTGCTTGGTTACTCATGATCTTCCATTACAATTTGTCAAGAGTGTGCACAGTGGGGATGTGAAAGGGGAGATGAGCAAATCCCATCTTCCTGATGGAGGTGTCAGCCCATGTTGGGCTATGTGGGTCTTCAGCTGAGGACCCCTGCAGTTATTGCCCAGCACCACTTCTTCTCTGTATTTTTTCTACACTTCTTTTAACTACCTAGAGAACAGCTATGGTATTGTCTTGCAAATGCGTGAGTTCCCAGCATGGGAATCTGGGCAGGATTAAAGCACACTATTCTGTCTAAACCATTGCTTGAGAAGTGGAAAGGAATCGGCCCGTCTGCATAAAAGTCCCAAGGACCCCATGTGTCCGTGTTGTGTGCAACAGCAGTAGTCTCCTGGCCATTATTTATTTTTGCTGCATTTGGGTGAGGAAGAACTTAATACCTTTTGGATATTGTGGTTTATACTAGCATTATTCATGTCTTTTCCCAGGCCTTTACAAGCTGGGAAAGTCACCTTGTGTTCAACCAATACTGGGCGTATCCCACTTCAGCTATTGTCAGGGAGCCAGCGTTTCATCACTCAGCAGGCACATTACAGTCACATAATGGATGCAGGAACTCAGCTGAAATAAAGCAATGCTGAGAGCTTGTCAGAAATGTAAATGATATTGCACCTATTGTCAGCGATGTATCCTCTATTGTTCTCACAGTTGTTTCCCAGCTGAAAAAATGTTGGGGAGCCTGCATGATGAAACCAGTGCCTGCTTACTCTAACATGCTCCGTCAGGAACAGCTAACTGATCTCATGCTGCAAGTAGCATACATCTGTGGCAAGGAAAAGTGAGAACTGAAACCTGGTGTTCATAGCGCTGCAGAGCTGCAGCCGCATAGTTTCCATGGGCTGTGTCAGCATTGCTGGGAAGGCTGGAGGTTACCACAGTCTGGGGGAAAAGGTGGTTCCTCCTCACCTGTGCTGGAAGTAAAGCTAGAGGGTCGCACTAGCTTTGGCCCTGAAGAGGAAGGATTGCTCTTCATGGGAAAGTGAAAGAACAGGAGTTTAAATGAAAGCCAAGCAAAGAAAGACTCTAGCCCCAGTAAATTCAGGAGGGATTTCTTGGTACGGTTTGTTTAGCTGTCCTTAAAGAAAGAAAACCTGTAATGATGGTGGTTTTAGAAACTGAGAATAAATATTGCCAGGCATGTCAACAGATATGTTATTGAGAGAGAGGTGAGATGCCATTTTCTGCAAGTGTGTTACTTTCAGGCACCTTGATGTGAGTATTTTGCTCCATTTCAATAGTGTGATACAAGCATTTCCCATGGTGCTTATAACCCAGGCCTTCAGAGATTGCTGACGAGGACAGGGCTTGCTTCTGTGTATGAATTTGATTGAGTTTGACCACAGAAGAAGGCTTAAATCAGAATTTTCCTCATGTGAACTTTGAGATGTTGGAAATGCTTCTTATACTGAATGCAGAGGAAAGTACCTTGATTAATTTACTGAATATGTTTTTGCAATAGTTCTCATTGAAGTGATAGGTGTTTTGACCTTTAGTTTTTTTAAATCACTTCAAACAACTCAAATTTCAAATGGGAAATTGCTTTGGAAAGGAAGGTGAAGATTTCGTCTTGGAAATGTCAGATTGGTTGGTTTAATAAATATAAATCTCTTAATAAAGGTTTTGTTTTAAAGATTGAGAGATCCCTAAATGCCAGTCCCTTCCCACAAGCAGTTTCTGCTCTGATGAATCTTTACTTTCTGACAACTAAAACGTTTTGTCAGAAGACATCCAAAATGTTGTACCTTCAAGCAATTCTGTTGTTCGGAAGTACCTCAGGCACTCAGTCAGTAGGTCATAGAGAAAAGGATGAGTCAGTGGGTCATTGCCCCTTGGTTTTTGGCCACTGGCTCCTAATGCAAAAGAATTAAGGGAAAGTGGCAAAGAGAAGCAAGGGAGAATAATTTCCCAGTTCCTCTTCTTCCTCATATGCTTGTACAATATGAAAAAGAATGTAAATTTTTTTATTTCTTTCCAGTATATTTCAGAAAATTTAGTTCTAGTTATTTCATTAGGACAACAGCAGTGCTAAAGTCAGATGCAAGTAATGACATCGTGTATGTACATTGCAGAAGTACTGCTCATCACTTTTAAGAGGAGTTTCCCATGAGGTAATGGCATGAGTCAGCGTGGGGGCTGTGCAGCACAGACACAATGAAACAGGGATAATTTGCACAGAGATAAGTGTCATTTGTTTTGTGTCTGTTGCCTTTGACCAGTTCTCTGATCATACCAAGACCTCTCTTTTTTTTTGGCAATTATTGTTTGCAAGAGGAATAAAAATGTAGGCACACAGTTCTGGGGCTGCACATCCCTGCAAGAAACTGCAAGGACAGCTAAGGAAATTGGTTACTTGCAGGTACCGGCCAGACAGTGAGCGCACAAGGTCAAATTTGGTCTGTGGAAAGATGCAGGCAACTTTTTGCAGCCTTGGTGGAGGCGACATGTTTGTTCCTGGTTTGGTAGGAGCTGGCCTAGACATATGAAAACGCTTTGTTGTAAGAAGAATCCTTTTTTTATCAGAAATACCTCCTCAGTCTAACAATACAACACATGCAAAACCACCCTGTGTATCAGTCAGGTCTTTTTTCCTCTCCATTTAACTCCCCTTTGCATTGCTAGGTGTGAATGGAGCCACTCTCCTCTGAGTCCCCCTCCACTTTGGGCTCCTTGGAGACAGGGGGATGGAATGCGCGGTCTTGCATTCACATCAGGCTGTTATCAGCCTTCTTGATCCTTTACCTTTCCCCTCCCTATAACGTCATGATAAAATGTAGCAACTGTTTATTTCATGGTAGGTCTTTCACGCCATTCACCTTAAGCCTGAACAGCAGAGACACAGTGCAGACATGTGCTTTCCGTATTCACAAAACCTCACTGCAGGTTACTTTGTGGTATCACAACATTTTTAGTTTTATTATTTAAAGCACATTCTTCTACTTATTTCTAGAACCCTGCCCTGTAATGGGTCACTTGTCTGCAATTTTCATTTCAGGCCTGTCATCAGAGAACTGCTTAGCAATACCTGTTGCAGGTATCTTTCTGCCTCCATCTCATCTGCCTTTAATCCACTGAGTGGGTGTTTGCCTTTGATTGTAAATAAGTTCCCAGATGTATCACCTTTCATTTCCAAATACCTGGAAGGTATCTTCCAGTCGTTTGACCATCCTACCCCAACTTAAAGCCAGGTCTAGAAAAGGAGATTCTGCAATGTTCCCAATGAGATAGGATTTTGGGGGCATTTCTTGACCTGGTGAGACCACATAAGAAATTTTACAAGGGGATTCCCCCTTTGTCTGTGTGGATAAAATTGCCAGGTCAGGAAACTGTAATCTCAAGAAAATGGGAGAGTTTATTTCAGTGTTTGAGCTAAGAAATAAATCCCCATTCCCTTGAGGAGCTGGCAATTAAGTTAAATTGCTTAAGGCTCTGCAAAACTCAACTTTTTCCACATTTAAAAAAAAAAAATCACAATTTTGTTGGTTAGGTTAACGTTATTTATGTGATTAGAACTTTTGGTATATGATGGATGGAAGAAAAGAAGAAAATGACCACAGCAAATGCAGAAACATATGAGTACATGGTAGCACTAAACACTTTTGGTTAATCATGTCTGGTTTGGAGTCATGTCCTTGCACGACCCCAACACGTAGTCCTCTTAATTCTGGTCAAAATGGTCCTATTTATCTTAACTGAATGGAAATGAATGTTATTAATTGAACTCAGATGGAGTTTTGTTATAAGATCTAGAGTAAAAAGGGAAAGACAAAAAGGACTATTTAATGACTTTGAAAGTTACTTTAAATATTTTTTCTCATTCTTTACACAAACAGCAAACCTCACTGCTGTGCTCTTTCATGAAATTTAAAAAAACCTCCGTAGTGGTGGGTGCAGTGGAGCTGTAGGCTAGGTGGTGCTGAGACATCCTGTTCAGTTCTCAGCTGACTTTCTGCAGCGTTGAAGAGCTTGCTTTGTGACACAGTCAGAACAAATGTGAGCCAAAAGCTGCTCTGTGCCAACTGCGTCTGCCAACGGGTAGGTTCATGATTCAACTACTGAACATGCTTGTATTTAAAAACAAACAAACAAACAGCTTGCAAAGAGAAGCAGGGAAGAGTACATTAAAAATGTATTTACTGTGAACATGTCTTTCAGCCTGCGTGTTGGGATTTGTTCATCTCCAGTTGCTGTGCGATGTTTTCTTCAGACTGGCAGATGAAGGTTTTCTTTTCATGCCATTAGGCCTGGATCCCATGCAGGAATGTGATTATATTAAAAATCTGATCAGTAAAGCAAAACTCTGCTTGAACCCGAAAGAACAAAACTGCTGGTATCTAATTGCAGCTTGAGGGACAGAGTCACCAGGGGGCTCTTTGAACCCTGACACAACATGAGATATGTAAGGAATCACCCAGACTCATTAATTTTGGACTTTTGTACTTCATCTGTTGACACCAGAATAATTTATAAGCCAGCGTCAGCGTTCACCCCCCACTTTGGGGTGAGCACTGCTGTGCCATGCATGGCACCCACCTGGCGAAGGGCACTTTTCTCCTCCCCTCATGGCATCCATGTCTCCTTCCTCCTGGCCCACAGGTCTGCATTCCCTTGCTGCTGCCCTGCCCTCGCTACCATCCCGAAGGAGCATTCCCTCTCCTTCCCTGCCCCACAAACACCCCACCCCTTGTCCCCCCACTGCAGGAGCAGCTCTCGTGCTGCCATGTGCATTTAGAAGGAGCATCTGCACATGCCAGCATGGCAGAGGGCACCCTTAAACTGGCTTGCCCTCGCTGTTGGTGTTTTGGAGGAAGGCCAGCCCCTGTGTGTGCACCAGGGGGAGCAGGGTGCCTGCAGCAGGTCTTGGTGTCAGTTCTGCCGAGCAGGCTGCAGTGCTCCTGCCAGGAAGAGGCGCTGGCTGGTGGGAAGACCTGTGCGGAAAATTATGCTAAGACTTAGAGCAGAGTTTTCGCAAATAAAATTGTGGGTAAGATCTTGTGATTTGCACTGGCCCTGAACTGCAGTGTAGGTCTGCCTCACATTTTCCCTTGAAAGTAATCAACCTAATGAATTCTGCGGTGGTGCCTACCTTATTATGAAAATGACAGAGCAAAACCCAAACGAATGCCATCCCCTGTTCCACTGTTTCTACACCTGTGGTACAAAGAACATCCAAAGGTGGTCCATGGAGTGCTTTCCAGAAGTATAAATAAAACTCCATACTCCAGCTTTGAATTTTTATTTATTGCACTTATTTTCATGCTTTCATTTTATTTGATTGCTTGTATATGAGGAAGAGAGAGACCAAGCACAAAACCTGTGAGTGTGATATTAGAATGCATCAATAATTTTTTTCTCTTTTCTTTTTCATATAAGTTGTGAAATGAATAAAATGAGGTCAAATGAAGTTAATAAAATTCAAACTTAACCCTCATTTCTACTAGCAGCAGCATATGGAACACTTCCTTTATGCTAATGGATTTTTATTTCTCATAAAAATTAGACTACCTTAAGAGTTAAGTAAAGCTGATAAACATTGTTTAAATCTTTAAAAGGGGTGGGAAAAGAGATTTGTTCTGGGATACTGGCAGAAACTGTTTAAAACTTCAAGGGGAGAAGCTTCCACAGCTTTCTTGGTGAGACAGTCCTGGAGCTCATTAGCACTCACAGAGTCTTTCACACTCTTTAGGCCCACCGTTCCTTTATTTTCTTATAGTGAGATATTAATTGGTGATAATAAACTGTAACACAAACTGGTCAAGTTTGCAGCAAGTCAAACCCCTATGTAATTCTGCATACTGCTACTGTTTTCTGCTATAACATCCAATAATTCTTGCTGACTAAATTAGATTTTTGTCCTGCTCCATATGGCAGCACTTTCTTAAGGAAATGTAGTTGCTTTACTTGGCTTGAAATATGAATAAAACCTAACAGAAACCTTTCCCTGAACCTTTCTTCTCTGTCTAAGCCTACTTGCGTGTGTAGTAATTCTGTATAAAGGTCACTTCCAATTTTCTTCACCCTGAAGGCTTCCCAGCAAAACCTCAGAAGGTGTCCTGACAAGCTTTGCCTGACATCTTTGCCTCCAGTTTCAAAGCGATGATGACACCACTGTGCTTGCCTCCCTGGGAACCTGGCAAAAGCGCGAGTGTGCACAAAGGGAGTCTTCACTTGTTAAAACGTACAGACACGTCGTACAAAGGAGTCTTTTCCCCTTATCTCTAGGTAAGATTTTAGAGAACAGAAAGGGGGGAGGAGAGGAGACCTTTAATGCATTATCTTTTATATTAATGATTTCCATAGGACTTTCATTATAGCAAAGCTCAAATGTCTTAAGATCTTGTGGGCTGTTTAATCAGGCATGCCCATATACCATTACCCATGAACGGCATGGAAGTTGGGACCAAACCAAAGTTTGTGAGCTGCAATGATGTGAAGTGCAGTCCTACAGTAACCTGGATGACACAGGTCATGAAATGCTGGCACTGCTCTCAGGGGGTGAAAGTCATCTGACTTCAGTGGAAACACGCTAACCTGTTTCCCAAACCAGTTTGGCCTGGAGCTGGGTTTCTCTGTAGAGTGTACAAACCAGTTCATATTGTATGAACCATCCCATGGGAGCAGACTGGTCCTCGCCACACTGTCCCCTCCGGACCCCTGTGCCCGTGTCCCCTCCACTGCTCTTGCTCACCATGGTCTGGCTTCTGGGGAATGAAATACACATCATGCAATTGGTTTTTCATATTCTGTTTAACTCCTCTTTTTTTTTTTTTCAACAAAGCACCTCATTACATCAGATTAGCGAAAGGAAACAATTTGCCAGTTGGACAGTTCTTAGGATACACTGAATGCAGTCTTGAATAGTTCCCATAATATTAATGTATGGTGTCTTTGTCCTCAGGGCACTTGCTATTGCCAGATGTTTCTCCCTCCTCCTGCTGCATGAAGCTCAAAATTACAACATATGCTGCAAAACACATTCCTTTGTTTCTTAACTCCTGCACCCACATTTTCACCTGATGTTTATCAGCATAGCTAAAATCAGTCTAGGGCAGATACTCAGCTCTTCTGAAGATACCCTGCCACGCACCTGGGTCTGCCTGGTTGGTTGCTCCTAAAGCTCTTGCAACAGGATAGAATTCTGTGCAATCCTTCCTTCTCCTTCTCCACAAGTACGCAAAGCAGCGCTTGTCTTCAGAGTCAGGGATTTAGCAGATGGGGCAAAATCTGCTTAATGACAAAGACAAATAGCAGATAATGTAATGCAGGTGAGGGTGGAAATAATGCGTACATTTTACTGTTGTAAAAGGACAAAATTAAAGCCATATGCATCCATATTCGGTTCCCAAGCCTGCCACTGCCAAAGTGAAGTGGATTTCATGCACTGAAGATACCTGAGCAGCGGGCAGTGAACATCTGAAGTGGTGAGCAGGCATGGTCTTTGGGACCACAGGTGGTCTTCGAGGAGTTGTGCCCACAGAAGAGGTCACCGCCACCGGTGGCTCATCACTACTCTTCTGCCCCATGTTGCTACAGAACACTGGTGGCCCACAACACAGTTCATGTGCTGCTCCCTTACCTCTGAGCAAAATCAGGTGGGGCAGTCTGAGCAGCAGACATTACTGCCAGGCCCATTTTCCCTCATGCAAACCCCTCCACCAGCAGAAGACTGGAGGTAGCAAGCCTGGGAGGCAATCACCTCTCTCATCTGTATGCCAGGAGATGGCAGTGTGAGTGATTGCCCTAAAAATCTTCTTAACGGACTTTTATTCAAGATCAGTGCTCTGCAAAGATACAGAGCGCCAAGAAAGGAAAGTCAGTGGGGCTCTGTGGTTGAGTTAGGTCAATGGGTTGCTTCATGTGTGTCCTGGGGCTGAGGGCAGACATGTTTCAGCACTTCTATTTTTTTATAACATCAGATGAACACTGAATTTTCAGATTTTCTGATGTTTTTGTCTTTCAGAATCCAAAGCCTATTAAAGGTATGCTTTCTCCTGCTCTGCAAGTGGTCACTAGCTATTTCAGTCCAGGAAAAAAGAAATTAATTCTCTTGAGAAAAGTAGTGATAACTCCTTCTCAATGTCTGGTTTTCTTACAGGTAGGAATCTAAACACAAGTCCTAACTGTGGTCCCCTTACTACCTGAAAAAGTACTTGCTTTCTTAACCCAGGTGCTTGGTAATAGCAAACAATAGCTTGCAATTTCTTTTTTTCCCTTTTGAAGGGTATTGACAATTTTCTGTTGCTAAATAAAAAGAGGGTTTTCAGTTCAGCAGACTGACAAATGAGGCATTGTACCAATCTATATTCATAATCAAAATGAACAGTGCAAAACAGATCTTAGCAGCTCTTGTAATAGCTGTAAGTGCTGCATTTTGTAAAGGAGTGATTTTGTTGGTACAATAGCACTTCATCATATCTTGAACAAAGCCTGTAGGGTGATATGAGGACAGATAAAATAACACTTCAGCTCTACAAAAAGGGTATCCAGGGCCCACAGAATATCTATACAGGTGAAGTTCCTTAAGACCCAAGGAAATTTTAGCCAAGTCTCTTTCCTGAAGGGAATCTTGGAGTAAAATGTTAATTTGCATGTTGTATTGTAATATATAAGCAGCTGAAGATGTTAAATTATTTTATGGAGTCTTGATGTTTTCACAATGACCTTTTATTTGAAGTAATGGGAATATTGGAAAAACACTGCTACAAAGTCTAGCCAGAATTTTAATGAATTTGTCTGAGCTGTGCTCACATTCATTTACAAGGAATGTCAGGACCCCTGACCATACTGCTTAAGTCTTCACTGAAGCACTAGGAAGTCATATCCTTCCAAAATCAGGAGGGCCAAAGTCTAACCCATGGCTGCTTGTAAGGAGTCCTTGCTGGGGCTGATGCTGCTGAGCATCCTCCTTGCCTGGAGGATGCAGATGACTGAGGCAATGGGAGGCAGTGCACATTTACTGTGACACCCATGGGGTTGTGAGACACTGGAGAGCAAGGCTCCACAGGGGTGCCTGGACACACAGAGGAAGAGAGGCAGCATTGTATTTATTGTATTTGTTAAATAAATAACTACAACTCCTCCACTTTTTTTTTGCTTACCCCTCTGACTGGAAAACGAAACCCAAAAACATTATTTAAGGGACCAGTCACCATGTAGCAACAATACACAACTCTTGAGTTCTAGTTACTTCTTGAAAGCTGATGTAATAAAATTAAAAATAATTTAACCCTGTGTTTGAATAACAATGAGGAAAATATGTCCTCTTGGAAGGTATTTAGGGAGGAAGAAATTGTTCATTGTGAATTATACTCTTGATTCTATTTAATATTTTATACCCATGTGAAATTTGGGATCATGGGGACCATGGCAACTAATACTTTCTTCCGAGACCGATTTCTTTTACTGGCAAAAGCCTGTGTGATTGAAAGAATCTCCACATAAGGAAGGCACTTGGAAAAAAAAAAAGTTGATAGCAGAGTGATGAAATCTTTCTTGTCCACCCTCATTTCTCTATGCAATCCCATTAATTCCAGTGACATAGCATGAGTAAAACTCCCAGTACTGGATTACTTTGGCTTGTATAGAAGCCATACCTGGCACTAGGGAATGAAGAGGTCAACAAAAGGAATATTCCACTCCCCAAGCTCCATTCTTTACTGCATAATTGGCTATAGGTGCAATAGGGAATTATTTTTTACCTTCCTTGGGCTATTTTAACAAAACTCTTCCATTGTATCAGTATAACTATGTGCATGTGTACTCTTTTTTATTGAACAGCAGATTTATGTCAATTTCAGTAATGCTGCGTCCTCTTTTTCGTCCATAGTTAAATCAGCATTAACCTCTTCTGTTCTAAAACAATAATACTGGCTCAGAGTGAATATTTAGTGAACTAAAAAATGTCTTGATTTTCAGTTAGAAGGTGTGTCAAATCTGCCCCAGGATCAGACAAAGGGTGGAACGTGGTCCCCGTGGCAAGGGGCACATTATTCTGTGCGTCCCCAGTGGTTGTGGGTTGTGCTGATTCTGGTTGAGGAGTTCTCTAGACCTACCATATGCTCAGGACCCCACTCTTCTTTGTAAGGTTTACATCTTTGTCCACACTGAGATGAAGAATGCTATCGTAATTGAATTATCTTCAGTGAACTGCTATTCCCTAGGTGAACGTGTATGACCGATAATTGTTAATCAGAGTGTAATTGTTTCTTATGAATTTATATTAATATCAAACTTATTAATCAATAAGTTATGGTAAATAATACGACTTGCCAAAAAAGAAAATAGAACTCAGAGCCATGTGTGGTTTGGGGCTTGCTTCCTTTCCTCCCGATGTGCCCAAATTGGCCTGTTCAGCAGTCAGCGACACTGGGCTGGCTCATCCCAGTGAGGTGTCTACCTGGACCTGCAGGTAGGATAACCACTTGCAGATGCTACCAGAGCGACTCCCAGATTGTACTGTTACTCTTAGCCACAGTCTGTTGGTGAGTTTTTCTACACTGGTTATGCTTTTGTTTGTATGTTACTTCTAAGCAATTTAGCCATTAAGAAAATTACTAGCAAGACCATGATAACTGATACAGTTGCATAATATTTCTCATGTGGATAATGTAATTCACTGGGTTTTTTTAATAATTTTACCTTTTCCAACTAGGGAAATTATTTTATATCAACTGAGATAAGTAGAGCCACTGATCACAAGTTACTGTATTTTGAACAAGCCCAGAATTTTGTGGCTTTGTTTTGAAGAAATATTTCTTTGGCCAATTCTTGCCAAAAGTAAGATGACAATGGGTGTTCCTTCTTCCCAACCACACCTCAGATCCGATGTCCACAAAGGCTTCACCCCGCCCAGGAACTCCAACAGCTCTTTTTTGTTGGCATAGAAAATTGTTCAGCAAAAAGTTTCTGCTGTCTGTCCTCATTCACTGTGTGAGGGGGAAGCGATTTTTTTTTTTTTTTTGCTGTCAGACAGATCTTATCTTGAAGATCAGAGACTAACTTGTGTTTCTGCTGATTTTCCACTAGAGACCTCCATCAGCCCAAATAACTAGTTGTTTGGTAGTTATGATTACTGGGCGTTACTCAAACAGCTGAGGAGGATATGGCCTTGCCAGCTGGCCTCAGGGAAAAGGTGGAGTCCCAGGTCAAAGGAAAATGTTTCTGTGAACATTTTTTTTTTTTCTCAGAGAAGCTGAGGTTTATCCAGGCAGGTGTGTTGTGAGAACCTGAAGAGGAAGGAATTTTTATGCCTTGAAGCAATGGCACAGAAATGGCAAGATTGATATAATCTAAAGTATGTCTACCGTTTTCATAATGCACTCAGGGAGAACTTGAAAGGCTTCCTCCTTCTGAAAAGACCAGCCCATGTACATCCAGCCGCCTTGCATTGATGAGCATAAGTGCAGACATGTTCAATTCCTGTAAACTGAAGGATGTGGAAGTAAGGTTCCTGGTTTACAAGAATCACAGCAATAACAAGGGGAGGGTGGCTTTCAGCGGCCAAGGTCAGAGCAGGAGAAGCCTGGATTTCTTGGATTGTTTTGCTGGACTTCTTTTTTAACTTGAGGGCCAAAGCAGTGCTTCCTCTGATGAAGCAAAACAGCTAAACCTGCAAGAGGTGCCAGGACTCAGTAAGAATTCTGGTTTTGGTTTTTGCACGTGATTTATCCCTTGAGTTTAAGTTCTTGGTTTCTTGGGTACACACTATGAACAGTTAGAATAAAACTGTGCCTTTGTTTTGGTGTGAATCTCATCTGCTGTATTATCAATACCAATAATTCCTGTGATTGAAATTATGTTTGCAACATTCTCAACCACACAGGCATTACCTTTAAAACACGTTCTGCAGTGTGATAATGAAACAAAACAGCAATTATTTTTCACAATCCTTAATTCTTTTGAGTGAAACTATCTAGAAAGCTGAAAGTACCCAAAATACACTAATCCCCCCCCCCCCCCCCCTGAGTCTCACCTCCTGTTGCTCCTTGCTTGAAACCATTATTTATCTATTCTCCTAGGAGGCTAAAATATAGTTAAATCAGGAAACTATAACTAAACCTACTGATTTTGTTCAATATATTTCTGGAAATTATACACTCCGCTTGCTGCAGGTAGACCTTACTGCAAAATGAATATTTGGGTTATTCTACTGGATTTCAGTTTCATACAGCTCTTTCTGATAATGTGGATCGCTATTCTGGAAAAAAAAAAAAGGCTGCATTTCCTTTTTTTTTTAAACGATTGTGGTATGGTGTTAACTGTATGCTTTATGCTCAGCAGGGTGAAAGGATGAAGATGGTCTTTGTACTTACATTTATGCATGGATATTGTTCAACTGTGCTTTCTGGGATGGATTCCATGTTTATACTTAAATGTGTGTTTCAGTGCAAAAAAGGCATGATACAGTGGGAACTGGGGACAGGAACTTCTTTGGCCTCACAAGCTCATAACATCGTCTGCTATTCAGACACCTGTTTGTGTCTTACATATTGTTTAAAAATCTTCCATGGCTTATCAATCAATAATGATTTGCTTAATGCATTAGTGGTCCTACCAGGTAATGATTGGTCTGAGAAGGTGGTGAATTGTAAAAATACTTGTTACCTATTGCAACAAGCAAAAATATGATGTCATATCTGAAAGCACAGCAGTGAGTATAGGGGAAGGCTCTTTCAAGCACCTTTAAACATCTGGATGATGATGATGATGATGATGATGTACTTTAGCCACATGTGCTAGACTTGTATCTAAGTGAGAAGGCAACTGATAAAAAAAACCTTCAAAATAAATTGTTTTCATGGAATACTAGAGTACTATATTATTTATTCTCAGAAGTGTTTATTGTCTCAGATTGTGACTGATCAACAAATGTGAGAAGCTAGGCTTTTTTTTTTGTTCAAAATTCAAGTTTATTGCCATGTTTTGCTTAAAAGGAAAGGTCAGGTTTTTACCTCTATGATATCTTTTTTGAGGGATGTGTTTATGTGTTTCAATATCATTTGTTAGCTTTGGTCTGGCTCAAAAGAGGTTTCAAAAGCAATCTTGCTTAAAAGACATAGTTGCCTGAGGACCAGGAAATAATTTTGTGGGCTCCTTGTCAAGGATTTTTTGGCTGCTCTTGGCAGTAATTAAAACTTCTCTTGAGGCTATTTTAAACGAGGGGTTTAAGCACAGGGAATCCAGAAAGTCTGTGTGTGTTTCAGGTAATAAGCAGGTACTTCCAATGGTGAGGACCAAGACACATGGCCTAGTAATGCCCAACTAGCACTTATCAAGTCCTTGAGCACTACATTTCCTGGCTCCCTGAGGTCCCTGATGTTCAAGTTGTCTTTCAAGAGTGTCTGCAAGGGCCAGAACATGCATCAGTTTGCCTGACACTGATTCTTGTGGCGGCTGGAGGCAATCAGTGTGTGCCAGGGAGACCTTTATCACCTCTGTGAGGCTGTTGATTGCAAACAGTGCAACATTCCTCTGTCCTGGGAACCATTACTGTTTTTGGGAGAGACTGAGACATCAGCAGAACAACAACAAAGACAAGCAGTTGGTGTAAACTTTAAATTGCAAATGAAATTAATCTGCCAGTCTACATCTAGTCCTTGGGAGAGATGAATATTAAACCCCATGAATCATGGCAGAAGTCCTGCTGTATGAAAAGAAAGTCCTACTAACAATGAAACAGGAGTGATACCAAGAACATGGCTGCCAAAGGCCTTTGAAGGTTATCAGCTCTTCCTAAAATGCTAGCACTTTGGGGACCTACCAAAATAAGTGTTCATGCATATGATGCAAGTAGATCTGGCTGAGATACATCTCTTACGAAATAAACACCACTGGGAAGTAGACAAAGGAGACTCTCACACACCTGAAGTTTTTTCTTCCCCTTATTTTTATGCTATTTTGTGTGGGAGTCTCAGGAGTTTCATAACTGCACGGCATATTGCGTAAGGCAGGTGCCGATAGCACAGCCCTGTTTGGTTTGGTCATTTAAGCTGCACACTTAATACTGCATGCAATTTTGCTCTCTTACACACTCACAGCAGTGACAGAAAGCATTTAGTCCATGTTATTTTGAAATCTGCAGCTGAGACTGCTCTCAGCGAGTGCAGCCCTTGATAATAATAGGAAAAGGGATGTTTACTGTAGACTCTCAACCCCCCTTCATCTTGGCCCAAAAGTTGCGCAGGGTGCCCGCGCTGCCACCAGTTCGCACAGCAGGGCAGGAAGTCCTGCCCACTCGGACGGATGGGCAGCCAGCCAGCAAGGTGGCCTTTGTCTTGGTGAGAGAGCCTGAGCTGGAAAAATTGCTTAAGCAGGCTGCACGTAAAAGAGATTGTGTTTTTCTTAGAACTGGTCAATGCACTAAAGTAACCAAATAATTTCAAAAGCGTATGTAAAGGTCCATGGAGCAGTGGGAGTGCCAGCAGAGTGTGTATGGTACGGGCTTTAATCCTGCCAAATGCGGCCAGGTTTTCTGGCAGGTTTGCTCTTAGTGGACAATGCAAATAAAACGTTGGGCAGCGCTGTGTTTTTTTGTTGTACCCATGATGTCTGGCACAGCAGCACTGTCGTTTTAACATCTGAGATGTCAGTGGGCAGCCATGCATTATCAGCCCCCGAATGGCTTTTCAAACTTTTACCGTGGGACTGTTGTTTACAGAACCTTGTGCTACCACAGCTAGGTCTCCTGGCTGCTTTTGGAGCTCCTGACAGAGTGGACATATCCGTGAATGATGAGCTTTGGGGGCACTCTGGGTACTGCACCATCTCTAGGGGGCTGCCTGGTCTGGCATCAAGTATGAGCACAATATTAGAGCTAAAGGTTAAAATTATTTGATAAAGAGCTGGATATTGCAAAAAATTACTGACCACCTTCCTTTCTCCTGTCTGCTAGTGTAAGTTGAGAGTTAAGGCTCTTAGATGAGTTACTTAGACCCTCCCCAATCTCTAATTTGTCTAAACCTTTTACATAAGATGTCCTAGGAGTACTAGTGGTGTGGAAAACTGTGGTGGCCCTGACCCTGTTTCCATTTGCATTTTGTTTAGGAAAATGTGATGTTGTGCTGGTTTTAGCTGGGATAGAGTTAATTTTCTTCATAGTAGCCAGTATGGGGCCATGTTTTGGATTTGTGCTGAAAACAGTGTTGATGATAACACTGGGATGTTTTAGTTGTTGCGGAGCAGGGCTTACACAGGGTCAAGGTCTTTTCCGCTCCTCAGGCCACCCCTCCAGTGAGGAGGTTGGTGGGACACAAGAAGTTGTGAGGTGGCACAGCCAGGGCAGCTGACCCCAACAGGCCAAAGGGCTATTCCATACAATATGATGTCCTGCTCAGCAATAAAACCTGGGGGAAGAAGAAGGAAGGGGGGTTGTTCGGATCGATGGCGTTTGTCTTCCCAAATCACCATTATGCATGATGGAGCCCTGCTTCCCTGGGGATGGCTGAGCACCTGCCTACCCATGGGAAGGAGTGAATGAATTCCTTGTGTTGCTTTGCTTGCGTGCGTGGCTTTTGCTTTACACATTGAAGTGTCTTTATCTCAACCCACGAGTTTTCTCACTTTTACTCTTCCTATTGATTCTCTCCCCCATCCTCACAAGGGGGAGAGTGGGCAAGCAGCTGTGTGGGGCTTAGTTGCTGGCTAGGGTTAAACCATGGCAGACATGTAACAAAGGTCCTTCTTTATTTATTTAAACTATTTGCAGATTTTTTTTTTTTAATAGGAAAACTGTCAAATTGCTGAGACTGCTTGGCTGCTCTACCACAACACAAAGGGATCAGGAGAGGGAAACAGGTGTAAATTAATCCAGCCAGAAGGGTCTCCTAAGGACTGAGCTGTGGACGTGTGCGGCACAGCCCTCTCTGGTCAGGTTGCTTGGCTCTGGGTGGGCTCAGAAGTCCAGACATTTCTGTATAACATGACTGCGTCTTAAACAGCCCGCCCCTTCCCCCCACCCCCACCCAGCAGGGGGGTCTCCACCGTCTCTCTTCTTCAGCTCTACCGGGTTTTTGTGGAAAGGTTGCCTCTCACTGTGTCTAACCACGATTGGTTGGTGGGTGAACAACTGCCTGCAAACTCTCTTTCCTCTTCTGCCCATGCAGCTTGTGCACTTGCTGGGTGCTGGCACCCTGTCAATGTGAGCACGCTGGTCACTGCACTACCTGACCAGGACTTCATTTAACTCAATTTTCAGCTTCTGGAATTTGAAAGATGCCAAAATGTTTGGACTTCAAATAGTAAAAACCTCCTTGATTAATAATGATGCAACATTTCTGGTTTGCAGTTTTGAAGCCACTGGTAAACCATGATTAAGCAGGGTGAGGAGATCAATCCTGCCACTTACCCCTTGGGTGTTCAGTTGGGGTGATGAACAGCAAGAGCAAGCCTCTGCTGGAGGGGCAGCTTGGGGAAAATTAATTAAGCACCTTGCTTGAAGGAGATGATTTTGGGGACTGATTAATTTGACTTCTCAGGAAATGACTCTTTTAATCTATGCTATTACCAGGTGGCATGACTGCCTCCTGTTTCCCAGTCTTTTCTGAAGAAATCAATAAAACAGAAAAGTTATTGATCTGACCTGTCCAAAGATCTCATGGAGAATGTGGGGTGGACTCTATTCATTCTCGTGCAACTATGCATCCCTGCCTCTCTTCTGCTCAGTGATGATAAGACTCAAAACCCTCATCCACTTTCTTTAGTTTCCTTTTTACCTTCCTTCTGGTATTCTGCTCTGTGAAAACAAATTTTAAAGACCTTGAATTTTTAAAATCAGGTCTCTCTAGCCCTCCCTCTGGAAAGTTCTCAGGCTTTTCTCTTTCCATATAGATACTTCTTTAGTTTCACTTGAACGTACCTTTTGTATTTCAGTCTTTGCTGTTTATTACAGCGTCGCAACTTGATGGCACATAAAAGACATGCAGCACAATATTCTGTGTAACTGCAGAAACATTTTCTGAAAGTCACATTCCTAGGTTACTCCAAACCAATACTCCAAATATTCCATTCCTTCTAAGAAATCTTATATTTGTTCCAAACATGGGATCTAAATTTCACTGTAACACAAATGTTTCCACACTGAGCCATGAATCCTGTTCAGTAATAAATGTTTTCTAACATTAAAATTAGCTCACCTCTTTGCACAAGTCCTACTAGAAGGCAATAAAACATTTTAAATGAAAATGTAAATGATCAGAAGGAGAAATATGGATTATTTTTTCACAGCTTAAGGGTATGTTATAAAACATGATTAAATGACATCAATCTTTCTATATTTTTTCAATATGCTATTAAAGGATAAGTTTTAGTAATATGGAAAACTTTTTTCAGCGTTGAAGAAAGAATGTTGATATAATATATTAGTGTGGACATGCATTACTTTCAAAAAGTGAGGTGGCTGCTGATTGAACCTATATATTGAAACTATTGCTCATATATTTGACTTTAGATTTTGAGTAATTTTAAAAAATGTGAATCCAAGCAGATATGTTTCTAACCAGAAGTAAAATATACCATTTACAGAAGAAATTGCATAGTGCTTCACTCTCACTTAAGTCCATCAAATGTTTCAGCAGCACAAGGAAGAAAAACTTTAAATGATGGAGCTGTCATGTCTAGGTAGTTTTTTCTTCCAGAAATAGAGGCCATCCCTATTTTCAACAGATCGCTAAAGTGCTGTGAAATGAAAGGTTTCAAACACTTTTTGAAAACCTGTCATTGTGGCCAAATTTGGTTTCTGATACTACCTTTTTACTGTGCTGTGGTGTTTTCCCTCCCATGTTAAAAGTCTGAGAAATAAGTTTGTAGAAGTTTTATTACCAAAAAATTCCAATTTATTTGCAGCAATTTCTGAAAGAAACACATTGCCTGTTTATTCTGTGTACAGCAGGTCCTTGCTTGCTGCTGGGAGGTGTTCCATAATTGGTGCTCTCTTTGGGAGAAGTGGGAAGTCAGAAAGGTCTATAAACCACTTTTGCTTAAATGTCATCCACTTGAATGCATGTTTTCAACAGAATAAATGAATAGGTAGAACAAAATGAGGAATGTTACCATCTGACTAATTTATCTAGTATTGTAAAGTGTACAAGTTAAAACATTCAGTTTAGACTTACCCAGAAATATTGTTATTTCTCATTCTCCTAATGAAAAAAAAAATACTGGAAAAACATTGTGAATGAAGTATTTAATGAAATCTTTTTTTCCCACTAAGTATTTGGGGATGTTTTCTCCATTTTTTCCCCCTGTATTAATACCTGAAGGGTTTCTGACAACCCAAATACATGATTTTGATTAATGAAAAAAAAAAAGTCCATTCTGATGAGGAAATTTACTGAAGTTGTTCCAAAATGGCACATTTAGAGTCAGTGATAGCATCACCCGAGTAAGTAGGTTAATACAGGAGTAACAGCTGCAATCAATGTTAATTGGGGCTTGTATCTGAGTGGCAACTACTGCCAATCTATCTCAGATTAACCTGGTATGGATTTTGTGCATTTTATTTTCTCCAGTGCTGCCTCCATGTGCCTGGAGTATCTCAGAGCAATACACAGGATTACTTCCCTGGGAGAACCTCCTTTCCGTAATCAAAAGTGAAGAGCAACTTGCATTGTTTCATGCTAAATGCCTGCAGGAGCTTAGTAGTGTGGGATGAATTTTGGAAAACTAAGTACGTTATAAAATCAATTATTTTTGGTTTTCATCCTTTCTTTCATAAAAACTACTGTGGAGCACAGAAGAATTAGTTTTTTTGGAAACCATGAAACAACCATAAGAGCAATTGATCAGTCTTGCTTTTTCTCTCTGTCTGTCATTCCAGCTAACACTGGATTCCCCTCTGGTTCACGAGCCCAAGAGTACAGTTTCTGATTAAATATTTAAGAATAAAAATCCAAGACTCAATGAATTGAATGGAAGTTTGCTCATTTAGTTCACTTAGTCATTTCCAGTGATTTATAAGTCTGCAGAGAGGAGTTCAGGCGTGAAAGTGTCTCTTCAACTCCTGTGCTATCATGTAGTGGGTCCGTACCTTGCAGTCTGCATTCATGTTGGCTTTGGGAATGGAAACTCCTTTTGCTCTTCCTACCACTGTGCAAAGGAGAACTTTCTGCCCAAAGAGCAGACCTAACCACAGCCACGTGTCTCAGGCTGCTGGTGTGTCTTGGGATGCTGCTCACCTCTGCATGAAAATAATGGTCAGTCACAACTGTATGATCCAAGTGAATGTATCCACAGAGGCTGTGGAATATCTTCTTACTTGTACAATAAGTACAAAAGATGAAAAGGAAGGATTTTTGGTATGCTTGGATGATGTAACGTATGTCCCTAAAGGCATGCACAAATAGGTAGTGCAGGAGAAACAGCACAGATTGCCTTATTTTGTAGGTGTGGGGTGACCAATAATTGTCTTACAGCATCCACATGAGCAACCAGCCCATCCTTAGCCAGGTGGATGCCTGTCTGGTGTCTGTGGGCCCCAGAATATAAACAAGCAATCTTACAGAACTCAGAGAAATGAGTTGCTAGTTTTGTCACTAAATTGCTCAACATTGGTATCTAATGTGTTTTGACCCTGGAAGAGCAGCTGTAAGTCTTGTTGCCTCTGTCTTCATTGACAACCTCTCTCCTCACCCCTCCCTAGTCGATGGACTGCATGAGGGGAACCAGGAGGGTAAAAACCCCTCCCACTGCATGAGAAGATCAGGTTTGTGACCACCTGAGGAACCTGAACATGCATAAGTCCATGGGACCTGATGAGATGCATCCCAGAGTCCTGAGGGAATTGGCCAATGTAGTCGCCAAGCCACTCTCCATGATATTTGAAAAGTCATGGCAGTCAGGTGAAGTCCCGGGGGAATGGGAAACTTTGTGCCCATTTTCAAAACGAGTGGAAAGGAAGACTCTGGGAACTACCAACCTGTCAGCCTCACCTCTGTGCCTGGGAAGATCATGGAACAGATCCTCCTAGAAGCTATGCTAAGGCACTTGAAGTACAGGGAGGTGATTCGAGACAGCCAGCATGGCTCCACAAAGGGCAAATCCTGCCTGACGAACTTCGTGGCTTTCTGTGATGGAGTGACAGCATCAGTGGACAAGGGAAAACCAATGGATGTCATCGATCTGGACTTCTGCAAAGCCTTTGACACAGTCTCCCACAACATCCTTCTCTCTAACTTGGAGGGGTATGGATTCGATGGGTGGACTGTTCAGTGGATAAGGAATTG
>NW_009258629.1:1846894-1857618 GCF_000687185.1 Egretta garzetta
AATCTTTTTAGTAGGGCCAGCTGTGACAGGACAAGGGGTAATGATTTTTAACTAGAACAGAGTAGGTTTAGACTGGATATAAGGAAGAAATTCTTTACAATGAGGGTAGTGAAACACTGGAATGAATTGTCCAAGGAGGTAGTGGAGGCCCCATCCCTGGAAACATTCAAGACCAGGTTGGATGCGGCTCTGAGCAACCTGATCTGCAGGGGGGTTGGACTAGATGACCTCTAGGGGTCCCTTCCAACCCAAAATATTCCACGATTCTATGAAAGGTAATGATGAAGGAGGCGTGTAGTAAAAACTGCTACAGTTAGTAACTTGAGTATCAGGTTGTGTTGAAAAAAAGAGCTGGCTTTCAGGCTTTGCTGTTCTCAGAGCACGTATGCTTTCAGTCCTCTCTCAATAGCCTGCCAAAATGTTTTCATGCAGGAAGTGGTCAGTCCCAAATGCAGATTCATTGACATGGGGGCACCCCATAGGGTCATAGAATCGTTTAGGCTGTAAAAGACCTTTAAGATCATCAAGTCCAACCGTTAACTTAACGCTGCCATCCCACCACTAAACCATGTCCCTAAGCACCTCATCTACCTGTCTTGTAAATACCTCCAGGGATGGGGACTCAACCACCTCTCTGGGCAGCCTGTTCCAATGCTTGTTGATCCTTTCAGTCAAGAATTTTTTCTTAATGTCTAACCTAAACCTGCCCTGGTGCAACTGGAGGCCATTTTGTCTCATCCTATTGACCGTTACCTGGGAGATGAGACCAACACACACCTCGCTACAGCCTCTTTTAGTTGTAGAGAGCGATAAGGTCTCCCCTGAGTTTCCTTTTCTCCAGGATAAACAACCCCAGATCCCTGAGCCGCTCCTCAGAAGACTTGTGCTCCAGATTCCCGAGTGAACGAGGCAGTGATGTGCCAGGACAAGAGAGAAATTTATTATCACCTGATAATTTGGTTGCCAATGAATATACGTGCCTTTTGTCATCTGGGGACTCTGTCCTCACTTTGTGCTACCTCTGAAGCCAAAGCCAGGCAGGCAGCTTCACTTGCAGCAGTTGCTGCATGGCTGCTGGCAGGTTGCAGATGAAAGGCTGGGCAGATACAGCTATGGTCCTGTGTGATGGGACCGGGACGTGGCAGACCTTACCTGAGTCTCACAAATGGAGATCACCCCCAAAAGCAATCTGCTGATGGGAGGGCAAGTTAATGACTGATCTGTATGTGTTCCCATTTATTCCACCTGTGGCAATTCCCATGATGTTTGCCTGCCAGTTCCCGTGGTGAGCTCTGGATTGCAGGAAAACTTGTAACATGTTGCCTCAACTTGTTACAGGCCTTGGAATTGCCCGTTGCTAATGCTATCTATCTGATATATTTTGCTCCTGATGAGTTTTATAGATTGTGCTGCATGAAGGTTTGATTTTTTTTCTGAATTAAGTATTGCTTTATAAATAGCTTCCTCTACTTCCTACCTTGAGTTAGTAGACAGTCTTGATGTTTTCTTTTATAAATATTTCTATGCGGTGGCATTTCCACTTCATTCTGGCTGGGTTGGCAGTCGTAAAGATTTTATCCAGTACATAACATTATAAAATTGCAAATCCCTACAATGTAAAACTCAGCAAGCTCATGGTCAGAGCTGTCAAGTGCTAACAATAAGTGGGGGTTTTGGTCTTTTTAAAAATTCAGAACAGTGTGTAAACAAATATCAGTTTTGGATTTGAGATGCAATTTGAAAGACAGGAGTAGATATCAGGCAGTGACAGAGATCCATGGCTTGCATTCTCCCTCCTGATCTTCTTCCTGCCTCTGCCTGTGCAGGCAGCAGCATGTGGGAGGAGAAGAATTTGCCTGGACCCTTCCAGCTCCAGAGCTGTTCGCAGCCCATGCCTTCACTTCTTGTTCTGTCTGCAGGTTGCAGTTGCTCTTGGGGCAAAAGGAAAAGGAGGAGAGTGGAGGTCCTGGACCTTTGACTAAATATTTGGAGAGAGACTTGCAAGAGAAAAGCACGTCCAATTTTACACTGAATGTGGTGCAGTGGTGTGAGTGTGCTGGAAGTCTGGAGCCAACCATGAGGAAAACATGGAATAAATATAGAACAGCCGCAAGGCAGGAAAGTGTACTGCCTTGCCAGGAGATATGGGACAAAAAAATATATCTTTAATCCAAGTGGAAGTTACCGATGAGATCAAATGAGCTTTGCATGCTCTTGATTCTCAAAAGGCTGTCATTTGGTTAATTCATTATTAACTTTGACTAATTAGAAACTGAATTGAAACATTTTAGCAGTTGAAAATTTTCATTTTTTTCTTTGCTTTTTATTCTAAAAAAGAATTTTGGCAATTTCTATCTACCTGGGGAATATTCTTTCCACCATGTCACATCCTTTGTAGTAAAAATTAGATTCCGTATTTTTTCCTGTTCTTTTAACAAAAAAAAACCCACTTGGATTTGCTAGTGATATCTTTGGAGTAAGAGACAAGTTTACTTCCCTCAAAGGGAAATTTTAATCTTAGAAGAGAGCACACGTGAAAGTTTTATATTGCTCCAAATAATTTCTTTTCTCCATCAGCTTAATTATTTGTACAATAAAATTTTATAGACCACATCAAATCACACTGGCCTTTTTCAGCATACTTTTTGTTCCAGTGCCTGAATGGGTGTACCCTAAGGTTTTCTTCTCATGCCTTCTTTTGTTAAAGAGTGTTTAAAGCTGTACAGCCTCCTTCCTCTATGTTTCTTATTAAATGAGGAAAGCACTGCTCTGGCGGAAAGCCACAGCAAGATATTTTGGCATCTGAAGCAGAATGTGGAGATGAACCATCCCCCTCAATCTTCTCCACCCCTGCAACCCCCACATTTATCCGTCCTCAGAAGGACTCTGTTGAATAAAAATCCACATGGGGAGTTACACATGCCTGGCCTTCTAGTGGAAGTGCTTATAAAAAATTAAGTTCTTGATTTCATCAAACCATGAGTGTTGATGATGCCAAAACCATCCTTTGCTACCCATGGGCACCCCACAGCACCCAAAATTCTGATGCAATGCTGGCAATATGACATATGCCATTGATTTCTGTAAGCGTGGATGGGTGCTTTAATATAAAAATCCTTGGGTCGATATTTAATCAACAGTAGCTTTCAGAATCTGATTTCAGTTAGGCTATATTTAGATGTTTCTTTACAGTTGCAAAGGGGATTAGAAATACCTATTCATATGTTGATGTGGGAAAGCATAAGTAGTATAAAGTGGGTTTAAACTGGCACAAAGACAGAAAATAGAATAAGAACAAAAGGTCTATCGCAGGCAGCAGAAGGAAGAGGCCTGAAGGAAAATCCAGGAGGATGTCATAAGCTTCTTTAAAGAACAGCTGAAAAACAGGCTATTAGGAGAAATGGTACATGAAATGCCTGGCAATGCTGCAGTGAATTTCATGTCTCTTTGGTCCCTGGTTTAACAGTAATAGAGCAGGAGAGGACAGCAAAGCTCGACAGCTGATCTTAAGGAGGTTTGTGTCCCCTCTGGTCTTGTGTGCAGCGATGGTGGGTGGTGCCAACAGATGGGTCAATGGGAGACCCTGCCCATACCAGCAGCACCCAGCACCCTCATCCTTTTTGGTGCTTCCCAGTGGTGCCTTGCTTATGAGAATTTGTGTGGGTCTGCGGGTGAGGTGCTGGGCAGCCTTGCCCCAGAAGGGCGTGGCTGAGAGTGGGATGCTGCCTGAGAAATTGCTGAAGCCCTCTCACAACTTCTCCTCCAGCGCTTGGCCCATCAGATGTTTAGATGTGATTTGGTGACAGAAGAGCCTATAGGACATTTTAGGAAGAAAAGGTGCTTTCGCATTCAGGTAAATTTGTAGGTTACACACAGCAAGTCTTACAGCCAGGAGACTGCCCATGTGACGTGGCCGATAAGTTGTGTTTCTTGTGCTACAGCTTCTAACATAATATAAGGTTATAAAATAAAAGTGAAAACCAGTCTATATCTTTATTTTTTTATCATCTGGAAAAGGTCCTCAAAATAGTGTAATTTTTACCAGCCTTCTTATTGCTGCATTGTACAATTTTCCCTAGTGTTGTGATCCTACCATACATGATTGGCACTTTTAAAAGGCCATCTAGGGAAGTCTGAAATTCTAAAAAACCTCTCATTTTCAACTTGCTAATTGGAAGTGCATGTGTGGTGGAGAAACTAGCTGAGCTGCTATTGTCTGAATGCGCTCTGTACATGTGGCTCATTTTATGTTGGGTATTTGCTGATGGTGCAGGATTGATTATTAAGAAGCAATTATTTAGTGTATTTCTGCCTTTAGCACTTTGCATACAGAAAGAGCTTGCTGTTATATTCACACTGACAGTTCATTGTGGAGCCCCTTGATGAACCCAGCAAACTCTATTAGAGGCATGTTTGAAGGAAAAGACTTTCATAACCATATTCAGCCCTTACTTTCACTTTCTCCAAGTCCTCTGAGGTATTCACATGGTATATGAATATGAAACATAAATTAGACTTCAGTTTGATAAAGTAATGAGCAAACTTCAAAGTTTGAAGGGTTCACTTCAGTTCAGGCAAGTGCTGAGAAATCCAAAGGTTTGCTTAGATCTTCTCTGAGCAGGCCTGGAGTTGAATGGGAAATGTAAAAGTACCTACTTTATTTTCCTCCTGAGATTTTATACATGCTCTCTTCTCAGCTGCTCTGGGAACAGGAAGTGCTTAAGCACTCAGAAACGAAAATCAGCTCTGAAGTATTGAATCTGATTTTTTCAAACCTCAGGTAAGGTTATTGGCTTTCAAGTGGTCATTTGAATCTGTTTAGCTCTCCTTAATAAATATGCTGCACAACTGTCTTTGTGATATTTCTGGAGGACCTTCTCCTCTTTTCCAGAAGACATCAAAGTGGAGAAATCATAACTTTTATGGATGCTAAGGAGGGTTTGCTTCACTTGTATCTTCTGTTATTCTCTGCCTTTTGGTGGAATCACAGAAGCGGAGTGGCAGGGCTCTAGCCAGGCAACTCAGTGCCCTGCTGAGAGCACCCACAGCCCAGGATCCCCAGCCCTGGCCTGACTTATGTTGTAGGTGTGCCTGCTCCCATCCCTGGTCCCTGCTGCTCCCAAACTGGTGTTGAGATCCCCTTGACAGGTAGCAGACCTGCCTTGTTGCCCTATTGCCTTGCCCTTGCCCTCAGCTCTGGGCTCACCAGCAGCCAGGGAAGTCTGTGGACCTTTCATGAGTACATTGAGCTCTGCTGGTAACCTTGCTGCTGTGTATTTTCTTGGTTGGGGTGAACTTTAAGGACCAGGAAAGTCAACAAATATCTCCAAGCTCTTTCAGCTTTTCAAGTGAAACATCTTGCATTATCTTCTAGCAACTCAATGTCAGTGGAGTCCCTTATTTGCTTGCCATATGGGTCTTTGTATTTTAAATCTGTAGCTGCTTTTTTGCTCTTCTTTTTTTTTTTAATTTTAATTTTTTTTCACTGTGGGCACTCGCTGAATCCTTGAACAGAGGCTAAAATGGAAAAAGTAAAAACATTACCTTCATTTTCTCACAAAATGCAAACTTAGTTGAGAAACTGATTAGTTTGGTATGAGATAATTCCCTGAAAAGAGAAAAGTATCTGTTCCCTGGATGTGGTGAGGCAGTGTAGCATTAACAGTTTTAAATTGTGAAATTATTACCTCTTTGGGAATCATCAGTCAGACTAATGTTGTTAGGAAGGCTTTTTCTCATAGTTGGCCTGTTTTCAGTCTTATAACTTTATCTTCTTGCACAGATGTGTGATACCCTCATGTCAGGGGATTGGTTAGTAAGTTCCAGCTCTTCTGTGAATACCATTTCCTCATACATGTTTATGTTTGTGGTTGTGCAATTCAAATATTCATAAACAGTGTAATTATAAACATATAATGCATATATATATATTATTATACAAACATAATTAATTTCTGCCTTACTTTGAGTTCATTGGTGTTAGGTGATGCAGTCAAGCCATGAGGAAGACCTGGATTTTGTAAAATCTTTTTTCCTGTTTTAATGATGCCAAGAACTTAAGAAAATATAGCAAATTCAAACACAAGAAACTCATATGGAGAACCATGTGCTATGAAGCCCTAAGTTGCACTGGCCAAGGTCATATAAAAAAAAACCCAATTCAATTAGCTTTCTAGCATCATGCTATGGCTTCTTTGTAGGTTGCTGTTCTAAAAGTAAACTGAATTTACTTCAGCTCACCTCTGCTGAAATACTCTGTCCCCTTTTTACTCAATATTTCATAGACTATTAGAAAATAAGTGCAGAAGAAGTCTGAGAGTCAATCCTCTGCCCCTCACCAGGTCCATTATATCTCCTGAGAGGCATCTTCCCAACTCAGTCTTGAAGATGCTGCTTGGTTTCTGCCAGAGACCCCAATCACTGTAGGCCTTCTGTGTTCATCCATGCTCGGGTGCTTTATGCTCCTGCTTCCGGGTGTCTCATCGGAAACGCACTGATAACTTTAGGCTCAATCCTTTCCATTCACTAATGAGCAGGTTGTAGATGGGAATAACAGCAGTCCCTGTGGTACTGGACAGATGCAGTGGTAAGGTTCAGAGAAAAAGGCTCTGAAACATTTCTTACAGAATCGTTTATGGGTCACAAAGATTTCTTTTGTATCTTTTCCATGTTTTTATCTATCAATGTAGTAACTGTCATCTCTTTGGAAGAGAGCATAATGAAATACTGCTTTCCTGGCATATTTATCAATATTTTAGTCACTGTCCTGAATTTTAAGTCTGCAGAAGGTATCTGCATGACTTTTTTTTTTCCTTTTTTTGTTAAATGATCTGATTTTTCTTCCATACTTTTTGTTTACCCATGATGGTTTTTTAGAATTATTTTAAAAGTCTGAACACAAGTGCTAGTGATGTATCTTCTCTTCCCCTTCTTTGTATGTGTCCATAAAACAAGCGTTCCAGTGACAAGAGTTTTCCTGCTGGCTTCCCATGAGGTACAATGGATCATAAACACTGTCACTGAGCATTTCTTTCACTTCTGTGAAACGATAGCAGATTCTGTGCTGTCTGAATTCAGGGAAGTTTAAAGCAGATGAATCCAGCCATTTGCAACTCAAATAAAACAAACAAATATTAAGACCTACAGATTTATTAAGGTTTCAACATCTTGTTTTTATAAGGAAGTTCAGGATGTGCATGTGCAAAAATGCAATAGATTAGCCCAGAGTAAAAAATGTATTGTCTGTTTTAATAGTTGACATGCATACATATTTTCCAGTTCCCACTTTAAGAAAATTGAGCTCCCAGTTTCAGCGGGTTCTCACGTTCCTCTGAAACACTCTTAGCTGCACTGAGTATTAATAATGAGAGAGGATATATATGACAGGTCTGTAGAGGTAGGAGATTTGAGTAATAGTATGACCTAGTTGAATCATCAGCCTCTTATATATTCCTATATTCTCCCTTTTATTAAAAGTTATTCTTTTCAACTTTAGTCAACTCTGTTGTTTTCAAAAATTCTCATTGATGAAAATAGTGGCTCATCAGGTGAAGAAAGGAGGGTGGCTGATTTCTTAGAAAGTCAAATCAGACAAGAATCACTGAATATGACCCAGGAGATTCAAAGCTTTTTAGCTGACAGGGACCTTGATAGAAAATTTTGTAGCAGATATTTGTGTGATCATAGGAGTTTTAAAGTAAAAAAAAGCAATACAAAAGAAGTTAATTATTTATTATCATGATAATTATTTATTATCCATATTAATTATTCATTGCCAAGAAAATGTTAACAACAGGAGAATACTCAGTTGTGATACTTTGTAAAATGGAAAAAATGAGCTACTCATGTGTAAAATACCTTTACCTGCCCACCTCTGTGAGCCTAGAGGGCTCTGTGGGCTTCTGCTTGAACACACAAAGGCATGAGTAGACTGTAGTGCAATTAATAATCAGTTTTAAATAGGATCTGTGGGAGCATGTTTCATTTTGGAGTTTTCATTGATCATCCAGAAACTTGCCGTGGTGGGCGTGCAGCAACGCAGCTGTGGGTGAGAAGGGCAAAGGCAGGAGAAAGTTACAAAGTCCTTTACAAGAGTATGGCTATTTTTTCCTCAGGGCGCAACAAATGAATAGTCTTATCTTATTATTTTGATAATGAATAACCTATACTGTGCTTGTTTTGCTCTCTGAAGCCTCTGTTGTGTTGTGCTGACACTTCATGTCACTGTTAGGACAGAAGCACAAAGAAAACCCTTAAAGAAGTTGTAAAATTCTGGTGGAGATGGACTCCCACTGCATCTAAGGTAAGAGCCTCTCACTTTACCTCAAGGTTAAGTCCATGTTCTGGTCCTGTCTTGTTAAGTACCAATTCTGGTCACATTCCTGAGCTCAGTCTGCACTCAGATGTACTCTGCTGAAATCAATAGAAACTCTTCAGTTTAAAATTGGTATAAAAGCTCATGTTTAAAATTAATATCTGTTATGTTTTATATTCCATTCATTTCACATTTTCCCTTTGAGGAAAAATGAATCCCTTTCCTTTTCTTCCTGTTAATGAATTTATTTTAATAATAAGAATAAGAAAGGTAATGAAGCTCTTCTATTTTCTGCAGAATAATTAAAGATTCATTGGGGAGAGGGAACCATTGTGGAGCCCACTGGCTGGAAGATTCACAAAGAAAATTAAAAAACAGAGTTTGAACCTTTAGTCCAATTAATATTTATATATTTTATGACAAAAGGAACAATTCCCACTGGAGAAAGGCCTATTTTAGACTATTCATTAGTTTTGCAGAGCTGTTAAGTCACTGCAGGTGTCTAAGCTATTTGGACCTGAAGTCTCTTCCCCTCAGATGGGTAAATTCACTTTGGATTAAACAGTTTAGGCAATTGGACTGCAGTAGGTGGCATCCTTATGAGCCTTTTGGCCAGGACAAGTCCCGAACAGCTTTGTAACGTGGAGGCAGCAGAGCTGCGTTGGCTGTGCCAATGCTCTGAGCCCCCTCCTGCTGGGACCCATGCAGGCACCCCTCTGCCCCACACCCCCACAGGTTTTGCTGGCTGCTCAGCAATGTTGAGCGGTGGCCCAGGGAAGGCTCCTGGACCTCTCCTTGGGATGCTTTGGTGCCAGGATTAATGATGGCGAAGTCTGGAGCAGCTTTGGTGAACTGGCTCCCAGGTAAAGGCCTCCCCTCAGTTTTAGGACTGGTCTCACTGCCCACCCTGCTCTCTGCAGGTATCCTTCAGCCAAACCATTTAAATAAATTCTTTGATTTTCTGTCCTTGTGCTCGCACTCATCTGTATGGAACTGTAAAAGAGAATCTCTGAATTGAGTTATAAAAACCTCTTCAGCATCCCTTCATTCATCTGGGTACCAGGATGCCTACAGCCCCCTCAGAGATGAGCTGTGAGCTTCGACATCTATAATTAAAAGCAGGTATATAATGCTACATGAATCTGAAATGCTGCATTGCAGATTACTTTATTAATTTCAGAGTAAATTTACCTACCTTGTAAGCAGAAGGAAATTTTTTTCCCTATGCAGAAAATCAAGGATCTGAAATTCAAATAGATTTTTTTTTTCTACCTTAGTAATAAAGGTCAGTACTTTGCAGCCACTACTTGCATACACAATTAACTCTCATTGGTGTAACAGGATACATGAAACAGAAGATGATAGTCCATGCTCCTGGAAAGTTTTGGGCTTTTCTGGAGAAAATGTTTCTTTTATTCATAAGGCAGAGAGATGAAATACATGTAAGAAATGTGTTGGCAGAGCTGCAATGTTGCTATTTTTATATAACTACTTCCAGTGAATCAGATTTTTAGATTCCAGAGAATGCATGGATGTATGCACAGGTTAGAAAGACAAATTAATATATTTAAAACAGGTGTTTAAATCTTAGAAGTTTTCCTCTGTCTAAGATATTAAGGACTTAAGAGACCCAGAAATACAGCTTGAAACATCTTTTTAGCTCATGCTCCACATCTGTGTAGAACTTTAATGCTCTGAGTAAACTCAAAATTTCCTGTTTTCCACACAGAGAATAGATGTATATGGAACTAACCTCTGCTACACCATCTGGGATGGCTAAATCTGATGTTGTTACACCAGTTTTACATGAGATCAAAATCTAGCCCTTGGCATTTTCAAAAAACCTATTTGCATATTTATACAGGCTCAAAGAAATGTCTTCAGAACATGAGTCACAGTCTGCAGCTTGATAATGACAAAATATCTCGCAATTTAGCCACTCTGAAACATTTGCCATCTTCATGATCTGTTTTCTCATAGATTAAAGAGCTTCTGTGATTAATATCTGAGCTTTGCTCCCTATTATTTGAGAACATTATGGGAAAAATTTTCAAAATCTACTGTCTAAATGAATTTATAGATTGAAAGTAATCTTGGACTTTTGCTGCTGTGAATGAACATTTTATTAACAATGTTCATTAACTTTAGACTTCAGGTAGTAATAAAACACATTCGCATTTTAAATTTCATGTCGGTGGTGTCATGCCGGTGTAGAGTGGGTGCTGGGAACAAGTCAACGCTTGCCAGCTGTTGCTATGCGGCAGGATCTTAGATAAGGCAGATATTTCCTGTTTGGTCGGGGATGCCATCATGTGGGAACTGCCCATGAGCTCTGGCTTGCAATGCCAATCATTCCGACCGCTTTTCAATCTGGTATTTGAGATGCCACTCATAGGCTGGGTCCTGCTGA
>NW_009258629.1:1857722-1973863 GCF_000687185.1 Egretta garzetta
CTGCTGAAGGTTCCCTCATTCTATTTCTGTCTTTTCCATTGACTCAGCGACAAGGAAGTTAGTTAGGTTTTTTCTGCCTTTCATTATCTCCAACTTGTAAGTAGGTTCAGTACTTAAAACCAGTCAGTAACTTTTTACTAAAATTATCATTTGTCTGGAAATACTGATCTCGCATACAAAAAGAATTCACAGGTGTGAACCACTTTTTGTTTGTCAAAGCTGTTACCAGAAAAAAGAAGCCACTTTTGAAAAACTTTTATTAGAAAAAAATAATTTCTTCTCCAAAACCAGTATTTCTGAGAAATAAGAGAAATAAGTCTTGCAGTTAGGGTACTTCTTCAGGCTTTAATATTGCATTACTTATAAAAACTCTAAATGCTGAAGAAGAGACATAGAGAGCATAAATTTCCATGTAGGTTTAATGTCATTCTGTGCAAGATCACTGGTTATGGGTTTGTATCTCTTTGTGTCTCTATGAGTGTAAGAGAATTTGAAAGCCCTCAGCTGTATCAAAACCAAAAAAAAGAAATACCAAAAATGTGACGTTTCAGAGGGTGAAAGGACTGTTTGTTTCCACCTACCTTAAATATTTATTTTGGGAGGTAATGAGTGAATAATTTTCTGATGAAATGCGTTCCAAGTGCTGGGGGCCTGATTATCACATGCACTATTACTGCAATACCACTACAGTAAACTACAGGGTTTGGTGTTAGAATAATCACAATTTCAGAAATAATAACAGCATCTTTTGCCACTTGCAGCCTGAAGCAGAAACTATTCCCCCAATCCCATATTTGATAAATAGGACCATAGATTTAAAAGATGGTGCCTAGTAGGAAGCCAAATGCCTTATAAGACCAGGGAGAATTAGATTCCTGGTCATCAGAAAACTAATTGGATTCTTGTGTCACTTGTGTCATCTATAATACTTTACTGAATTTCTCAGTCAGTGAAGCAATCTGCTGGAAATAAAACTATCCGAAGGACTCCTATCCACAAGCTAACCTGCAAAAGGACTGACAAAATGACTTTAAAAGTCATTAAGCACTTGTGTGATCCTAAGTCAGACAGTGTCTTTTTATAGTGAATAACTGTGGTGCTTCAGGAGCTGCCAGAAATTTTGCTGAAGCAAGAGTAGGATCTGGTGATGAACTGGAGACAAATCTTTGCATTACTCTCAAGGATGAAGTGCCAGATACCATGGGATGGACAGAGCCAGGCTAGATGGGCTGCCAGGTCTGAGGCACGTGTGGGAGATTCCCACTCCTCCCAGACCACGGAAGCTGGCTGGACGGGTGTTCGCACTCCTCCCCATACCACCGTCACCACAGGGCAGGGTGCTGGCACAAGGATGCTTTCCATCTGGGCACGAACAGACACAGCTTGTGCTGAAAATAGAGCTGAGCAGGATTTTTTGTCACAGTGTTTAACAGAGGGCAAGATGCCTTTCTTGCAAAATTGAAGATTTCTCTAGTGAAATACTGATTTCCCTGAAAGATTTTGCTCTCCATAAAAAAAAAAGAAAGGAAACTATTCAATTTTCAATATTCCTGAGAAGGAATATTTTAAGTTTTGAGTGGACCAAAGATATTTTCTGCTATTCACTTTAAAAAACTGGCTCCACTGTTTTTTATTTCCATACGTGGCTTAATGTTCTCTCCCATTCTCTCTTTCATAATGCAAGCCTGTCTGAACTGTGTAGTGTTATGCTGAGTGAAGACAACTAAAGACAAATTGGAGGTAGCAGTACAAACAAATGATGTGCGATGATGTTGAATTAACTTGAACAGCTCACTAAGCTGAAAATGAAGAATGAAAAATTACATAATTGGATTAAAAACGGTGTGATGCTCCCATACTTTGAAAGCGCCATTTTGCAGAATTTCTATTTGCCACCTTTTTTGGGGTTTTAAAAACTTTTTTCCTGGTACAAGACCAAATGTTAAAACACCCACAGGGATTCCTTTTTTTTAAGAAAGAAATTGTTAACAGATTAGAAGTGCCACCATAATAAATAAACTTGCTTTGTATTATGCTGATGTGAGAGCTATTCCCTTGGGTACTTTACAGCCGAATGTTCAAGTGTCTTCAATTACAGTTAATGGCCCAGGGCTCTCTGGCTCCTCCTGGCAGCCCTGGTGCTTGAGCGCAGAGATGAGGCAGTGGGTTACGTCAGTCTAATTTGGGAGCAATGTCATTCTGAGTAACACCCAGGACAGAACTTTTCCTGCAGCATTCCAGCACGGTCACAAGCTGGTCCCTTTCTGAGTGTACTTCCCATGCCTGGTGGGTAGCAGCGTGCCCACCACGCGCTGTTTTGGGGATGCTTCTGCCCAGCTGCCCTCTGCCTAACAGCAACGTGGCAGCAACTGTCAGTCCTCATTTCTCTCAGCCTCATGTTCATGGTGGGGTCTTCATTCCTTGGCGTTCAATGTCTTCTGTGTTTGCTATCATGCTACATGAAGCGTAGTTGCTGGCCACCCGTGGTGAGAGTGTTGCACCATGAGTATTTAAACAAATGCTTGTTTACATGCTGAGAGTGAAGCATCCCTATTAAATCCCATGGAGAAGGGACAAAGTTTTTCCATGTCATTTTAGATAATTGCAGCTATTCAGCAGTTCAAAATGGCTCACAAATATTCTTGCTTTTCTATGGAAATCTTTATGTCTGGTTTAACATCCACACGTCTGAGTGGGAAGAACGATTTCGTTCTGATTCAGAATAATTTACCCATCACTATGCCTATCTCACACTTAGATAATAAAACCGGGGTTCAGAGTGGAATGCAAGTAGGGGGTTGTTGCAAATGAAGCCATTCATTCAACAACAAAAAGTGGAATATGAGATTATTTTGCTAGAATCTTACAGCATATAAAACCAGAGTGAGAGAATGAATAGTTCTGTGTGCCTTTACCAATAGTGTTTTTTGACATCATTGCTTTTTTTTTTTCTTGCAAACAAAACCCACCAAAGAAGAAAAGCAAGATTAAATGGAAGGGAATTCATTTCCATCTAACAAATGATTTATCAGCTACAGACTGTTCAGATAGTTATGAGAAAGTACAATAAAATAATAAAAGGAGAATTAGCTTGCCTTTATATCAAGAAAACACATTTTACTGGGAACAATGGGCTTGTGTTGCAGCAAACACTCAAAAAGAAGTTGACAGGAACACTGAAAGGTAAGCAGAGAAGGTGGCAGCTAATTGCAGATGTAGGAGGGAAGTGGCAAGCTAGGAGGACTTCTGTCTCTGCTGTCTGTGTGCAAGAGATTTGTGTTCACTTAGGCCCTTCCAGGGGTGTTTCAGCATACAGTGGTTCAGAGTAACATTTCCAAGGAGGTGTTGTGTTGGTGTCACCAGCGTTGTAGCAAAGATATTTGGAAGCGTTTGACAGTGGACTAATTCAGCATTCACTTGTGTGTGCTGAGACTCATACACAGAGACTTTGCATATTAATTTCAGCCTGCTCTGAGTCTGACCGTGAAGCTTCCCGAGGCTCAGTTTCTACCACTATCATGTTTTGTGTGCTCTTTTTCCAGTTCACGGTACCTGACGTAATGAGACACCTGTATTGCAGCCCGCCAAAACAGTGCTCAGTGGCTCGTGGCCTCCAGGAGCAGTACTGGAAGTGGTGTGCAGAGAGGCACTCCCAGCACTGACTTATCCATAGTGTCCCTCTGGAGGAAAGTATCCCCAGCTGTACGTTTTGGATTCACCTTGGGGCACACTGGTGTGGAAGGTGGGGGACCAGAAACCGACAATGAAAATAAAGGAGCTAACCTGTTTGTCTTACTGTCAGCCCCCTCTGTCAGCTTAGAGCCTGCTGTGACCTGGTGTCCTGCATTACACGTAGGTGGAAAACTCTTAGTTTGGGTTCCAGCATTGGCCTTTCATCTTTTTCCCCTCATGTGGCATTTGAGCAGACTTCTGTATCCTGTGGTAACTCTCTGTCAGAAATACCAGATGTCAATTCAAATTTAAAAGGCTGCAGTCAGCTCTGTGACCCTCTTTTGGAGAGCACAAGAGAATGCTCTTAACTTGGAGTAGGCTTTTGTAATGCAACCGTTCGAGAGACTCTTATGAGCAGGAACAGATAGATGGGTATGACATGATCTCAGTAGAGAATCACAGCAAAGTCTTTCAGGAAATTACTCCAGAATTTCCTGATTAAATTACATGAGAACCTCTCTGTTGTGAGGTGGTACAGGATGTGCACAGGCTGCAAGGAGACGTAAGCCCTGATTAGAAAGTGGATGACTGTGGAATTCATAGGCCCCCTGATGCAAGAGACACAGGCTTAGCACAGGCAGTTTGGGTATGTAGTAGAAAAGCATTAAAAAAAGGACAATTTGGCGATGGCTTGTGACAGGGTTTTTAATCTCCTCCCCAACTTTTATTACTGTAAGGAAAACAAACATATAGATTTAACTTGCTGTTTCTTAAAATGCCTAGTAAAATCATGAGTACTTACCCAAAAAACAATGCCAATGTTTTCTTTGATTTATTCTTACAAAGGTGGACAGTCATTTCTCTGAATGGAGTTGCCAATGTCAGCTTCAGGTACCGCAACAGAAAAGAAACCTGTAGGTAATTCATCGACATGAACAAGGCAGTTGGTCTGCTAATGACGTTTAACCAAGCTCACTGGAGAAATAAACCATTATATTACCTCTACTTTCTTCTGCAGTGCTGCTGTTATATCTGTATTTGTTCCAGCTACTGCTTCAGCTAGGTTATTTGCAAGAAATAGACACTCATTTTTCTCAGTACACTGGAGCTGAACATCACCATAGCAGTTCCCACTCTGTTTTATATTAGTATTGTGTAATGTTATCTTTATTCGTTTATACATGTGTATAATACAATGACATTCAGGGAGTCTAGCAAACACATCTTTTACATTTGCTATTTTTTTCAAAAAAATATAATGGGAGAAGAAGTAGGAAAAGGACATCTGAATGCTGACAGCTCAATATCAGTTATTATAAAATTGCTTGTATTTTTCCAAAAGTGTATTAATTTCCAACACTTTATGTAGATCATGTGAACTCCACATGACCTTTTAGCATCCTGCAAATGCAGTACGCTGTGGAAAAATACTAACTCTCTCCAGCTCATTAGCACAGGTAGCTAGATGCCCATTCAGTGTTCAGTGTGACATTTTCTTAATGATGCCAGAAGCATTTTATATTTTAAGTTGTGTATTTTTCCCTAATACATTTTAAAATGTATCCTTTATTTTCTGACAACGTACAGCAACACAAACTGGAAATAATGGTTAGCAGCTCTGGAAAATAACTTCTCAAAATGTCCTTGATACAGTTCTTAGGAGTCTTAAAGTTATGACTACAAAGATATTTTCAAGAACACAGAGCTTATGCATATAAATGTGAAGTACAGCTGGTTTTGTTTTAGGTATTCACTGGTTAGTTATTCAGATCTTTACTGACTGACTTGAAAAAGGTGTCTGCCCCTCTGTTTTCTAGCCCTGGGGTTAAACTGGCTCGTGAGAGGCACATAGTAGAAATCACAAGTACAAGACAAGGGCACATTAATGCCTTCAAAGAATATGCTGTTGTCAGCAAATGTTTAGTAATTACAGTTGTTAGACCAGTTATGTACATCAGGCAATATTCTTTTCAGAAGAACTGACTACTAGAAATATACATCCTCCTCACTAACAGAATAATACATCTCTGAAACCTAGGAGGAAATTTAAAATCACTATGAAAAAAATATGACCCTCTACCCTGCTGACTAGTTTTACTATTAGTGCAATGGCAGCTTCTATTTTTTCAGAAATGTGCTGGTCTGCTGGTAAGAGCCTTTGTTAGTGCCTCTTATCAGTTATTTACCAAATCTACAGACTTCTGAAACACCAGTTCCCTAAACTGATGGGGATTTCTGGGCTGGTGTTCTAACTCTGAAGAAAGATACTAAGAACTCACATGCTGGCATTGACCGCGACTGTGTTGCCTTGAAGGCAACTTTGAGGGACACTGCCTCCCCGCACCACCACCACCCCCCGAAGATTAACTTGTAGTACAGAAAGTTCAGATAAGTAGATATTTCACAGTAACACAAAGATGTGGATAAAGAAGAGCTACCATGTGTAAATGACCTTTGTATTTAAATGGAGATGTGCCTGATTGATAATACACAAAATGCTCAAATGCCTCTCTGCCTTTAAGTTTACAGTGGGGTGGTTATGACAGGTTTTTAACAGTTTCCATAAATTATAAAAAAACCCAAACAATTTGTAACAGAGACCTGGCCAGAACATTCCCAGAGAAGTGTTGAAAGCACTGTTCTGTGCTAGCTGAAATGCTTCTCTGGAGCAAGCTTATGGTGGTTTTGGATTAGGGAACCTTGAGCTCCGCAGCTGGAAGGGAAAGAAGGGCTGTACTTTATTATCCCCGTGCCTCTTATAGAAATGCAGGAATGACCTCTGAGAGAGCCTCAGGCTTGACCTTGCACAGAGGCAGGATCAGAGTTGGAGGGAAGGTCTCGTGTTTGCAACACCAGTTTAAAAAACACCATTTCGTGAAAATATTCAGAGGTGACAGTGAATCTGAAAGGAATGGATCTCAGCTGCTGACCAGGCACAGGCTTCTCCAGTTGACCCCTAAGATTAAGCAAAGGCAATACTCTTACAAAAGTGTTCTTACTGACCATAGAGCCCAAACGACCAGTCAGATTCACAACCTGATTATTTGGTGACATAAAATGTCACCATGAAGGAACTCATTTGAGTGGGAAGGTACCACTTGTGAAAGAAGTGATCTCCCTGTGTTGAATGTTGGGTATCTTTAATGATGAGCTATTTTGATTTTTTTGATGGACATGCTTTTAAACCAGTTCTACACAGAATTTTGTAAAAAGCAAAATTAACGAGCTGTTCATCTGCATTTCATCAGGTTACTTTTTTGAAAGAATATTTATAATGAATTGTTACCTATCGCAGTCATAAATAAGATCTGATATAATCAAAATAAATAAATCCAGATGTTTCAAAGACTCCTTCCCCTCTCTTTGGTGATCTACTGTAGCTTTATTTTTAAATCACTCCGAATTTATTTCATAACCTACAACGTGGCGTTAAGGTTCTGGTCTGCTCTCTCTCATTTAATTTTTTAGTTGTGTTAGTTTCTAAAATGTTAAGTTTCTAAAATGTTGAGGTCTACATCTGAATTCTTAACATACTAGCGTGAAGAGCATCGTGGCATCTTGGCATTTGGTGAGGAAATTAAAAAAAACCCAACCTCTCACTTGCTGATATGAAATGAAAATGTTAAATCTCCTCTCATGCATCCAACTGCACCAACAAGTGAGAAGGTGTTAATAAGGAAGAGTATTGAGCAGGGTGACTTTTCTAGCTGAGAAAAACAGGATGTATTTATGCATCATTTCCAAATGTAGTTCTAGAGAAAGAGTAGGTAGCAAAAGGACCATATGTTCAAAAAAGAGCTGTGAGAATCCTGCATGGCATAATGACAAGTGTGGGAAAGCATATTTATTAGAAAAAAAGTGTGAGTAAATATTCATGGAGAAGAGTGGATTGGAACTGTTTTAAAGGTTATAACAGTACTCCCTAAGCTATTTGTCTTGGTTTCTCTCTGTAGACGTTTCCCTTTGAAACACAAGGCGTCATTTGTCTCATTGGACTTTCTGACTGTGTTGGACCTGAGATCAAGAGAGAGTCACTGGTAGGTCACTCACAACGTAGGTAAACCTGCTGGAAAATAGAAGGTTTTGGTTGGCAGTACTTCTTCTGAGTAAGTGATTTGACTGATTCACTCCAGGCATTATCATTTTTATTCTCCCTGCTGGAGAGGAGGATTGGCACGACGGCATGCTGAGAATGCAGAGTGATGAATGCAACTTCAGGCTGTGTCATAATGTGCATTCCCACCAGAGAGAATAAAAATTACTTTCTTGCATGAATTGTGGAAGTGAAAGCCTCAGTTTTTAGTGACGTAAATGGATATGAGCTTTAAACTTGAGCAGCATTGTTAACCTGTGTGAAATGATTTTGTGATCCTATTCCCATACCTTGGGAAGTCTTTTTACTTTGGCAGTCCTGGCAAGAAGTGAAAGCATAAATGACAGCAGGCAATGGGCAACGGAGAGGGTTAGTCTGAAGAACTGTGAAGTATTACTAGGCTAATCCATACAAGTTTGCATTGCAGTTACCGGTGTTCTGCTGCCTTTGAACATAAATGTAGATGTATGCCTTCTGTTTCTTTTCCACTCCCTATTTATCACCAACATTAAAATTCTACGAGGGCAAATTCTGATGCCTACCTTAAGACACTGAAACAATTATATAACAAACTGTGCAGTTCCCAGGATTTTAGTGCTTATTTGCTGACAAAACACCAGAACCTAAACCCAGTTACTTAGAGAGTTAATTCAATTCAGGAGAGGATGCCAACCTATTTATATAGAATTATATTTATGACAACAACCTATTTTGGAAACGGAGAAGCTCATGGCAGTACATGTCTTCAGTGCAGCAAAGTCTTAGTCCTTAGCTAGCCCTCCTGAATCCAAAACAGACAAAACATCACCATCATCCTTTCAAACTATATTTGCCAGAATAGACAGCCTGTTTGTTTACCCAATGTGCAGACCAGAAGTCTTTTAATGCTCATTAATGAGAAGGTAGAAGTAGCAGAGAGTTCTGGGTTCCTGACCTAATTAAGATGAATTGAAAAGATTCCCTTGGGTACCTGAATTGAATGTAGGTTAGGCATTCATTCACATTCCCTCATGTCTGTCTCCATGGGGGGAGAATATGAAATGGTACATGGATTTGTGGTTTGAAACTGCTAAAATCTGAGCCCACCGAAGAGACAAAGTCCTTTGACCCCTTACAGGTGAGGGGTCCTCACTAAGCTGCTGAAAATTAATGATACATCAAGCACTAAGGACCACATTTGGCTCTTTCATAGTAATTCTGTTTCTGCCAGCTGTAAAACTGGCTTTTGATTAGTCAGTTGAACAGAAAAGACTGAAAACACAGCAAGAGATGAAGTTGGTAGCTGCAAGGTTGCAGAATAATTTCTGTTCTAATTATACACAATGGCTCGGGTAAAGTTCAGACTTTCCTTGCAAGTCTTCCTTCAGAAGACCTATTTCTGAAAATGTTCCCGGTACTGTTGTCTTCTTGTTGTTTTTCCTTTATTTTGTGAAATGTTTTTTTGTGAAATATAAAAGCCTTTTGAAGATATGCTTCATGTTCAGCTTTACCTGTTGGACAAAGGAGGGATGCAAAGTTCATACCATTTGCCTTATTAAACCTCTCAGTAATTTCAGATTTTTACTTGGGTTATTTCTAAATATTCTTTGATCATGGATGTGAGTCTGAGACTAGGAAAAGTAAACTTTCTGTCCTAGATACACTGTCCATTCTAAGTAGTAGAAAGGCTTCCTATCATGTCCACTGAGTTTTGATTCTGGCCTCCAATTTCCCGCAGAGTGGATGCTGGCCTCTAATAACAGGAGCATGCTCGTCACTTGTCATACAATATAGGATAATGTTACTATTCTGTTCTTCTAGCTACTTGGCAAAACACATTTTCAAAGTTTGTAGAGATGTTTCAGTAAAATAAGGTGCTGTTTGTCAAAAAATTGTTGCAACAAACATGGGATAATTTGACATTTTTCAGTTGCTCTCATACTTGACACATTAGGCTCGGTTGTTAGTTTTCAATTTGAATTGCGGATTGAGGAACACATGGGGACCTTTAATATTTCAGCAGTGTTACCTGCTCTTTAATGGGAGTTCTGTGACGATATGTTTTGTTGAAGGCCTGGGAAGTAAAAGGCAATTGTGTTTAGTCTATTCCTTGTACCTAATGTTCTTCTTGTAATACCAGTGTATTTTCTACTTTGTGACAGCTCTTCCAGCTTCTGTACACACCAAGGTACCACAGCAAAAAAGAACACAATGTCAAGAGCCTGTAAAAACTGTCTGATGTTCAGGTGACAAATATATGGTGACAGAATTTGGTTTTAAGCCAACCCCATGTAACACTGTAATGCTTAACCTTACCCCCTATGATGTGGGCAGGCTCTTCTAAAGTGCTAACAGAAGATAATCTTGCAGGCGAGTTGCTTAATATGATGCATTTGAAGCAATCAATCAGGATTGTTTTTATGGAGAACTAGGGCCTTTCACGTACAATCCGTAATGAATAGTCTTTCTTTTGAAATTTCAATGTTTTTTTAAGTGAAAAAAGAACATCCCCGCATTGAATTACTATAGTTGGATATGCTTCAGTGGTGACTCACCAAAGCTACTGTTCGGTTACATCATGTCCTTGTTCTCTCACATGCACTGGATTCCCCATCAGGGCTTCAGCTTCCCCATAGTGCAGGAGAAGACTCCTTCATATTTCTAGATATTAATCATAGGAAAGCTTAGGAGTTGTCATAGGACCTGGAGTCTGAGTAGGAACATGAAGCCTCTGTACTGTAACTCATGTGAAACACCCAAGGGTTCTTCTGAATAAAAATAATTGGATTTTAGCTAGAGTGTTTCAGCTTTTGACTCATCATTGAAAAGTTTAGGATTTCAAGAGACACAAAAGAATATAGCTCATACAAATGCAACGACCCCTTTTCTTTTTATTTTTAAGTCTGCTTATATCACAGAAGCTCACCGTGCCCCAGGCTGGTAGCTCTGTGCAAAAGGCAGCTGTGGACATACTGCTGAGTTAGCATTGCCACATGTGTGGTATGTCTACTTGTTTTCACTGCTCTGCTCTTCACCTCTGAATAGGACACAAGGGTGCTTTCATCCTGACCAGTTTCATGAACACACAGTCATTACTGTACAACTCTTTATTTTCTATTGTGACTCCCTGTAAAGGTGTGAAGGCTACAGAAGATCCAAAGTTCCTGTACAAAAGTATGGGGACCTTCCATAAATAGACTAGTTATTTAGCTGTAGCTAGGGCACCTTTTGTTCACCTATTAATGAGAATGTTTTTAAGCAAAAAACATCAGGGGAAAAATTTAATGCTGGAGGCAACTTATTCATAAGCGATTCTCTGGATGACTGCTGGTGCTAAAGATGGGATTCATCTGACCCATTTTAGAAGTTTACTTTGATGGGATGAATTGTGCCCTGCAAGTGCTTCTTTCTTTACACTGAGGATCCTAGTATGACTATTTCAGATACAAGCCTCTGTATTTGTTCAGCTGAATCTCACTGTCATGAGTGAATGCTTAAGATTTTATTTAACGGGGAATGGGAGAGAATAAGCACTCGGGGGATGTATATATATATAGATATAGATATATAAATGGGGAGAATTAACAAGCTGAGGACTGACGTGGGCTGTAGAGAGAAAACCAGTTGCTTTTCTTACAAAGGAAACAAAGCTAAATCACACCGACCAGATTGTGAACAGCTACCACTAATGAGCAGTCACATTAGCTATTACTAAGGACAATGGGAATGTTTCTCTGAGCAACTGCTCACAATCTGCCCCTGAGCTTTAAAGCAAATGCTGGAGGGGAAAAGAAAAAATCAAACAATAAATGGGTCTAGGATGCATGAAAGTAAAAGGAAAGAGAATAGGATAGGGATAGAGCAAAAGGTTTGAACAAATGTTAAGACTGAATGCTCTTATGACCCTTAAGAGGTTATGAGGCTCAGCTGAGATGGGAATGATGGTAAAACAGAGTAGATTGATGGAAATTTCATGAGTATACAAGACCATAGCGCAAGTTAGGGAAATTGTCTATTATTTTCTTCTTTGCAAAAATGTCAGACATGCTTTTCATTGAGCCATGTCTAAATAAAACATTTATAAAGACTTTTCCGCATTAGAGGATAGACTTTCTGATCTAAGTATGTATAGAGAGACTATTTACTGCTTAACACTTACATGGAGTATTGAAGAAGTCCTCAGCCTTAATTCATATCAGGATTTAAACCTGTGCCATCTTCATGTGTGCCTTGACAAGATGATTTGGTAATTCTGGTGCAGGAGTATCAGGGGTATTCGCATGGTTTGACTAAGGTGGAAGTATGCTCACTTCTGTGTGTAATCCATGGAGAAAGAGTCTACTTCAAAGGAAGGTTCAGGGTAGAAAACTAATATAAATCTTTGAATTTGCTTCTGGAAGGGCCTGTTTTCACCCCCAACAATAGAGGGAGACTAGCAGGGTGAGAAAGCTTCCCAGGAAGAGGTATCTGTCTCCACCAGGAACACCACTTCAGGATGAACAGGCAGCAGAGCAGCATCTCTGGGCTGGGTCTGCAACATCACTGATTACTGTCTCACTATGGGGCTGCTCCACTGAGACCCCAGCGTGGTTGCCCAGGGGCTGATGGCTCAGTCTTGGCTTCTCTGACAGCTGGCTTCAAGCAAGGACTAAAAGTCAGGTTTTGCTACCCTGTGTGACTACTGTCCCTAGAAGACAAGGTCTTACTCTGACCCTCTGGTATTTATTTCTCTCGATTAATCAGAACAGTTCTCATAAAGAAAATCTGCATGATTATTTGGTACACAGGTGTCCCCCTTGCAAAGTCAGACCCCCTCACTGGTTAGGTGTCAACAGGGATTTAAAACTGTGAAGCACATCCTAGCAGATTGCCTAGACACCAGTCAATCACACTTGCCTTTTAAAACCTTCAGAAAACCCTGATTTGGTTCAAAATAAGCCATGCTAATGTTGGAAACTGTGAATCCTACCATCAGATATGATAAGTATTTCTTACCTAGCTTCTCTCAGTAGATTTTTTTTTCAGGTTCTTGTCAATGCTTAGGAAACTACCTGTCACTGATGAAATCCATAACTAAATAAGGGTATAGCTTAATTAGTGGCATAAGTATAACCAAGTAACTGAAAATAATGTAATTGTTGTGGGGTGGCCTTGATTGTGTATTTCACCCCGCAAACAGATTTCTGGTAGCATACATCAGTGGATCTGGCCTGAAAGTTGATTTTTTTTCCCTTGTAGCATTTGCAACAACACTGTAACCCTCTGACCTTGTAATGCTTTACTAAAGTAGCAGGATTTGGACCCCAACGTTCTGAAAATCCTGAGCATTTAGGCTCTTGGCGTCCTACTGAAATGGACACAAATCAACTAATTTAAATGAGAATACACACTGTACTGCATGCAGAATAAGTGATTTTAGAGAATATATACATCAAAAAAAATCAGTAAGAATTGTATTTTAGGTCATTCAGGAGACTCAAAAAAACTCACCAAATGTTTAGTGAATTTTGTTATTAAGGTTTTGTTATTACGATTGCAACAGAGCCCCTAAGATTCAGCTTATAAAAGTCACTTTGGGGTATTAAGTGTTCCTTTCCCAATTTCTGTTCAGAAATGAACTGGATCAGAAAGCAAGAGCAAAATCTCTCACCCTAGAAAACACTGTATTGTTTGATACTGCTCGTGCCATCTCTGTTTGCTTATACCTGCTTCATCATATCGTTGCTGCGTATGGCTGCCTAAAGTGATGTCCATGCTGGTTGAACTGCTCCCCTATGTTTTACCCAGGCTGCAGTCATCCCACAGTAAGACAGTTTAGAGGCAAAGGGATTGCTCCTCATCAGTTAGGCTGGCAACATTTATTTGGATCTGTGCTGTCAACTGAATGAGGTGAAAAATGATGCAATAATACTTGCCCCCCAAAAATACAGAAAAGGAGGGAGGAAGAAGGAGGATCACTTCAACAGCCTGATTTATTGCACAGCATGAAATCAGCCAACCTGGCTTAATGCAGACGTAGAGAATTGCACCGGGACAGGAAAAAACAGATTTGGGGAAATGCAGCTTTCATAATGTCAGCATATTATGAAATTACAGGTTTGTTTTTATTGATCAGACTTGAAATTGGAAATTCAAAGAGACATGTTGTACTGTACTGTGTACAGTTCTGGTCCCCACTATACAAAAAGGATGTGGACAGGCTGGAGGGGATCCAGAGAAGTGCCACCAAGATGATCAAAGGACTGGGAAGCCTGCCCTACGAGGATAGTCTGAGAGAACTGAGATTGTTCAGCCCTGAGAAAAGGAGGCTTAGAGGTGATCTCATCACTGTGTAACAGTACTTAAAGTGTAGTTACAGAGAAGATGGAGACTCCCTCTTTACAAGGAGTCACATAGAGAGGACAAGGAATAATGGATACAAGTTGCTCTTGGGAACATTCTGACTGGACGTAAGAGGAAAATTTTTCATGATGAGAACAGTCAACCATTGGAATAATCTCCCCAGGGGAGTGGTTGACTCCACCACGGTGGACAACTTAAGACTCGGCTGGACAGGGTGCTGGGCTATCTTGTCTAGACTGTGCTCTTGCCTAGAAAGATCGGACCAGGTGACCCTTGAGGTCGCTTCCAACCTGGTATTCTGTGGTTTTCTGTGCTGACTGAATGCATCATAAATGCAGTACTCTCCTTCCTAATCTGTATCAAGTACCCTAAGCCTCTGCTGGACTCAGAGGGATGTCAATAGGACAGGTCCAAGAAGGTGAACTTCCTGACCCTTCCAGGCCTTTGTTTCTCAGACTTGGCATTCATGTTTCTTGCTCTTTGTTGAGGGCCAGTGTGGCTGTGCTCCCCCAAGGGACAATGTCTCGGGGACACTGTGATCAGACAATAAGCCTCTGCTTGCTGCAACTTCTATGCAACAAAATGCTATTAAATCAACAGGAAAAACATGGTCAGAGAAGCTAAAGAAAGAAAGAAGGCCTGTATACATGCTTCTTGCCTAAATAGAGGATCCTGGCATCATTTTCTCAGTTTCTCTCTGTAACACCAACTTTCATCTTGTTTACATTGCCTGTCAGCTATCCATGACAGGTCTTCTTTCCCAGAGCATCGTGTTTACCTTGGATTGAGCTAACAAGGGGGCACTTCACAGAATCACAGAATCACACAGAATGGCAAGGGTTGGAAGGGACCTCGGGAGATCATCTAGTCCAACCCCCCTGCTAAAGCAGGTTCTCCTAGAGCATGTTACACAGGACTTCGTCCAGGCGGGCTTTGAATGGCTCCAGAGAAGGAGACTCCACAACCTCCCTGGGCAGCCTGTTCCAGTGCTCTGCCACCCTCAGAGTGAAGAAGTTCTTCCTCATATTCAACTGAAACCTCTTATGTTTCAGTTTGTATCCATTGCCCCTTGTCCTGTTGCTGGGCACCACTGTGAAAAATCCGTCTCCATCCTTGTGACATTCACCCTTAAGATATTTGTATGTGTTGATGAGGTCCCCTCTCAGTTTCCTCTTCTTCAGGCTGAACAAGCCCAACTCTCTCAGCATTTCCTCATAGGGCAGATCCTCCGGTCCCTTTATCATCCTTGTTGCCCTCCTCTGGACTCTTTCTAGGAGTTCCTCATCTTTCTAGTTAAGAGTTTCCATACTGTTTTCCACAACCCTGTGTTACTGCTCACTGAGGACAGTTTCTCTTGATTGTTTTTTCCCTTCGTTCTCCCATGGCTCTTGATGACTTGTGACCATGCAATATACTAAACTGAGGTGATTGGAATATTCATGACAGTAATGCAGAAGTCCTTGGCATTCAGTAGTTGCCACCAGTAATTGCTGTACTCAATCTAATAACTGTTTCTAGGAAAATGCATTTTAATAATTCACTATAAATTTGCCCTATAAACACTTTAACCTAATGGTTGTTGTGTGCCACAGGGTATGAATCAGGTGTGCGCATGTATAAATCAAAAGTGATTCAGCTAAAGGAAGTGGTGCTGGTGTAAGACCAGAAAAATGAGGCCCACTATAGCAAAAATATTTACTGATCTGTGTCTCAATTAAAATGGGGAATGGGAAAATGTCTTAGTAACTGACAGGTATAAATCCTGTGAGGTGCACTGCTGTAGTAGTAGTCTGGAGTCCCTGTAACTTTGCAGGTGAATTTGACCATTTTGTGGTAAATATTGAAAAAAAAATATCAAAATACCAAGTCAAACAAACACAAATCAAAGAAAACAGACATTCCTTCAAATCCTAGGTTACTTTTAGGTTAAATAACATTGTAATCAAAGTATGGATTCTAATATACAAAATGGTATAGGTGCAACAGCAAGACACAAACTACCACACTAGCAAATCATAAATAGACATAATGTATTATCATGGCAAATAGTCATTATGAGAACTGATGGTCATACTTTTATACAGTAAATTAAAAGAAAAATTGTCTGGAAAGGTCAAAATAATTTGTAAATATGGGTCAATCTAGTGACAGTTTTGGATGAAGTATTTTTTTAAAAAATAGAACAACATATTTCAGTCTTTTTCTTTAGAAAAAAAAGCTTCTTTAATTTTAAATGTTTCATATTCATCTGGGTTTATTTTCCCATCATCACCACAACTCTCCCAAAATCTTTGGTCTAAAGTTGTTTTTTTTCTCTGTTATTTCCTGCTCTCTTTGCCCTCCTCAAGCAGTCTGAGCAATGAAATTTTAAAAAATGATATTTTCCTAGATTTAGCCAGTATCTGATGTTTCTGAGAAGAGGAATCCATATTTAGCCTCACCAACTGCATATAGTTTGGAAATTGAGTGCAGTATATCAGGAATGTGGCTGACTTGGAAACCTGAATACAGGTCCCAATGTTCCTAGATATTCACAGTCAGTCTTCTAGCCTGTGAGATATCTCTATTTTAACAACCTCTCTTATCCATATTCAACTGAATTTCAAAATAGACACAAAAGTAGCCAGATAAATACATTAGCTTAGCTTTCTGCCCCCACTAACATGACCTCTTTTTTAAAAATTTATTTATTTCTGAAGATGTGAAGCCTGTCAGAACTGAAATGTAGTTGACAATCATTGAATCAAGTTAATCTACCATGTCGGGGTGGAAGACAGATCCGCCTGGTAATGCACCTCACCTCTACTCTGTGTGACTGATTCATTTTAGTTGCATCTCAAGGTAGATGCTGGAGCACTTTCCTCTTCACTCCCTTACTGCTCTGCAAAAAATAATCACTACCAAAAGGGCATGATTCTTCAGACACTGTGCAAGAGATGTAAGATCTCAGAGTGCTAGATTTTTTTTTTCTGCCAGTATATTTAATGGAATGTTTTTGAATGATAAGAAAAAAGTGTGTGTGCAGTTATCATTTGATTTGATAGCTCAAATCAGGTTTCAGTTTTATTCGGCATAGCAAGGAGAAAGGAAGTTGCAATGGGAGCTGAAGCAGCTGAATTCTCCAAGTATAAAGGGTAGCAAGCAAAGAAGGGACACTAGAGTAGTTTGCCTGCAGATGAATTCAGCACGTAGGAGAGATGCTCTCTGAAGGGGCCAGAAACAAACACAGAAAGGTAACATAGCTTGAACTGAGCCTCCAGCATTTGAACAGGTGCTCAAAGAATAGGTGTGAGTTCAGACAAAAACTTTTAATTAGAAGTTCACTGTGAAGTGTAAATATTGGCATCCAGAATTTCACTTATACTAAATAAAACATGACAAATGTCATGAAACTTCGAACACAGCAGAACCTTTCATGAAGGTTGTTGAACTAATGTTAACATTTGGAAGAAAAAAAAATAATAAGCCTCTTATTAATGAACTGGGTGATTACCAGTAGTAGAATTTGTTTGATTTGTTTGGCAGTAACAGCAACATTGTGTGATCTTTAATTACATAAATTAGGTAACAACTATACAACAGTGTTCTTGATTTCATAGTACAATCATCAGTGACCTCTTCTATCTGCATCCCATGGTGACTTAAAGGTTTTTTATCAATCTGTCCTTTACTATGCAGAGGACTCCTGCCTTTCTAGATTAATTTTCAGCTTTTATAAAATTAAATACCTGATTTGGAATTTATTTGTGTGGCATCTCTCAATGCTGTGATAGTCCAGGGACAAAGGCAAACTACAAACTGTTTTTGTTAAATAACTAAAATCCTATTTCATCTTCACTGTACTTCACTGGTACAAAAATAAATTTATTGAAGAAAAATATAGGTAGAATCTGATTTTTGCAGTACAGGAGAAGGTAAGGGTCCCCTTCTCAATTTGACTCAGCTGTGCCTGAATAATATTACATGTATGTGTGGGAGACGCCACTACTCTTTGGAGTGGTTGTGTGCTTGCTAGGCACAGGAGACTGGATTAAAGATTGACCTCTTTAAGCCATACGTCTGTGACTCTGAGGGTGGAAGCCTCGGGGAAGGCTTTTCCAACATGCAGAAGCAGTCTCAGAGTGGTTCAGCACCACAGCCCAGGCTCATTTCAGGGCTCAAGGAAAGCTTGTACAGAGGAGGTGAAAGCATGAAAAGAGGGACAAAAAAATTGATTACCAGAGAGAAGAGATGAGGGATAAAGAGGTAGTGTCTCAGCCTGTCCTCATAAGAGAGGTGCTCCAGCCCTCGCATCATTTTAGTAGCCCTCCTCTGGACCTGCTGCAACAGGTCCATGTCTTTCTTTCTTGCGCTCAGGGCTCCAGAGCTGGACACAGTACTCTAGGTGAGGTCTCACCAGAGCAGAGTAGAGGGGCAGAATCACCTCCGTCAACCTGCTGGCCATGCTTCTCTTGATGCAGCCCAGAGTATGGTTGGCCTTCTGGGCTGCCAGTGCACATTGCTGGCTCATGTCCAGCTTTTCATCCACCGGTACCCCCAAGTCCCTCTCAGCAGGGCTGCTCTCAATCCTTTCTTCCCCCAGCCTGTACTGATACTGGGGGTTACCCTGACCCAGGTGCAGGACCTTGCACTTGGCCTTGTTGAACCTCATGAGGTTCACACAGGCCCACCTCTCCAGCCTGTCCAGGTTTCTTTGGATGACATCCTGTCCTTTTGGCATGTCAACTGCACCATTCAGCTTGGCGTCATCTGCAAACTTGCTGAGGATACTCTCGATCTCGCTGTCTATGTCATTGATGAATATATTAAACAGCACTGGTCCCAGTACGGAGCCCTGAGGGACACCACTTGCCTTGAGTTGCACCAGGGGAGGTTTTGTTTGGATATTAGGAAAAATTTCATTACCAAAAGAATGTTCAAGCATTGGAACAGGCTGCTCAGAGAGGTCCTGGAGTCACCATCCCTGGAGGTATTCAAAAAACATGTAGATGTGGCACTCTGGGACATGGTTTAGTAGGCATAGTGGTGTTGGGTTTATTGTTGGACTTGATGATCTTGGAGTTCTTTTCCAAACTTAATGATCCTATGATAAACCTCTATTTTACCACACTTCTGTTTTCTGTTCCAGGCCATGTCCTCTGTTCATACGCAACAGCAGCAGCTGCCCTTTGGTTGCCTCAATGACAAATCCAGATAAAATGACAGGTAGAGTTTTCAGTTAATAAAATAGATTTTAATTTTAAACCCATTAAATGTAACTTGATTCAATAACCAGAAATGATTCTTTGGAATGTATGATACGACATGACTAATGGTAGGACATAGCTTTGGGAACTTGTGACAGCACATACTCCCAGTCACTGAATTTATCAGCTGGCTTAGAGCACCTTGTAATTATTCCAAGATTTAAAATTATTTATTAAGTAACTTCTGTAAATAGTCGTAAGTAGTCTGCAGCATTTAATACTGAAAACCTGAACCTTGCTTGGAAATCATTACATTTTTTTTCTGTTCACTGGGTGGATCAGGACAGAATATATGCTGAAAAAACTATTCTAAGTGATTCTAAAATCAACATTCTCCTGCAAATTGTCTCCAGTGTTCATTAAACCACTAGCTTTTGCAAATGTTTCTGCCAGTAAACTGACTCAGTAGTATATTTATAGAAAGCAGATATGACTGAATTCATTTTTTTTAATTGGGGTTAATATCCACAGGCATTTTGAAACAGGCACCTAGTGCCAATTGCATTGCAACTTGCCTTACAGAAAAAAAAAACACCAAGAGAGTGTGACCAGGTGTGAAAGTTATGTGCTGAATTTCTCACATTGCAGCAATTCAAGGAATTAATAGTGCGGATGAGAGTTTTTTCTAATGAATTTACATTCTGTCAACTCATTTGAAATAATTGCATATGATTGGCCCAATTATTGTGCAGGAACATTCTCTGCCATTGCCTGATACGATACTTGGCACGGTTTGAACACATACCACGGCACATATTTTTTATTACTTAAGAATCGGAGAAGTGCCTAAAAATAATGAAGGAGGAATATACTTATTCCTACGTTTTCAAGTGGCTGACAGCTTTCCAAAGCCTTATGCTCAGAAAGCAATCCTGCAAAGCCTTATTTGGTATGTCTTATTAGCACTGTCTGTTTGAGAGATTCCTTTAAAATATAGCTCAGATTTTATGACCAGGAGACACCATTGTGTGGTCTGATTTCCTGCCCAGGATTTTCTTGAGGAAACTATTGCTCTTTGCCCATCAAAAGATGTTTTAGAAAAATGTGATGCAGTAAGTGACAAACATATATGATCAGACTGATCACTGCTGCTTGCTAAAGCTGCTTTCATGAACTATTTCACAGGTTATTTAAGCCAAGCATAACTAAAGTTCAGGAGGAAAGGAAACCGTGAAAAAAAAAACCCAAACTTTTTCTTTGTTATTAATCTAATCTCAATCTTCAATATTTTTTTGTAAAAATCAAGGTAGGCAGTAGAAATCAAAATGGTTCCTTTACTTTTACAAATATTTTAAGGAAGAATTTTTAGCCAAATCCAGGGTATGTAACAAACCCCTGTTCTCACTTACTGACTCTCCTCTGAGAGCAGAGAGCACACACTTTACTACAGTCATGCTAAGCTCTCATAATGGCTATACTAGTTAGGGAAAACAGCACATTCAAAATCTTACATGCAGAGTCTCCAGACACTAAGACCAATATTTTATTGTTCCTTAAGCAGAGCAGTCTTTGAACCTCATGCTAAAGATCAAAGACTTAAAAATATAACCCTTTTTTCTTAGATTTTAAAATCTGAAAATAAACTCCTTTTCCTGAAGCATCCAGAAAGTCACTTGCAGCAATCATTCTGTCAAAAATTTATAAATCAATATATGTAAGAAAAAAATTTGGCTTGAATGAAATACAGTATTCCAACAGAAAGTTTTACTGAAAATACTGAGTATCTCTTCAAGGTATGTCTATAAAAATAGTGCACTGCTACTGGAAATCCATTAAATTAAATTAATAAACATAGTATGTGAAACCTGCAAGCAAAGTGAAACCTGATGCTGCTGGGAAATATTTTCTGAGCCATTGGATAATGAAGAAGTTCCCTTCTGGCTGTTTTAGGGATCATCTATATTACTGTTAATGGTATTTGACAGGCATACTTATACCTTTAAGCAATGAGATCCATGCTGTGTCTTTCTGTTGCTTGCTTGTTCTTTAAGAGCTATAACTTGCAGTACAGACAGCAATGTATATTTTGAGAGCTGATGTTTCCAGAGTCCCAAAACCTGGAGTCAAAGTTACACAAAAAATGAAAGCTACAACTTTTTCACCAAAAAGGAGATTTGATGTTCTGGAATTTGGAAGAGAAGCGCAAAACTGAAATATATCCAAAATACTCTAAAGACAATCTCACTCCAACTCCTCCAATTTTCAAAGCATCATGCGTTTCTGAGGAACTCTGGCTTACTCTTGGAAGTCTATGTCAAAGAGGCCCTCCAAAAAGTTTCTGAACAAACATTCCTTTACAGAGCTTTTGCAGGATTTGTATACCTTCTGGGTATGAGACAGTGAAAAAGATTTGATCCTGGCCTAGCTGCCAGGTGGTAGAATTTAGTTCAGAGCTTACACTTCTTTAAAATGTAGTAATTTGTAGAAGTCATGCATGATGCAGTCATGGGTTACATTACCAGGGTCTTTTTATGCTAGTTTTACTCAGCACAGATCAGCTTTCATTCTGCAGCCGCTTTGTTGGTATGAAGGCGTGCACTTAACCTCCCCCTGACAAGACATCATGGAGTACATTCTCCTTTTCCCTTTTGAAAAAAAACAAAACCCAAAAAACTTTTTTTGCTCCTAGTTAAGTTGAATTGTAATTGGCAATATGTTTTGAGCATCGGTGGTGTTCAGGGCACCCTATACCCTGTGATATTCAGAATCTTGCAGAGCTCCTTAGTTTAAGGAAAAAAAACATCTTGGTACTTGACTAAAAAAGAAAGAAGAAACAAGATGTGAAATGTCACACTGCCTAAAATAAATCAGAAATCTCCTAAAAAGGGCAGACTTAATAAAGAGAGAGATATGAACATTTTTCTTAAATTAAAAATATGATTTAAAAATATATTTAAAATCTTACTTATAAATTCAGCAATAATTTTATTATTATAAAATTTTATTCAGTAATTGCAGAGGAGATCTGCATGATACAGAGGGATCACATAAGGAGAATTAGGAAAGTTGAGGCTGAGTGGCTGCATGAGTCTTTTAAAATAAAACCTGACTCTGGAGCTCAGATGGCAGTTGTGTCTGAGCCTGTGCCATTCACTGATGAAGCCAAAGGTGTAGAGTTTTGCTTGGGCTACCAGCACATTAACAAAAGGCAGACAAAACTAACTGCAGTGATAAATGCTGTACTGGGCAGGCAGACCAGCAGCCCAAGAATTAGAGAAGAAGATAAAAAACGACATAGTACAGACATTATAGATCAAGCCAGACACAAATCAAATGAAGGTTACTTTTTTTGCTTTCTGGGTTGTAAACCTGATTAATCACTTCACAGTGGTTGAGATGCCCTAATTTATACTTAGTAACTAGAAAGCCTACAATTACAGCTAGAAAAGGCAAAATTTTCAGAAAAGAAAAATGCAAAGCCTAAGTTAAAGAATCTGAAAAAGAACAAATGTGCGGGGAATAACCGCTGGCTTGTTGCACCTGGGCTTTGGTACCATTTGCTCTTGCCTTTCATTTCTTTGAAGCTAATCACAGATTCTGTTTCTAGCAAAGCCAGTTTTAAATACTTGTTTTGGTGTAATGTCCCCCTTAAAAGAAAACCTCATCATTGCTGTAAAAAGTAAATAAAACATAAAAAAAATTACCCTAATATTTGCATTATCAAGATGTTGGCTATGACTCCCCAAGATTTTCTGTACAGAACTTGCTGAACATCTGACTCTTGTATTGATGGGACCCTGTGGGCTCAGGGGACAGCAGACCCCACAATGGTAAGAGAAAAGGGCAGGCCAGCAGTTTTATTCTCTTTATCCTTTGGTAAATCAGTATTCAGTGGGGTTCAGATTGGAGGAGTCCTAAGGGTGAAGAGAAAATGCAAAGAAATTGAGCAGGTAGAAGAGCATCAAGGTAGAGGAAAGTCATAATGAATTTCAGGAAAAAGCACAGTCAATCACTAAGAAAGACTGGTTAGAAGATGAGATCAAGAAGAAAGGCAATTTTGTTTCATGTATTTCCTTTTTTTACTGCTGAAATGGCAGGAGGAAAATGAACCAGTGATTTATTTTAAAAATAAATGGAGAAAACTGTGGAGATTGATAGGCTGAGTCAGAGATCTCAGGGAATAAAAAGGGTGAAGATGGGAAAGAAAGAGGACAGCATGCAAGAAATTACTTTTCTAGTGGTAAAATGGTTTGCCTGTATGCCCAACTGCTTGTTGACATTCCAGGAGTGTTCTGTATCCCTGGATGCATCGTAGGGGAGCCGAAAGAAATCTTTTCTGTGCACAGAAGATATTTTGCATTAATAGACAAACTATTCTGTGTATTGAACAGAAAGCTTTTCAAAGAAAAAAAATGGGAGAAGAAAGAAGAATTGGGTCAAAATTAATAAAAAAGCACATTGAAAATTCAGATCTTTGCAGGACCATACTGCATATGCAGATACAATAGATGCAACACTTAGATCAATATGGTCCATGTTCCCAAAATGGCCTGTGAAGAGCTGAGTATACAGGACCTAATTAAAAACAAAAATTGTTGGCAAATAGACTGAATGAACAGAATTACAATGTTTTAGTGGAACAAATTAAACACTGAATATCAAATGTTAGCATTATGTTAATATTAAGCCTGTTCTGTGTAGTAAACTGAAACTATTAGTGTTCCTTCTATACATCTAAGCAATGTTATTCATGTCAATATATAGTATAAAAATTAACCCAAACTAAATAACACTTTCTAAGGGAAAATTTTGCTTACAAACCTGGGAGAGTGAACATAAAAAATGGACAGAAGAAATCTTGCAATACTTTCAAGTTTTTCATTCTGCTGTAGCATCTTTATCTCAGAATCACAGGATGGTGCAGGCTGGAAGGGATCTTCGGAGGTCATCTTGTACAGCCCCCTGCACAGGAAGGGTCACCTAGAGCCAGTCGCCTGGGGTCATGTCCAGAGGGCTTTCAAAGATCTTCGAGGATGGAGACTCCACAACCTCCCTGGACAACCTGTGCCAGTGGCTGTCACCCTCACAGTAAAAAGGTGTCTCCTGCTGTTCCAAGGGAACCTTGTGTGTTTCAGTTTATGCCCGTTGCCTCTTTTCCTTCACTGGCCACCACTGGAAAGAGCCCGGTTCTGCCTTCTTTACTTTGGTCCCATTCTTGTTTTATTCTTTGTTCCCAGATTCGAATAATACTTTTCAAAAATTTGTATTTGTTGTTCTTTCTGTCTTTGTAGCTTGTTGACTTTGATTTTCCAGTGTGTTTGCCCTGAAATTGTTTTTTGAAGAGACATTTTTTGCCAAATGCTTCTTGTGTCATGGTGAGTGTACTCCGCATGGCTATGATATTCCTAACCTAATATTTTCAAGAGTTTTTCAAAAAAGCTCTATTGGGATTGTGTGATCCTCTGAACATCCTGTGGATGCAATTTTGCAATTGCTTTATTGTGACTACCTATTAGTACTGAATGCTGAGCACACTGTATTTTAATAAAACATGTTCTCGTCAAGCAAATAAAAGTTCTTGCCAAGTGATTTCTGCAGTTTTCCTTCTGTTGCATGATGATCAGAAGTGAATCACTGTGAGTGGGGAGGAGGAGGAGGAGAAGAGAGAGAAGTTGAAAGTAATCAGACTAATACTGATTAGACTTGCAGTTGAAATAATAGAAAATCACCATCTTATTTGTTTTTAGAAATAAACATTGCAGCACTGGAGTCTGTCATTAACATTACCGTGGATTGCTTCAGTGCACAGTGTATTTAACTGTGGTCTTAAATAGGAAAATGTACAAAATATGGAGCAACAGAGCCTAACTTGAATAGATGTGTGATATCCACAAAGATGCATGCTAGCATTTGGTATAGGCACTGTTTCTCTGATCTCCAGCATGATTCTTCCAAAACTGTTCCAGTTACTGGTCTCAGTTTATTAAAACAAGGAAATGAATGTAATGACCTGAGAGGTCCTTTCAGGTTTGTTTAAAATGTACCTATCTGGACAGCTCACTGCTCACAGGTGTCCCTCCAACTGGCAGGAGGGCTCATCCCCTTCTCCATTAACTGCCATTTAGTACTTCAGTCTTTCCTAGTAAATCACTCCTTCCAGTTATTTCTCCTTCTTCAAATTCTTTCCATTTGTCTGTAAAATAATTAAGTATCCGGACTTCTCAATAGAAGATCCTTATTTTAAGGATTACATACAAAGATTCATAAATCCAGAGTGTAGATAGTGAGAGCCAAAAATGGACAAGTAGTCCTCCTTTCTATTTTACAACTGTAGGCAATAAATAAATTTTTCAATCAAAAGCAATTGAATAAACTATTGGCAAACTTCAGCACCCCTGAAATAATACTCTAAAACACAGGAGTCCTGGTAAAAAGTCTTAAACAAGCCTGTGAGCAATAGGACAGAGATTGACAAAGTTGCATTATCTAGACAGGCTGAAAGCTGAAAAACAGACTGTTCAAATTCTGATTTATCCAAAGAAAACTAACATGTTTTAGACTAGAGACACCAATGTAAGAATAATAACTATTGAGCAATTCATTGGTAACTGATGCTGCAGAGAGAAAACGCTTCTGGTCCCTTCATCAATTAAATCCTGTGTCAAGCCGTAACATTTGAAAAGTCATCCAGTGCTAATTTCAAGGATTCTGGATTGACAGGGTTTTTTTTTATTATTTATTGATTACACTCATATTTTAAAGTAGATATTGAGCCTTAATATGTCTAACTATATTTTCCACCATTACATGCCAAAAGGTCTTTTCCTTTTAAAGAGTTTCTTCTGCTGCTGGTAAGTAGATTTTGATGAGATCACCTCAAGTTTTTCTTCCATTTGCTTGAAAAAAGGTTTATTTAATCTTTTCCTCAAATGCATGCCTCAGTACTTGTTTGTAGCTCTTCATTATTCAATGAGTAAAAGAGACAAACACGTGTATTTTTGAAGAACTGTGAAAAGCCTTGCTAGATAAAGGAGCAAATAAGCAAACAGACAGAAAAGGAATCTGTGTCTTTCAAGCAGTTCAGAATGAAGAATTGACAGCTAGAGGTTAAAAATAGTAAATCAAGAGATACCTCCAACCTTGGGTAAGGAAAAGCAGTGTATTGCAGCAGCTGCCAGGTCTTGTCACCTCCATGTCGAGCTATATGCTAGAAAGAAAAAAGCCCAGGCACAGCAGTTTGGACAAACACTGGCTAAGAAAAAAAAAAAAAAATTATGTACAAGAATATGGGTAAGAAAAAAGGTCATAAGCTAGTCTGAAAGTAAAATCAGACACATACTTCTGTTGTAGACATTAGAAAACTTCAGATGGGTAACATTTGCACCAGTCCTCAGACAGGCAATGCAGAAAGAAGAAAATACTCAAGCCGTTGAAGAGTGGAGGGGTCCTCGTTATCTGTGATCACACAGTGCCTGGCAGCAAAAGTTTAATGAGGCCTAACCAGGCATTTCCTTCTCTCTGTTTTTTTTCTTTTTCCTCAGGGAGTAAAAGTTCAAGAGTTGATTTGCTACACAAGGGATTAACAAGGAGATGAGTTGCCTTTGCTCAGTGAAACCTACAGTCCCTCTGGTGTTGATCCCAAGGAAGAAAACAGGTGTTAGCTGTGGCACATTTTAGCGCAGTTGCAGAAGTTTTGTGCAAAACACCCGCCGCACAGCCACTTCTGTTGCCTTTACGCTCACTCTGAGCCAGAAGTCAGGAAATCTGCACTGGTCAGGGCTGTCAGCTCTAGTGGAAAACTGAGGAGGCTGTAAGGAGTATTTTCCTGGTTTATTCTTTGTTTTCAGTATTCATCTGGGATTAGATGGGGAAAAAAATCAACAGTGCTAGTGATAGCTCAAAACAGGACGGGCACAGCCCAACTGTTTTTGCAAATCAAATCACTAAGTTTTGAGTTCTTCCTATAAGGTACCTGTGCTAAACTATTATTTGCCTATAAGTTCCCTGCATGCACCAGTAAAGCTAAAATTTACATTGCGAAAATGCAGCTGTGTTGCATGCCAAGGGGAAGTTAAGTCAGAGATTGAACTTCAAACTTCAGTGTGGGGATGCGAGGTATTTTTATCCCTGTATTTGCCACTGGTTTCCTTTGTGACGCCTGCAACTTCTTCCTTGAACTTTTCAGAAATCCCCACCTAACACATAAAACTAATCAGCTTACAGGGGCAGGGGGGTTCCATGAACATTAAAGATGAGTGCCCCTAGCTCTGTTGGTGTTCTCAAGCTGGGATCAGAGACATGCTCTTCCTGTGACCCTGAACGCTGTGACCTTGGTGTGCCCTGCTGCTTCACAGCTGAGCAGGGAACCAGATACAGACTGCAATGAAAAGCCATGTCCAGGTTGCCAATGTTAATTTTTTTGCTGAGAGGGACTCCATTTCCTGAGTGGAAAATGGAAGAACAGCTTCCCCCCTCCCTCCACAAATAACCAGTAGCCCAGGGGTTAGCGCGTCCATGCCATACGTGGAAGATTCAAACATATCTCTTGCATAGATTAATGAGTTTATTGATGGGTCTCTTCTGCTGGAACTGTTCTGTTATGTGGAAATATGTAAACATTATTGGGCTAGAGAGAAGGTGACTTGGTTTGTGAGGTGGAGGTTGAAGATCCTGCCAAAAAGGGAAAACACCTAGCAATCTGGGGAAAAGGCAGGTCCACATTTATATTTGTCACTTAACGTATCTAGCTCTAAGTTTGAAGGGACATGTAATTCTGATTGTCATCCAGGGAAAAATGTGAAGTGGTCTTTCAAATAAAAAATGTGATGAATGTTTGTGCATAACGGTGTGTGTCCAAGGAGACTCTGAGAGTGGCTCACCACTGAACAGCCAACAGATGAACAGACTGTGCTGCCACAGGGATGAGAACCTGAGCTTTTCACTCCTAAGCAAATTTACTGCCCTTCGTACTGGTCAGTGGGACACCTTCACGTGCCTAAGAATTTAATCAGGTGGGATGTTAACCAACAGCTCATACAGCCTGACACTTGGTTTAGCATGGCAGACTACTGTTAGTAGTGTGCTGGTACCTGTCAGAGTTCTAGACATTAATCAAACCCCATGAACAGGCAAATAAATAATACTGTGCCTGCAATATCCTGTTGCTGTGTCAGTGACAAGCATTGGAAGCACTGAGGACTTGTATGCATCCAACTGGACTACAGAGAGGTACTTTGGTCATACCACTTATAAACCTTTCCTTTGGCAGGTCTCCAAGGGACACCTCTGAAGAAAGAGATTTGATAACCCTCCAAACCCTTCAGCACTATCACCTTTTTTTCTCATCCTTATGTAACTGGAGAAGAGACCCATGTTATCTGGGTCTTTACATAAAATAACTAAGGCAGTAGGAAGATGAGTTGGCATGCCCAAAGTACATGCAATATTGGTCCTGAAACTGAATGAAAATTCTATATAAGCCAAAATTTATCCAGCACTTTGCTCAAAATAAAAATAAGGTTTGGAATTGACAAAAAAAACCCAAACTGGATTTCTTTCAAACTTGGATGGTGTCGACAATGCATAAAATCAAACTTCACCTCAGGAACAGTATAAGCAAAAAGAGGGAGTATGAAACAGAGAAAAAAAGGAAACATATGGAAGTTAAATTTAGTGTACAGGATGTATCCCCTCATGTGTCTTTCCATTATTGCTATAACAAATTGGAATATGAGGAAATGCACGTACTGAGTAACTATCACAACAATCTTTAATTCCTAGCAATTCAACTTCAGCCTGCTCAAACTTCTCAGCAGAGGATAATATAATTAGATTTTTTCTGCCTGATCATTATATCTGATTAATATTTATGTCTACCCAGCCTACAGGACATGTCCTCAGAGTGCATCCAGAAATGGGGACCAGAGCACTGAAAGAGTATCTCATATACTGCTGTTTCAGTTCCTCCATATCCTTGAAGACCCCTAACTTAGCATCTAGAAGTCTTCAGAGAAATTCAGAGCAACCTCTCCATCTGAACAGTAGAGATTGCTACCCTTACAGAGCGTGTATCCTTGCAGCTGCCTCCAGGCTGGCACTGCACAGGGCGGGGTTGCCAGACCCAGCTTGTGTATTCCTCAAGTCTTAAGACAGAGATTTTCAGGATTTTGTGGTCAGCGTGGGAAAGAAAATCTACCTGGACTGAACTTTGGTATACTCTGCTGTGTAGGCCTAGGTGCCTAGTGACAGGACCTAGGACATGGCATGTCAGAGCCCAAATGTCAGCCATGGGGCTGGCACTGAGCCTTGGGATGCCAGATCATTCCCGTGGCAAGGAGGACTCCTGAGAGTCAGAAACCCTCACCATCCTCATGTGGCTCTGGGAAACTGCTGCCACCTAGTTTCACTCAGCTGCTGTGGAACCTAGGACATACAGCTATGAAGGGTCTCTGGCAGTACATTTAGGGGAAAAAAAAAGAACAAGGAAAAGTTTATTGTAGCTTTTTGGTTTTTTGGAAAGGAAAGGTGATTTTTTTGTTTTGTTTTGTTTTGTTTTTCAGGGGGTAGAGGGGAAGAGTAGGAAGGCTGTGAATCAGAAATCCTCCGCTGCAGCCGTACACAGTTAAAAATGCTGGATACCTTGCTTTTTTTAATCTCTAACTGTGATTGGAATAAATTGTTGTGGAAGGTGTAGTTGTGTTAGGATGGAAATTTTAATCTTTTTATTTGAATTTACTGTTAAATCCTTGTCAAAGCAACTCCATCTTTAAGAGGCAGAAAATATTGGCTCTAATCCAGCAGGTCATTGAGCACACTTATTTTTGCTAAGCCAATGGTGCCATTGGCTCTGCTGTGATCCAGAAGTTTATGTTAGGTGTATGTCCCAGGGCTTCATGGAGTTGGGACCCAAATTTTCAGCATGTATTTTTATCTTTCCATGCCAGGTAAAGCCCCTTCCAAACACTTTCTTTTTGAAAAGAAAGAGGAAACAAACCTCAGTGATGTTACTTATGTGCATTTTCTTATATATGCAGGCTGTGTGCCAAAGCTTCTCAAGAATTTTTTCATTAAAACATTTATAACAATAATTAGAAGATTTTACAGTATACAAAAATTTAGATAAGGGAAATCAAAGTAAGCTGAGCTCTAATAAAGCCTAAAATAATTATCATCTAATTGTGGCCTGTTCCATTTTTAAATTACCATAATGTAATAAGATGTGCTGGTTTTGAGAATACTATCAACTTCAGAAAATATTACCAAGTGTAACCCCCAAGAAGCAAAAAAATGAATAAATTCTGACCACCAAATGTCAGAAACTAGTATTATGAGTATTGAGAGGAAAGATAACAAAACTTGACATTCAATAATACATCTATTTTTCCCTTAAGTAATAGAGATGAATATATGATTGGCAAGTCTTGTGATATGCTAGTAAACACTATATGACTTACTATTTGATCAAATTTGCATTCAATATAGAAAAATAACGCTTCTACTTCTGCTTCATGGTAGACAGTTTGCATCATTTATGGAAGTAGTATTAGTTTCACAGTGCCAAAAAAAAGCAGTTTTATCAATTGCATGGCTGACCATCTGCCTACTTTTAGTCTGAGGATTAAATGTTTATCATCAACAGTTTCTGAAGTGTTGAGATGCACTAATTTTTATTTTATGCTTTAATTCTGTTGTTTGCTTGATATGTTTTCCAGCACATATGGAAGGGTTAAATGAAAAGTATATTTAACACTTTCTTCAACAAGAGTACAAACAGGGTTTCACAGTTTTTAATTTTCTAGGTGGTACCAAAGAAACCTTGGGAACTCCTACTTGCTCCATAACAAGAGCAGCCTGGTCAGGATATTTATCTAAACAGAAAAACCTTCTTGTTTGAGCTCAAATGTTGAATCCTTCCATTTGCTCTTCCCATGACATTCAGTTAAATAGGACCTAATCAAATTCTTATCTGACTAACTAAGAATCCTTATTTGCTCTTCAGTTTATCCCCATTTTCCTCCTTGGCAGTTGTGGATCTCTGTATCATTTATCCACAGGTGTGGTTGTCTTTTACCTTGATACCACTGCATCCCCACCTGCAATATTGGCTGCATTTTCAACATATCAGCCCTCTCCCATGTGAAAAGGAAGAGACATATGAAGGTTAGAATTCTGTCACATTAGTCTGAAAGTATTATTTTTAAAAATCGTAATGCCTAACATAAGCTTTCCCCTTCTTATTCCCTGTGACTGTGGCCTTCTACTTCCAGTGCACCCGTGGTGCCAACTGCTCACAAATTTCACATTGCTCAATAAGCCTTTCCTTGCTTTTTTCATACTGTCCCTAATACACAGAAGAATATCCTTGCAAAAAAAAAAAAAGCATATTTATTTTATGCTCCCTCTTTAAATGCTCCTTTGCCAGAATACACAGTAAGAATGTTGAAAAAGCCCTGATACCCTGAAGACAGCCTCTTCTGCAGACCAGTGTCATCTTACTATCTCCTCCTTTGCCTGGAGCTAGCTGCTGTCTCATGTATTGGTCCTTCTCAAGGGAGTGTCATGCACTCTCATTGCATGAAGTGAATGGAGCTTGTGAACCTTCAAGTACCAATGGAAATGGGAGCTGGCTGCAAAAAGAAATTTGGGAGCCACTGGTTTTGAATTGTAAATTTTGTGGACAGGTTGTCTTCTGTGTACACTATCATACAGACTGGTATCTGTGGCTATTTGCCACCTTCATTTAACTTCAGTGCCTTTTTTAAAATGAGTGATTGTGATCACTAAAGAAGATCATTTTATAACTGCTGTAAATAAGCAGGCATAAGCCTAAAGTATCTAGGCCAGAAATGACAAAACTTTTGGGGGTCAAGTACGACATGAATTCTAAAAAATCACTGTGGATCTATGTTGGTGCCAAGTTTGGGACCTGTGCCAACACTTTACCACCACCAGGCATTTCCTTAGCAGAAGCAGAACTGCCTGGACAGTTCCATGTCCCATGACCAGGAGCACGTACACAGCACCACGTAGTCCTAGCTGCACAAGGAAGGGTAGGACATCCCTTTGATAAATTGTGTCCATCAAAGAGATTGGGAGGCTATATAATATTCCTTATCTAACCAGCAAAGGAGGTGCAATCGAAGGAAATGGCTCATGGCTTGGATGTATCATTACATCCTGATGAGGAAGCTGGGAGCAAACCAGAATGGCTCTTGATCTTCTGTGAGGGAGAGAGCAGCCCGCAGTCAGTGGCTGGTCACTTCAGTTTCCTGAAGCTGTGATGATGGCTGCTCTCCAACCTTGCACTAAGCAGAGCTTGAACACGCAGAGGAAATGGGGGTCCACAGGGAACAGCTCTGGTCTACTTAGGTCTTATAAATAATCCTGCAGAAATTTCTTATACCTTTTCTCATATGTGCAAGCAAATATCTATCTGGACAGTACTGATACCAGAAAATCCCTGAAAAGTCTATGGAACCTTTCACCCATTACTGGAACATGATTTTATCAAATGCTTTTTAATTTTGCAACAAAGGGTGAGCAGAGCAAAAATCATTCTTCACTGTTGTAAACAAACATAAGTCTTACTGGATAAAAATAACACATTTTGAAGTCACTTTGATATCTTTAATACCTATATATTTATCAATTTATGTGGCCAGATTTCTCCTCTGTTTGTGGCATAATTAGCCCAAATTGTGTTATAACGTGATATGAGACCAGACTTTTCCTGTTTACAAAGCTGTGGCCATTACTTCCAATTTTCATATTACATCTAAGCAGGCTGTTCTAAATGAAATTTCCAAATTGCTAAATATATCCCTTGTGAAATGAACTTAGTAAGGTGACCTGGGAAAGTCACTCTGCTGTAAGTGGCTTTGAATTTACTCCATTCAGCTCCTCCCCTGACTTTTTGTTATGTTCTTACTCAGATGTGATATGTCTTGTCTGCATACGGTGTTAATTTCAGTCATAAAATTGTTTGAATCAAATACCTAAAACCTCCAGAACTACATGCGAATCTGCTAAGACAAAACTTTCTTTATTAAATAAGTGATACCTTGATATTTTTATCAACATCCAAAATAAATACACGTTTCATTTGCAGAAGGAAAATATAAGTAAGAGGAGTTTGACTGTATTATATCAATAAACTAATTAGACTAGATTTGAAACTGAATAATCCAGATTTGATACTGAAAATTGTTGATACCAACAACAGGTACAGATTACAGACAGATTCAAACCTTCCTTTATTTGCCCTTGCTGAAACTTAAATTCAGGCATGACACACTATATAAAGATGTATTATTATAAACATAATTTTTTGCTCTACTATCTTCAGAATTACATAGGTGCACAGTTTAAATCTGCAGTTGCTATGACTTCATGTGCAAACACAGCAAAAACATCACAACCACCTTCTCTGTGAAAATTCACAGGGGCTAAAGGTGCATTTTGATAGGTTGTGAGACCTGGGCTACGCTGACAGACTATGTCTAAGGACTCCAGTTTTCCTGCGTTCTAAGTTACTTTACCCTATTTTTGCTACAAGTGCCTTTAAATGCTTCATCAGAGTCACATGATCCTGCTTTCCTGTAAGCTTCCTTTACTCACACATCCTCCAGGCTAATTACATTTTATCTCTGACAAAAGATGCTGCACACCACTTCCTTCCTACCTGGGTTTCAGTCCAGGACCTTCCAAGGGAGCAACGCTCTCGACTCTCACCCAGAAGGGATACAAAGCAGCACAGTAAGACCAAGGGGAAAGAGGCTCCTGCTGCCAAGGGTCACAGGGCATTGCTTAGCAGGAAACAGACACACTACATATGACGTTTCTGCAGGATTTATTTGGCAGGTGGGGAGGCTGAGAGACCACACTGCGACAGTGCAAGTGTAAGGACAAGCTTCCTCAAAAAAGTGTGTGCCACGTCATTCACAAGCACTTCTTGTGCCCTAAGCCTACTATTGTATCCAACCTCTCCTGAAAGACAGAGGTAAGGAGATGGGCTTTGAAATCTGCCAAATGTGGTCTGGAGGCCTCATTGCAACCTCCCTCTGTTCTCTCCTTTCTTATATTTTGTTTAAAATGCTCTTTGCAGAAGCAGCAGTGAGTTTCATTTTTTATGCAGGTTGGTTACAGGGCATGTATTAATGTGAGTCAACACCTGGATGAGTAGTATTGGCACAACTCAGAAGAATGCAAATGTCCTGATCTCATTTATTTCTGAGAACCCTTGTTTGCTGTGTATCTTACACATAGATACCCATTGACAGTGAGATAACTGGCAGGCTGACATTTGTCATCCATCTGAAAGCAGACTTTTGCTAAGTACCCCTCTTACTTGCTCATGCTATGGGTGTCCTGGTTTTGGCTGGGATAGAGTTGATTTTCTTCAGAGTGGCTTGCATAGTGCTGAGTTTTGGATTTATTACTAGAAGAATGATGATAACACACTGATGTTTTTTGTTGTTGCTGAGCAGGGCTTAGACTAACCAAGGACTTCTCAGCTCTCAGCTCTTCCAGGTGCACAAGAAGCTGGGAGGGGGCACAGCCAGGACAGCTGACCCAAACTGGCCAAAGGGCTGTTCCACACTACACAATGTCCTGCCCAGTATATAAGCTGGGAGAAGAAGAAGGAAGGGGGGGACGTTCAGAGTGATGTCATTTGTCTTCCCAAGTCATCGTTATGTGTGATAGAGCCCTGCTTCCCTGGAGATGGCTGAGCACCTGCCTGCCCCTGGGAAGAGGTGAATGAATTCCTTGCTTTGCTTTGCTTGCATGCGTGGCTTTTGCTTTCCCTATTAAATTGTCTTTATCTCACCCCACGAGCTTTCTCACTTTTACCCTTCCAGTTCTCTTCCCCATCCCATTGTGGGGGGGGGTGAGTGAGCGGCTGGGTGGGACTGAGTTGCCAGCTGGGGTTAAACCACGACAATGGGTAAGGAGTGTGGTGATCCCTTCTCCTGAGGTGGTGAAGCTATTGCTTGCTTCATGAATAACAGAAGGGGTGGGATTCTAAAGAGCTCATTGCAGAGGAATTCCCAATTTCCTTTTTTTGCTTCATCCACTTTCTCCTCCATCAGGAACTGGCATCTTTTTGAAGAGACTCCATCAAAGACACCACCACACCTTTTTGATAATCAGAACAAGTGCAGAATTCAACCCTTTCTTCAACTCAGCTGCTCCCTTCTACTAGCCACTGCCAATGGGGAGTCTACATCAACTTCTGCTGAAAAACTATTCCCTTTGCTGCTCTCCAAGCAGTTGCTATGGAGGGTTAAGGTGGCTGTAAGAGATGCCACACACAGAAGTGGTTTGATCAGCGCTCACATTTTCCCCTTGTATACACACATCATGAAGTATAACACAGCCCAGGATTCAGAGAAATAATATACCTCCTTTGTAGCTTCTCCCAGTTATCAAGATTTAAGGCCTGCTTTAATCTCTTACAGGAACTTTTGGAGCCCACAACTGCTTTGTCTGCTCAAACATCTCCTTTTAAGGCTAAGAGGAGGGATGGTGAAGAGCTACTGTTAGAAATAACTAAAAGCAGGCAGCACACTCAGACAGATGCTGGACACACAGCCCACACCATTGGTAGAATATCCCACTGAGGCAAAAAACAGAAATAAAAGCTGTCCTGTAAAGCAACACAGTATGATGCTTGCCAAGCAGCCTCTGCCGCTTAAGAGTGGCAAGCCATAAAGAAGGCATTGCTTTGTAGTGGACAGTTTCACTTTATCCTTAGCTAGTAGAAATTGGGATAAATCCATTAACTTCAAAAGAATTAAATCCATTTTCACTGGCTTAAAATCTGGCTTATTGCTATTTTTCTCTTTTGTCTGAACAAAAGTAATTTTGTCTCAAAGAAACTAATTGTTTCTTAGCAAAACTACCGTGAGAGAACAATGCAAACCTGGTTAATATCTTTATAAAACTATTTGAAAAGTCAATTTCTCACGGAGGTTGTGTTTAAGATTTTTCAGAGCTTTGGTTTCTAATTTCATTAAAGTAGTGTTACAATGCAACATCAGCTGTGACTTTAGTTGCTTTCAGTGAAAAGATCAGGTGTCTTTTTTAATATGATATTTAGATATTTGACTTCATTTTTCAGAAAACAAGGCCCCATCCTAAAAATTAAAGTTCCTATTTTGTAGGTTTTGTTTTGTTCCAACCTAACAAGGATGAAAAGAAAAAAATTAGCAAGATTGGCCTTTAATGAAAACTAGAACCCTAAAGAGTTATTTCCATGCTACCAGGTGTTATTATCCTGTCTGGAAAATTTAGGATTCTAGTGGGGGAAATGCTACAGACAATAACTAGAATCAATCCTGTATTTTACAATACCTCAGTGTTAGTGCAAATTGCCAGAAAATCATCACTGGGCAGATACTTACCTTCTGGCACATTTCAGGATCTCTGAAGTTGTGTTTAAAAACTGGCACAGCAAACTGGACAGAAACACGAGCTACTCCATAGTGCCCAGCCAACAAGGCTATATTATTTTGGAAGGATCTCTTTCAGTGACGAGAAAGGCACTGAGTCATTATGCTAAATAAGCAATCACTAATGAATTTCCAGAATGAGGATGAGCTTATGATTCAGGAGATTTTTTTAAAGACACAGAAATTCTTACAGATCTCTTGCAGACAGTGTGCTGTGCTCTGAAGTTCTTGCCTTGAGTCTAAGGTGAGCCACTGCAAAGCTAGTTTGTGACCCCTGTGGAGCAATGAAAGAATCCAGGTGTTCAGAATATGCACCCACAAATGAGAAACAGGATAAAAATGACCCAGTCACACACAGTAGTGGTCATTTTTGTGCACACAATCACTGTACACTTACTGTATTAATTCATAGATGGGATGAAAGAAGAATGAACACGAATTTCCCTGATGTCCCCTATTTCACATAACATTAAATTTCTCTTCCTTATCCCTGCTCAGAGCCTGATAACTTGCACTTCAGTGACATGTACCTTGTACATGTTAAAATACATGCCAGAAAAGCAGCCTGTGCTTGAAGATAACAAGAAATGGAGCATTTATCACTTCACTTGAAATGTTGCTCCAATAATTAAACATTCTCACTGTTTAAAAGATGAGTTCAGTGTCTAAAAATGTGTCTAACTTCAGTTTGCCTGAGTTCGCCTCCCAGCCACGGGTTTCTCTTACGCTGTTTTCCTGGCTGTGTTGGTGGTTGGTGCAGCACTGGAATGTGTTTGCCTAGAGATTTTGTGGAATTGCCATCACATTTAGACAGAGCCATGACTGATCTGACCTTGTGTTGAAGACAATCTTGCTTTGAACTGGAGGTAGGATCTCCAGAGGTCCCTTCTAACCAACGTGTCTGTGATTAAGAAGTATTCAGTATCTGGGAGGTCATTATGAGGAAAGAACAACTATACAGCAAATAAATTTCAGTCTCTTTCTCCTCTGACTAAAATTCTCAGCTTTACTTTGATACCTCCTCATAAAGATCTCGCCAGAAGCTCAAATTGAGACTTAGCAAGCTATTTCTCAGACACTGTGGACGAATATATCCACTTAAATTCAAAACATGGAGCTTTTTTGTATTTCTCCACCCCCCACCCCCACCCTAACTCATTGATACATTTCCTAAACCTGCTAGATCCTTTTTGCAGGGCACCTTTACTTAACAACTTTTTTATCAATCTTTCTCACACAAAAAATGATGTTTTGCTGCTTCAAAAGTTACATTATCCTATTGCAAATATTCATCAGGAGATACTACTGCAAAAATACATTAGCCTGTCACGCTGGTTATGCTAACTCTTCCTTCGTCCCCTTTTCCAGCTTTATCTTTTGCTTCAAACATTTCTCTTTATCTGAGCTATATGACCTCTCATGTGTAGTTTATAACCTAGGTAGCACCCATCTTGTTAGTCACTGGTGCTATAAGATGCAGTGGGTGATGCGCAGTTAGCACTTCTGGTACTGCTATACACATACTAATAAAAGGCTGAAGAATGAAAAAGCTGAATTTACCATACAGATAGTCCTGATTGACAAGTTTTCAAGGCATTTTTGTTTTGGAAGGAGCAACTTTGACTTTCAGATTGGGAAGTCTTTTTTGTCTTATTGTGACAAAGAAATACAGAATATGAGAAATATTTCTGAAGTGAGTATTACAGGTAATAAACTCATTGTGTGTAGGGCATTTCAGAATGAGTCAACAAATATTTTTATTCTGTACACAACAAAGAAACTTGCAGCTGTTGAGATTTCTAGGTATGTCTGTGAGAAGCACTGCAATCACTTGAAAATAATTGTTTGACTAAAGAGCAAATGACAGAATGAAAGTTTTTCCAACAAAAACTTGGAAGACTGTGGGAAGGGAGAAAGGAGATGACGTGCAGGTGAAACTGCCCTTGGAAGACCCTGGGAGCAGCACACACAGTCAGAGCAAAGCCCAGGTGGCCAAGAGCAGAAGCCTGCCATGGGGCTGGTCACCAGTGGGTGTCCCCCCAGGCCTTGGGGTGAGAGGGGGCTTGGAAACATTTCAGGTCAAGTCCTGGCTCCACCGAAAAGGATGGGAATACTGTCATTGCTTCAGATGCAGCACTAATTCTGCTACACAATGTAGAGCACTTAAATTTACATTTTAAATATCTGAATACCTGATATTCTATTTGGAAAAATGTTCCCAGTTTTAAAACTGATTGGGAAATCAAGCAAGATATTGAGAAACAGAATGAAAAGGTGAGACTCAGGGGAAGGAGTTGTTCTGAAGTCTCTTTTGGGTCACTGGTGTCATTCTGAAGTGGAAGGAATTTTTCATTTGGAAAGACTCAAACTAAAACCTTTAGAAAACTGCAGCCTTTAGAAACTCCACGCTTGCATTTCAGAAGTTACGTCAAACCCATTTTCTAGGCATGCTGTGCCACTTTTCATCCAGATTTATGGGAGGAAAGCAATGGAGTAACATTATTCATGGAGTACCTTAGCAGAATCTACAGTTCCTTGAGAAAACCCGGTAGATCAAGTTGAGTTTTGATTACTTATGTATTCACTAAGGAATATTGAACCTATGAAGGCATACTGCATCCTAACTTTTTTCCTAGTAGTTTGCTGCTTTTATTAATAACTTTATGCTCTTTTGCTTTTCTTCTCTGAGTACAGCAGTAGGAAAAGCATTTGAACTATTCAGTCTTGTTTCCTTGGGAAACTAAGGTAACGAGAACAAGCAACCTACCCTGCCTCTTTCTCTGATAACTTCACAACTCTGTAGCCAATTTTAACCAAAGCTAAAACTGACTGAGACTTTGTAGGGGTCGCAGTGAAAGATCCTACAGATATAAGAACTAAATACCAAGTATGAGAGAGAGGCTACTAGAAAAGTATCCAGCATAAGTTCAGCTGTCACTAAATAGCAAAGATTTTCACAGGCCAAAGTTACTGGAAGCCAGAAAGTCACAGCACAACTTCTTTAGCTGTACCAGTCTGGTGCTTCTCTGGGGCAGAAGGAGAAGAATGGGGAAGTGCTGAATGTGGGGTTCAGGGAATGGAGGAGACAAGGGGTGCTCTAATAAGCAGCAGTTATCAAGCCTGAATAATTTTGAAAGCTGAGGTGAAGACTAAAACCTTTTCATTTTTCATGGTTCTGATCAAAGAGAAGACAAACTGTGCATTTTCAGTTTTTCAGGTTTGTATTTGTATGACCATTACATTAATGGACCCTAGAACTGAAGCATGGTTCAAGAGAGCAACACCAAAGCATTGTCTGCTATGGTGATTCCCTTGTGCAGGTAGGGGTCAATTTTGCATTCTACATTGAAGCTAATTGTAGCCCGCACACTGTTTAATCAACAGTCATGGCAAGATTGAGGGGAAAAAAACCAAAAGCAATGCAATCATTGCGCTTCATAGCATGAATAGTATTTGATGACACATTGCAGAAACAGCCAGAAATAACATGAAAAAGGGTGTTTCACAGGACAGATTGCAACATGAGCTCCAGCTACCAAGCTTAGGAGGCTGCAGTTCAACCCTTATCCATCTGTCTTTCTTCTGCTCCCTACACAAATCATGTGATTTTGCCCTTTCTATTTCTCTGTTTGGAAGATATCAAGACAGCTAGAGGCAAGAAGTAGGTGGAAGTCTTTTGGCACCTGCCACTCTCAGCAGCAGCATGAGTATGTGCTAGGGTCAGACCTGTGGTGGGAAGTGATGGTGCTCAAGTGGTGGAATCCTGCTGGGAGACAGGCTGCTCACCTGGTCACAGGGACGATCCCTTCAGGGGAAGAAAAGCTCAGCACCTCCTCTGTCTGCCCTACTGCATCCAAGCAATAGAGTCAACTGTTTTTTCTTTTTAAAAGTTAAATGTGTTTTAGTATCTTTTTCTGTCCTTTCTTAAAGTGTCTGTGTGGGGTTGTGCATGGCTTTTTGTTCCCACTCTTCTTATGTGCTTTAAATAGCACAACACATAATGTTGACATTTTTTCAAGATTTTTTTCCCCATTCGCTGTCACAACTTTTGTATGAAATGCCTGGATGGTGGCTGAGTAGGAGTCAGTCTGAAAAGTCACCCTTAATAGACATGTAGGTCATACTTAGATTTTTATATAAAGGGAACAAAGTAAGATTCAGCTGAAGAAGTGATTGGCCATAGCTGCAGGTAAACTCATAACACAAATTACAAACTCAGTTTGTGGCAGAGGATATTCAATAATTTCAGTTATTCTGCATCCCAGTACCCTAGTAGTTTTAACTACTAGGGTTGTATGTTTTCCTGTTACATATTTGGAAATCGCAGTCATTTGGGCAGCTATTGACACCTAGAAGTGTAATACTGAGCATGGTAGAACATAAAACCTTCATTTTACAGTTACATAAATAGTAATTTTGTACTGCTTACATACACCTACTTAAGTATTTGGAGTAACGGTCAATTTTATAGAGTTATATGTGCGATAACTCTGGGCAATACCACATCTGCTTTGGTTTGGTCATTTTAACTCAAGTAGCTGAAAATTAACTCTGCAGAAAAGGAGCTGGTGGTCCTGTGGACATGAAGGTGAACATGAGACTACGGTGTTCCTTTTGGGCAAAGGTAGCCAACAGCATCCCGGATGGCATCAGGAAGGGCGTTGCAAGCTGAGGAAGGTGACTTTTCCCCTGTACTCAGCATTGGTGAGACACAGCTGGAGTGCTGTGTCCAGTTCTTTGGCACACCACTATGAAAGAGACATGGACATGCTGTAGTGAATGCAGTGGAGGGCCATGAAAAAGATTAAGGGTTTGGAGCTTGGAGTGTTTGCCATACAGGGATGCTGACAAGGAGGGACATAAAGGGACAGAGAGATTTGGGGCTGCTTAGCCTGGAGAAGAGAAGACTCAGGGGGATCTTATCAGTGTGTATAAATGCCTGGTAGGATGGGAGGGATGGAGTAAAGAAGGTGGAGTGAGACTCTTCTCAGGGGTACCAGTGGCAGGACAGGAGGCAATGGGCACAAAGTCAAACCCATGAACATCCACACAGACAAAAGAAGGTGGCCAAACACTGGAACAGGTTGCCCATGGAGGTTTAGTCTCCAAGCTTGGAAACACTCAAAATCTGCCTGGGTGTGGCCCAGACCGACATGATTTAGCTGATCCTGCTTTGAGCAGTGGGATGGGACTACACAGTCTCCAGAGGTCCCTTCCAATCTCAACTGTTTTGTGATGCTGTGATTAATATGTTTCTCTGTATTTCCCATATAGAAATACAGCCTCTTTAACAAGCTCACCTGTTTGGGTGTTGGGACTTAAAATGGATAATATATTTTAAATAGATGTTTTATCTGTACAAATTCAACTTAGTCTTGATTTAAAAGGAGAAAACTGGATTCAAACAACTGGTACAACTTGGAAAAGTTACTGCAGGATGAACTACACTAGAAGAGTCTGATGGCCAACATGTGCCTCACCTCAGTGCTGGCCTGTTGACCTGATAAGTTACATTAAAGCACAGACTCAGGGGAACATGAGCCTGTAAAGCAATGTCATTACTTCCTGTGGCAGCTTGGAAGACATGATTAAAAAATCAGTATAGCCTGATATAGATAAAGATCTGGACTCCTTGCCGAATTAGCAGATCTTAATAGGGCCTCAATTGACAAAATGCAACCTAGACTATTTTTTTTTATCAGTTAAACATATCAGAAAGTTGTTTTATAGGCATTTTGTGGCAACAGGTGTGCCATAACTCCTGCCATTTCTACCCCTGGAGTTCCTTGAGCAATCAAGACTGAGGACTCCAGTCCAGTAGGCTAATTGCTGTTTATTATCTCCAGAACATTATTGTCAGCCACCTTTCCTTTACATTTCAATAGCTCTAAAGAGGTGGGGACTCCTTTGTAGTGCTGAAAGTGTGTCTTTCCTCTGCTTTTATGGCTTCTCCAAATAAATGTTGAATGGATCCTGTAGTGCTTTTTTGAAGATATTTAAGGAGCTAAGACAATGAATCCTGTTTTCTAGATTCAGTTTCTTGACACTCAGAAACTGAAAGCATAAATCAGAAGAGCCAGATTATTAGGCACATACAGTTTAATATCGCAACTGTAGACAAAATTGGCTAGAGATGTCTGCTTGGATAGGTGGTTTTATACGGATTTTGCACTCGCACTGTGGTGCAAATCCTGATTCTTCCCTCTCCTTCCCTCATTTTGTCTAGTAAACTAAACTAACAACATAACTTAAGCTCAGATGTGATCATGTCTATCGCCAGAAACTCATCACTGGAAAGAACATCAAAGCATCTGGCAGATTGCTGCCAGAATGGTGTGGCCCCTCTTGATCAACATGGTTTGTGGCCATGCATTTTCTTCTAAAACCAGGGAAATACCACAAGTTTTATAGCTATATATGTTCTCTTTCCCATAGTGGAGGGGTAGCTTTCTTTAATACAGAATCCGGTTTCATTCACATACTCTCAGGAAGTACTGAAATAAAGCACAGGAGATGAACCATAACATACCTATGCCTCCTTGCAGATTTAAAATGACAGCCTGGTATGCTTCCTAAAGCAATATGCAGCTACTTAACATTCTTGTAATCATCTCACAATTACCATGATCCACAAAAGAACACAGCCCCAGGTTAGCATTCAGGAAACTTGTCACAGACAGCTGAAGATTCTCAAGAACTTCATTAGGATAAGGCATAAATTAAAAAGATGGGAAGAAATACCTACCAAGAAACCCACTGAGCTAGAAATTCTTCCAAAACATGATGGAAGAAATCCAACAGAACAAAATAAACAAGAAACACCTGATACTGACGCTCTTTGCCTTCCAGCGTGATGAAAGAAACTGCAATACACTGAGCTTCTTACAGTAACCACCAAATAAAACAGAAAGAAAAAGATGAAAGTTTGAGACCTTTATCTATCAAAATACTTTGTTTTTTCATTCAATATTAACTCACTGAATAAAAGTGAATTAAGTTTTTATTTTCTTTCCCAGGCTCCCTGATTGGTCTGTCTCTCATGATTAGCCATAGCTAGTTACTCCTGTGTTGCACCCAAGCAGCCTAGCACGTTAGGTGGGATGTAATCCATCCAGGGAGCAATGTCCTCGAGGAATCTGCACATCTGTGAATTGCAGGCAGGGAGCAGAAAGCTCAAGGAAGTAAGTGATGAATGAATGCCCCCTTCGTAGTGGCTAGCACACATTCCCAGATCAGGTTGCCATAACCCTAGAGCTGTAGGGTCTCAGTATTTGAGGCTTCTCTAAAAAATTAAACTAAGTTGACTTGGGTCAGCCAAATGGTATCTTCCATCAGCCCACAGATGTGACCTCCCAATAGCAGAGGTGTGACCAAAGGCTGTTTCACCAAGACTCAAAGGTTCGCAAGAGCCTGACCAAGTCCTAAGGAGAGTCTAATTTTGCACAGCTAATTCAGACATGCAGCACAGCTTGACTCTGTTAATACCATACAGAGCCTAGTCAATCTGGCCCCAAGGAGCGCATAGCTCTATCGTGTTTATAGGTAGCTCCAATATTGTTATGCAGAATGCTTAATTTTTCATTTCCACTTCTGCCAAAAGACACACCAAACAACATTGAGAAAGGGATGTAAATGCAGCTAAACTCATTCTGAGGTGACAGGCTAAAGAGCTAAAGTCATCTCTGGTAAAACTGTGAAATTAGATTTTAGGGTTCAGGTATTTGGACCTTTCATTCACAATTTAAGTACATCCAATATATTGCTTAAAAGATTTAATAAAAAAAGTTATGATCCTCTTATGAGAAGTTTTGAGAACCTGATTAAAATCCTTGTTCACTAGCTTATCAGATTTAAGGTGACAATGAATAAGGGAACTTGCAAGTATCTAACCTAGGTGTCATTCAGCTACTGGGCTGGGTTTGGGTACATTTCCAAACACTCGACTAACACTGTTTTGGGAAACATTGTGGGACACCAATTAAACAGTAAGAAAGAAGAATTTAGAGAGGTGGACAAAAAACCCAACCAAACAAAACAAAACCCCAGAAACTGCAAGTAGCATAGAGAAACATTGGTAGGAAAGAGGCAATAAGAATGGTGGTGGGGTGGGGGTGGGGGTGTGGGGTCGGCGGGATAGAAATAAAAAAAATCAGGAGCTACAGTAGGCTATAATAATACAAAGCATGTGCCCTCTTGTCCATCAGACACTGCCAAGATAACAAAACTCTCAGCAATATTATATTTCACGCTAAGAAATGTATGCACTTAAGAATCTACTGGTCTTTCATTTTAAAATGATCCCCCTTACCCATTTTAACTGTGCTCTATTTACATGGCCCTTAAGATGTTCATAAAATGCTCCTCTGCTTGACACACTGTTCATCTTATGCAAGTAACAAGCAGTCTAATCAACTGCATTGGTTCCAGTGTGGACATGATTTGCTCAATAACTGATAGCTGAGATGTAATTAGGGTTATGTTGGAATTTTCTAGAGAGATCAAAATTGAAGAGTTAGTTTTCTAATATAATAATGTATTTAATATAAATTATTGAGAAGTAACAGGCATTAATCACGTCCTGTCTGCAGGTCTTGCAAACATTAATGAAATAAGTTGTTAATTTCAGGATAAAGATAGATGACATAATGAGCGTTTTGATACAAAAGATTAAAATAAGACAAGGTAGTCTGGACCTGGGAGGGGAAGGTTGTACTCAAAGGGCTTTCCACATGAGAGATGCAGCATAAGAAAGACTGAAGCCAAGGGACACTTTACACACTTCTGCCCAAGATAAATGAAGCACATGCCAGACAGTGTGAGAACCTGTCTGAAGTGATGAAGGAGTTTCTACCAAAAAAGCTATGAATAGCACTGGAAGAACAGAGAGCAGAATAACACCACCTCGCATTTCACTTTTCCTTTACATAAAATCTGGACAATATCGATGTTCCGGATACACACTCTACTTCCCTATTTGCTTTCAGACATCCACCTGAAGACGCTGTTTCTACCCCTCCAAGGGAGTAATTTTGTTGTGATTTGGATTGATTTATATGTTATTGACACTTAAGCCATCCATCAGACATGGATTGTACATTGCCTCACTTTCCTGATCCCTGGCTGTGCTAGGAACAAAGTAAGAATGGATTTTAGTCACTTCATCCCAGACAGAAGAAAGTCAAGCTAGTAAGATGTGTCAAGGTAGCAAAGCCTCTGGACAGTTGAAATCTGTGTACAATTTATGTAATTATTTATTTTGCCAAAGGACATGACTGCTCTTAGTCAACATTGTTATCCCCGTTTGCACCAAGTTTTTTTCTTGAAGACCATCATTTGCAAGACATGCCACCAAAAATGTTTCTAATTTGTAGCATGCTGAGAGCCACTTAATTGGATTGTTAAGGCAGCTTCTACCGAAAACAAATGAACTACCAGGGATGCATGCAGTCCTGATACATCTGCATGCCTCCAACTCCCAGGCCTTTCAGCTTCTGTGTACAGCTCCTGGATATGGGTTCTGATCAGTTACAATAAATAATTTGGTGACTAACAGATCCCTAGTACAGCAGCCAATGTTCCTGCTTATGTATTTCTGCTGGGTCTTCCCAGATGCACCTGTTGGAGAGCAGAGCTGTGTGTTGAGCAGAGAAAACATTCACATTCCCAACTTAAGCTCCTAAATTTCACTTCCCTCTGTGGATTTTACTAGAAGCCAAGATTTAAGATACAGCTATCCATGTCTTTCTTGGTGAATGAAGGCCATAGAGTGAACTGGGATCAGAGCCAAAGGGTTGTGATTGTTCAGTCAACACTAATTATAAAGCACCTACAACATGCGATTGCTATTTGCAGCAACCTGCCATGCAAGACAAACATTTTCTTGAGCTGCATGTGAATGTAGCAGTGCGAGTAGGGCATTGCAAGTCATTAAGTTCTTTGCTCAGAGGCTAAAAGGGAGCCTGGAAAATATTTTTGTTCTCAAATGAATCTAAAACAGGGAGTGTCTTTCTGAAACAAACCCTTCCTCCCAAAGGTCAAACAAGGTAAGCTGAGACACCTATTTACATGTGTTAATTGATGCTGTGTAAACCATGAAAAAGCCCTTCCACAGCTCTATACCCACAGGATTTTAACTTTCCTTGGATGTAAATGATGACTTTGAGGTAGAGTAGGTATAGAAAAAGTTCCACAATGAACAGAAAAACAGCTGAAACTACTCTTTTGTACAGCACGCTGCCACACAGTCCAGCCCAACAGCAATTGCATCCCTTTCCGCAGTTCTGGGAGGGTGGCACAGCATGGCAGTCTGGGAGCAGGGTGCTGGACACCTGCTCAGCAGGTCCCATCAAGACGAGGGTTCACAAACATGGAAATTTTAACTAAATTATTTCCTCAGCTTTTTCAGTGGAACCAGTTTGAGAAATGTCAACATGCACAGGCAGATCTATTTATTTTTTATCCCAAAGCTGTGTTTGACAAATAAGTGATTTGCAAAAAGTTAGAGTTGACATATTAGTACCCCAGTAAAGCAAGCAAATCATCAGGTGCATATTCTGCTCCTACAACAGTGTAAGTAGTTTGACTGGAAGAATGATACATAACTGGTGTGAAGGCCAGTTACATTAATATTGGTTTCTTTAACATCAGCACTTTGTTCTTCTGCATAAAAGTTGTACAGTAGCTGGCAAAAATCCAGCACCTTTATAAGCAAGTTCCCATATACAAAGTTGAGTTAGCTTACTAGAAAGTGACAGTCCCATGGACCCTGGATTTCTGTAGTAACATCTTCTTTTTCTTAAATGAAATTTTCAGATGAATAACACAGAAACATTCCATATTTATTATGGTACTTATTTACTATTTTCTTTTAATGTTCAATAGAAGAGCTATTTGTCTTCCAATTATTTTCTTACATAGAAAGGGATGAAAACAGGGATTTTAGCATATGGGTTGAACGGTGAGTTTCTGTATTCTGGAAGTAGTGTAAAGATATTTAGGTCATACAAGATCACAGTATTGCTCCCAAGCTAGCAGCTTATTGACGTAAACTGGAACACTTCAGGCCTTTGAGTAATTGTTTTAGGCTGCCTGCAGAATTGAGACTTTGTTAAGTTCTCAGTATTTGCAGCTGAGAAGAAAAATCTTAAGAGGTAAAGCCTTGTCTAGTTTGAGTTCTCCAGCCCCAGCAGCAGCATTTGGTGTAGATGCACACAGCTTGCACTGGTGCAGTTCACTCTGCTTTTTCTCTACAGCAATTCCGCACAAAAAGCTGCTTTCTGCTGTCTGCCAGCTATGAAATAAATGGGTGCTCTATTTATAGGTAAACTTCCTGTGACCCATGGAAAGACATTCTTTAATTTCCCCTTACGTTTTTGCCTGTTCAAAATCCCAAGAAAGCGATTTCACTTTGCAGCTGTTAATAATATTTTTTAACCTATTATATAGATATTCATCAGCTGGAGGTATTTTTAAAGTGATCACTGCCATACCTGCATAAGAGTGTACCAGTTAGTTCAGAACATCTGCTATCCTGAAGATATATCATACATTTTTCTGTAACTTAATCACTTTTCTTCATTTTTGTGAGCATATCCCTTTGATTCATAAACCAGTTTATCTTGTGAAGAGGTACTGAAAACTGAAAAGGAGTAAAACCAAGAAGAAACGAATATTCCCAGGGAAATTGTGTTCTGGATTTTCAGATAATTTTTTAAAATTAACCATGCCATTCAGTTTTTCCCAGGTAATACAACGAACTTGCCTGACTTAAATTTTGTCTCCATCTGTCACTATCCCTCTACTCCTAGTTTTTTTGTTTTCCCTCCATGAAACTCAGAAAAATTTCAGTTTCAGACATTTCAATCTTTTATTTTCCTCCATGTAGAAATTGGTAGCATAAAGCCCCTGTCCAAAGGTTCTCAGCATCCTAGCAATAACTGTGGCATGCAGCATGAGCTTTATGGCAAAGTTACTGAAGAACAAAGGACTATGTTTTTGTCTTTCCCCAGACAGTGTTGGCTGTGTTCATTTGCACACAGTTGTCTACATCTGAGCTACCTTTGCAGTGAACAGGGAGAGGTGGATGATCTGAACCCTAATGTTGCCCAACCTACTTCAGATGCCTCTTTCTAAAAAAGAGGTGATCCACAAGTGAGAAATGTCAATATTTCTCATGTCACTAAAAAGTAACCTGAAAGAAACTAGTTCAGAAATAATACTTACTGTTCAGAGAGGTTGGTCCTAGCCTGGTGACTGTCAGAAATTTGCGTGTTTGTATGCATTTTTCCAAAACCACCAAGGCATTTGGGTAGCTGATCTGAAATGCTTTAAAGGCTGATTTCAGGGAACTCCAAGCATTCTCAGTTGCTATCACTGGTAGGTCAGATGATGAATCTGCTCAGTGTTTGGCTGAGACATTGACAGAAAAGTCTTTGAGACATTTTTTTGGCAAACTTCTCCAGAAACACCAAAATCTTGAATTTCCAACTTGACTTTGGAATCCCAAGTATGCCTTATGTTCATACTAAATACAAATCCAGGATTCAATGTCTTGAACTGTTTTTCTAGGAGTTTACTGTTTGTGTGTTTAAGTCAAAATATACCTTTTATGGGGAAACTCATCTGGAGTTTGGGACATTAGAGGGACAATGTGCTAGCACAGATATTAATATAATAAACTCCAGAACTTTAGAACAGTGGCAACATACCCAGAAGATCAGGGAATAACCTGGAATTCTGAAGACAAAAAGAAAAAGAAAAAAAAAAAGAAAAAGAAAAAAAAGAGCCTCTTTTGCTGAAATTACCCATAACACCTAACAGACATAGACAGCTGTAACCAGTCTTCTAGGAGGAAAAGCAAAAATTCACCATCTTTCTTACCTAAATATCATGTGACTTCTAGACAAGCAGTATCCACAGAAGTCAGGTGCAGCAGTCAGTATCTTTAAGTACCATTGGAGAGAACTTAGGAGATATTAAAGAGCCTGTAAAACTTTTCTTCTTTATCCCCTGCAACAGTTTACTTGATACACAATGGTAATAAATATTTATCGGAAGTTTACTGTACTGAAAATAAGTTTGCATACTGTGAAGGTCAAACAAGCCTAAAAATGAGAGGATTTGCATAAGACAAATAGCAAGCACATGGTTCATTCCTCTGACATAAGCAGACAGCCTTCGCTCCCTCCCATCCCCCCAAATATCCAGAGTCTTAAGATCTTCAGGTTCTAACATGGGCCCAATTAGTTCTGGTATATGACCTACTTTTAGTTACTGACCTTTGCCTGCATGCAGAATGCTACCTCTGCTAAATTGTGGTCTACAGAGGTTGGACTCTGGTGGCAGTTTCAGATGCTCCCATTGCAGTCCCTCCTCTTCTTCACTGCTGTGTTTTTCACAGAACACCCCGTATATTGAATATTTCAGGTACTTTTATTTACCCTATTCAAGGTTATTATACTCTTTCAGTGAGCATGGTCTTGCCCTTGCTACATGTCATTGTTGCTATGCAGGGTGGTTAAACTCCATCCTACTGATGTTTATTAAGCCTAGATTTAATGCCCAAATTTAATTTGATGATTGTTCTTTGGGTTTGTTTTTTGTTTTGTTTTGCTTTATTGACATATTTACCCAATGTTTCTCTCCTGCTTTCCCTAAAATTAATTTTTTATTTTAGGTCTCCAAAATCTGAAAAGCTGGTCAGTGAGTATCAGAATAAGGATCTTTTCTTTTTTTGTTATACACATGGGTTCTGTTGCACTACGTCATTCTGCGGAATTATTGATACCAGTACTTGACAGATGTTTTGTTTCCTTGGAAATAAAACTGAAACACTGATATGTCTCATAGGAGAGGAACTCCAATATGTTTGTTAGGAGTAAGTTGAAACACTACTCTGATACTACTTTGCAAAAAAAAATGCTTTGGCTCTAGCTTAGTTCAACCTTTCCCAGAGCCAAGAGCTCAGGACATTTTCCTGCTTTTCTATGGGATTATTTCACAGTTTTTCTCAGAAAAATTTCAATTTTGGTAAATGTTTTATGGAAAAGATATTCTCACTAAGCTAGTGTTAAGTATTTTGGATCTCTTTTCCCACCATTAGACTTTGTTGGCATGTTTCCTGTATTTTGCCTCAGTTTTGTGTGCTCTGTCTGTGTGAGATTACATGGGGTTTTCCTTAACTTGAAAAACCTTATCTTTTGTTGATGGGAGTGACCTCACTATTTTTAGAGCATAATGCAAGACCCATCTTTTCACATGAGCCTTTCCTCAGTAACAAAGAATGACATAATGTCCCAGGGATACTTTTAAGAAAATAATCAGACCCTTAGTAATTAGATATCAAAGATTAAATCAAGACAGGGAAATTGAGGCCTTTTACAAGATGCATCCGCACAAGCAACTCTTGCTTATAACTATAGTAACTTCGGTTTGCCCAGCTGAGAAACTGATAGCAATGAAGATACAGCAGCTTATGTTTCAGCAGTTGGATATACACCAGGCTCCCAGACAGAATTATAGATATACTGGGACTTCTCTAGACTATACACATCAAGGCCATGTCTAGACGACTGCAACGGTACCCCTTGATGGCAGTGCAGCCAAAAGACCATTTGCAGCCACAGGGGCTTGTGAAGGACAGCGCCTGGAGGGTGGAGGGTCACACAGCCAGCACTGCTGGCCATCACCAGTGCAGCAGTCCATCCAGAGGTTGCTGAAAACCTACCATGCTTCTGCTCAGAGGCCTCCAAGAATGTAAGGCCCTGGTCCTAACTTTCAAGACCAGTTGTTTTTCACCAGAGTGATTCAGCTGCATGGAACAGCAGCACAAACTATCTTTATGGAAGCTATAAGACCCCCACAGCCATTCCAGTCACTGCAAGGCTGATGCTTATTTTTACCTCCAATCCCTGCCAAATCATCATGAAAATAACATTCTCTTCCAGTCCCAACTAAAGAGACCGTGTATACACCATGAAATACAGCATGACTTTGGCTTTTTAACAGTGAAGCATGCAGAAGGTACTCAGATACTACAGTGTCAGGAGTAAAACCACCCTTAAGTTAGATAAATACAATAGTTAGTCATGCGCTTGTGTGGGAGAGCAAACGTCTGATTGATGAGAGTTAAAATTTAAGAGTCTTCAGGCAGAAATATGTTGGTAGGAGGATTTATTCACAGAGAAGGGGAGATTGTGGTTGTTTTGCTACACAAAGTGGAGTCTTCTTACTGCAAAGAGGGTCATAAAGCAAAGGGAAACACTCCCATCCAACTGTTTGGAGGAAGCAGATACCCCTTCATCATGGGCTCTCTCTCTGGGAAACTTTACCCTCCTCAGTTACCAGGATAAGAATTAAATCTGTGGCGGAGAGAGAAATCCAGAGGGGGAAATATTCTACTGGCTGGGGACAGTAGGCATTTCTGAAGAGCCATATACTTTTACTATGAGAATGAAGCGTTATTGACATCCTTTCCTTATCAAGAGAACAGCCATTTTCATGGCGTTTCCCACATGAGACAAGTGACTTAGCTCCTTTAAATCAAATATTCAAAAATACGCATAGCAAAAGCCTTTCCTCAGTAAGCAAAGGAGCTTATAAGCTATAATTTCTGAACAATGGTTAGTATGCAATGGATTCTCCCACTCATGAGCTACAAATACACTGCATACCATCAAGAGCTTTTAATAATTTTGTCATCTAGTTCTTTCAAAAATGTTTTTAGATTTCTGCAATATGTTCAGCTGTGAAAGTGGCATGTATCCAATGTTAACAATAGACTCTAAGCTATGAATCACCGGAGGAAGAAAAAAATAATTCAGGAATAATGTTTAGTCACATTTGTTGAAATATATCAGAACAAGCAAATGCAACCCTATCCCTCAGTGTTCTAGAGACTAAACCTCTCAGTACAAAACTCCTGAATTCAGCGAGAATATTGCCAAAGGAAACCCTACTTTAAAATTCAAAGTACCTTGAGACTGCATAAAAATATATTTATGAAATCCTACTGCAGCACTTGGTGAAAAGTTTTTTCCTCGGTACTGAGAACTTTATGATTTGGGTGGGGAAGGAGTGGCTACAGTCGAGCATGTTGCATGTGATACTAAGGACTCTGGGTTAGCTCCCAAACAAGTCTTTAAAGTCTGCAAGTTAAGTGTCACACTGCTTGAATAGTAGATGTCAGAGCCCTTATAACAAGCTTTTCATGAACAAAGTGCTCATTACTGGGCTGCCTAGGGATAGCCAGCAGGAAATTCTGATTACACAAACAAATCTCACATCAGCTCACTTCAGGGAGTCTGTAAGCTAGTGCCTCTGCCAAGTCAGGATCTGCAGCCCAGAGCCTTCCTCCTTCCCCTCAAACCACTGAGAGAGGTCCATTCTTATCACCGGAGACCTCAGTACTCGTATCCTCTTTTACAGTGTATCCGAAGAGCATTAGCAAGTAAGCAGGAGAGCCAGGTTCAACTACTTTTCCTTGCTTGAGGGGTTTCAAACCTTCACATCTGTAAGGAAACACCACAGCTATTCTTGGCTATTCTGCATCAGAAGTCTCTCTGCTTCATCCTGTTTCAGCTGCACAGAAAAAAGATTCAAGATTCATTTGACCAGAAGGAGAAAACAAGTGGCAGCCTGTTTCCATAGCCAGGTAATCACACTTACCAGGGGGGGAGAGTCCCTACTCCTAAGAATGTTTTAGGCGTTTTATCTACTGACCTTCGATCAAGCTACAGGAACGTGCAGAGCAGCCAATATCCTAGTACCTGGGGCAGCGTGACGGATGTGGGTTTGAACTCCCTCCAGCAGAGGATAGCACCGAACATGGAAGCATCGCAATGGCTTCAGAATTTCACCCAATGTTTGCATTTTCCCACCTCCTTCAAATTCCACAACCAGAACACCATGCTATTAATATCACTCCATAAGCAAACATTTCCAGCTAGTTATATCTCTCATGTTTATTTCTGCAACCAGTCTCACCTCTTTAGTAATATCACAACCTCACCAGCTGTACAAAACTATCAGTCAGCTGTAGAAAGGGGCAGCAGGACCTGAGCACAAAGCACCAATGTCACTGCACAAGCTACCAAGAATTATAGATCCCCTTAAATTAATTTTCTTATTTTTAAATAAACATAGTCTAACTACAGTTTTAATAGTTGTGTTGACAGCTCCTCTTCCCCTACAGAACGTGTACCACCCTGCACTCTAATCATAGAATCATAGAATCACAGAATCATAGAATTGTTTATGTTGGAAAAGACCTTTAAGATCATCAAGCCCAACTGTTACCCTAACCCTGCCATCCCACCACTAAACCCTGTCCCTAAGCACCTCATTTGTCTGGTTTTTAAATCCCTCCAGGGATGGGGACTCAACCACTTCCCTGGGCAGCCCATTCCAGTGCTTGACAACCCTTTTGGGGAAGAAATTTTTCCCAATGTCCAATCCAAACATGCCCTGGCACAACTTGAGGCTGTTTCCCCTTGTCCCATTACCCATTCCCTGGGAAGAGAGCCCGACACCCCCCCTGGCTCCCCCCTCCTGTCAGGCAGTTGTAGGGAGTGATAAGGTCTCCCCTCAGCTTCCTCTTCTCCAGGCTGAACACCACCAGGTCCCTCAGCTGGTCCCCATCAGCCTTGGGCTCCGTACCCCTCATCTTAGTTCTTTCTCCTCCATTTCTCAGCATTCATGGAACAGCTGCTGTAGGAGAGGACAGCCCTCAGAAGGCAGCAGGAGTGAAAGCACGAACATCACTGATAGCCCTAACTGAATTCCTAAACCTGTTTTCAGCAGTGTATAAGGTGAATATTGCTCTTTGAGACTTTGGGGTGGATATTTGCAAGAACAGGCAGGGTCTAAGTCTGCAAAGTGCATTGTTTCTTATCCAAAATCCAGACAAGTCAAACCTATTGGCCTCCTTTGTCCATCTCCAGGCTCTAACAAATATTGAAGCATGTTTTAAAATTACTAAAAATTACTTCAGAGAAACAAAATTACCACTACATTTCATTACTAGTTTCAAGCTCTAGCTCATGACTAGAGCTTGAAAAAGAAGTACAGAACACGCAAATGGAGCTCCATTTAAAAATAAGATGCTTGGATTAAACAAACCTAAACAGAGCTAAGAAAGACAAACAGGATGAATTAACTGAGCCAAATTGAAGTTGGAGGAAGCTTTTTTTGTTTATTGAAAAACCAGGAAAAAAATATTTTACCTTAAAGCAAAACAAATTTGGTAGCAAATGATTTGATGTAGGTTCTCGGCCCTGCTTCTCCTCTTCCCTTCCTTTATAGGCATACCATCCTGGCAAGTTTGTGGCAAAGTAAAGAGGCAATGTTTTCTGTTACAACTTTGGCAGGACATCAGTGGTTAGCAGTTGCCATGCAGGAACCTTTCTGAACAAATCCACTGTGAAACAGCAACACCTTTTTACTTTGAAACAAATTGACATAAGCAATTACACCACAGATGGGAAATTCTCCTGCTGTTAGTATGCATAGCTGCAAGTCTTTGGTTTTAATAACCAAACAGCAAGATGGTTACAAGATAGATTGTCTAATCATCTTCCTGACTGTTGAGTGCTTCATCACATACATAACAGAGTTCCCAGGTTTCTTAGTCAAATGATAAAGTAGCACTAGCCCTTACTATTTAAATGCTGATAACATATTTCACAACTGTTAACTCCTTGCACCCATTAGCTTGTGGTTAGGTTTATCTGCTCATGTACAGAAAGTTCTGTTGATCTAAGTTGCACTGGATTTACATCTGCCAATACATTTTTATGCAAATGAGCCTTTTCTGGGAACAGCAAAGAATTGGTGTCAACAAGTGACTGAAGTATGAGCTTCTCTATGCCTAGAAATGCTGCTGTGAATGGCTGTTAGAGCTAGTGTGAGCAAGCAAATTCCATTACACGGAGTACTTCAGAAGCTGAATTTCAAACAAGCTTCATTAAAAATTGTTCTTTTCCCCTTATACTTTTTTAAGGTTAAACCTTGGACTGGGAATCCTGTTCCAGAGCAATAGCAGTGACTGTTTGCTGCACAAATACTGAAGAGCCCAGTCCCACCAAATCTGGATGACAGACCAAATTCCTCAGAAACCCCAACAGACAGACAGCCCAATGAGGGAACACAAGACTGGCTGCTTCACTACCTGTCATGTTGAAACTCCAGTGGTTCTCATCGAGGAGATTCAGCAGATCCAACTAAGAGAGCCGCAAACGTAAGTGCTGGAACTGCTGACAGCAGGGTCAGTAATACACTGGGGATACTCCAGATCCATTGGCTTCTGGAAGTCCAGATCCCCCCCTAACCTGCTTGATGGACTCAGGGATGGATACCCTGGCAGAAACCAGAAAAGGATTCCTGCAGACTCCAGAGAAATACCATCTCTGCTGACATTTCCAATTTCACAGAATTAGGAAGTGTGAATATGATTGAATTTTTTTCTGACCAGCTTTAAATTATTACTACAACACTGTGCCATCAAATCTTTTGCATCACTTCTGCTGCTTAGCACTATTGATCGTGCCTCTGTTGCAGGAAACAGAATTGTTTGGCAGTATCTGAAGAAATAAATAGGACTAACTCACATCACATTTTTTTATTGTGCTGAGCCACAGCCCATATTCCAGAAAAGACCTAGCTCAAAATTATTCTAAAGGCCAGTAAGTCTGTGTATTTGGTTTGCATGGCAAGGTTTGGGTAGTGGGCGAGGGCTTACAAGGGTGGCTTCTGTGAGAAGTTGCCTGAAGCTTCCCCTGTCCGACAGAGCCAACGCCAACTGGCTCCAAGATGGACCCACCACTGGCCAAGGCTGAGCCTGTCAGCAACGGTAGTAGCACTTTTGGGATAACAGATTTAAGAGAGGGAAAAAAAACCCCTGTACAACAGCAACCATGAGAGATGAGTGAGAATATGTGAGAGGAACAACTCTGCAGACATCAAGGTCAGGGAAGGAGGAGGGGGAGGAGGTTCCCCAGACACCAGAGCAGATCCCCCTGCACCCCATGGAGTCAATGCTGGAGCAGATCTCCACCTGCAGCCCAGTGAGGACCCCCCGGGAGGAGGAGGTGGAGCAGGTAGCTGTGACCCTGTGGGAAGCCCACGCTGGAGCAGGCTCCTGGCAGGACCTGTGGCCCCATGGAGAGAGGAGCCCAGGCTGGAGCAGGTTTGCTGGCAGGGCTGGTGACCCCACAGGGGACCCACGCTGGAGCATTCTGTTCCTAAATGGATGCACCCCATGAAAGGGACCCACGCTGGAGCCGTTCGTGAAGAACCACAGCCTGTAGGAAGGACCCACGTTGGAGAAGTTTGTGGAGGACTGTCTGCTGTGGGAGGGACCCCATGCTGGAGCAGGGGAAGAAAGCGAGGAGAAAGGAGTGGCAGAGACAATGTGTGATGGACTGACCACAACCCCCATTCACAATCCCCCTGCGCTGCTGCAGGGGGGAGGAGGCAGAGAATTTGGAAGTGAAGTTGAGCCTGGGAAGAAAGGAGGGGTGGGGGGAAGGTGTTTTAAGATTCAGTATTTATTTCTCATTACTCTACTCTGATTTGATTGGTAATAAATGAAATTAATTTACCCAAGTAGACTCTATTTTGCTGAGTGATCTCCCTGTCCTTATCTCAACCTGTGAGCCTTTTGTTGTATTTTCTCCCCCTGTCCAGCTGAGGAGGGGAGTAATAGAATGGCTTCGTGGGCACCTGGCATCCAGCCATGGTCAGCCATGGTCAGTTCCTTCTCATGCTTTTCTTTTTGAGTACTTGTAAGAGGTTTCAAGCTCACTGCCCTAGTCACTGAAGTCCTCTGTTTTTATGCAGGAAAAAGTATAGGATATATAACAAAAGTGACTGCTTTCCCTAGCTGCCTTCAGTGGACTTAGAGGGGTGTAGCTTGTTGACTTGGCATGAAAGCAAGCCAGAGGAAGAGCACCCTCTTTCACAGCAGCCCTCTCACTCTCCAGGTGCTTTTTTGTTCCACAGGAAAATAAGTGCTGTCCCCTGGGGTTATACGAAAATAGAAAGGTACAGATTTTGATCGCTTTTTCAGTACATGTATGAGAGACAAAATTCACTGGCATTTTTCACCAAAGCCAAGTGGTGCAAGTAAGGGGAAAAGAGCCATGAGGCTCTTTGGCTGAGAGTCACTGTGACAACACTGTACAAGCAGGTAAGTGCACACAAAGAACCTGGAGTTGTTCTGGCATTTGTTTGGTATGAGGGCTCTTGGGCTCAGCGCAGCTTGCTTGATCTAGCACAGCAAGGAGAGGAATCCTCACGGGCAAGGCTGGTTGTGTTCTCACAGGATAAGAACTGCCTTACTGAAAAAAATAAAGCTGAAACCTCCCACCTAACCAGTAGGTCTCCTTAATATGTTTTAGCTTCAACAAAACAGCATATTTTAATGAAGTCGTTCAGTCAGTGTTCTCTCTAGTTTAAATTTTCATGCCTGCTGACACATCAGGAATACAAGTACAGCCAGTACCGGTACTGTGAGGCTGGTTCTTGCAGTATAAAAGCCTTCCCACTGGAGACAGAGCTATGATCACAATTAACTTACTTGACACAAGCTACACTGGTGCAGGAAAGTGACATCCTAAAAGCTCAACCTTAAAGCAGACTCTATTTTAAGGTATTTGGCTTTCAGCAGGTTTTATACATGAAGTGCTCCTATAAATCCACTTACTTCACTTCTTATTCTTCGGGAAAACACAAAGGAGGCTGGACAGAGCCTGCAGTTTGCACTACTGTTTTTTTCACTGCATATGCAAAACCAGACTTGTGGTGCAATTTTTTCTATGCTCTTTTGAATATGTACCTTCCACTTAAAAAACACATAAGCAAAATCCAAGCTACTAGCAATATGGATGTAGTTTGTAGGAAGTAGTATAGCATTAATCAGAGCATTTCCCCCTTCAAAAAAGATATAACCAAAGCTTTTTTCTTATAACATCCCTGAATTAATGTGCCCAGTATCTACTTCCCCAAAAAGCAGAAGAGAACTTCTGACATAATTGCTGAGAAAGACAGGAAAGGAAAAAACCATATTTTTTTATAAGGACAAGCAAAAACTCTGAAAGACAAAACCACACAATAAGTAAGAAAAAACTCATCCATGCTTCTTGGTTTCAGCACCTCTGTTGCACTTCAAAGCAAGGAATGCGCCTCTCACCTGCAGGTATCCCCCACCGCAGTTGCTTGGAGGTGATGTGGGGAGCCGGACTGGGGACAGGTCCCAGCTGGGGCACACGAGCCCCCCTCCACCACCCCAGCCACATGCTCCCTTTTGCTGGCAGTAGCAGTTCCCTCTGTGCCTGAGCTGACAAACTGCAGAAAGGAAGAGTCAGTCAGCTGCCAGATTGATTTACTATCTATCTGCTTAACAGTGGCAGTCTCTGGAGTCATGCACCCTACATTCGTTAATTAAACAGTTAGCAGCGGGGGGAGAGTCCATGAGGTGTATATGTGACCCGAACTGTAATATAAATGAGCTGCCCTGGATTGCCCACAGGTGTGGGGAGGGGAAAGCTAAATAAGAAAGGCAAGGTTCTCCCTCAGAAGTAATCCTAAATGAGTGCTAAATGAAGGTGTCGTGAGTAATTCTGCTATTGAAAATGATGCTGCCCTTGGGATAAGACACAATGAGAATATACTGTTGACTAAGTGGCATTTAAAAAAGCCTGGGAGACTTTTTGGGAGGAATATATAAAGCCAGCATCCTAGTGAAACTCTATTTTGGGAATATACATCACGTGTATAGAAACATACACAGCTTCATCTGGAAGAAGCTGGTATCTTTACCTCCTTTCCAGCAGAAGTAATGGCCATGTGTTTGATTTGTTACACCTCACTGCTTGTTGCTGTTAGTGACAAGTAAGACAGCTGTGACTAAAGACTTTAAAGCACCCATTTTCTCTACCACCTTCCTCCACTTAGTCCTCTCCCTCTCCCACTCCCGCTCCCTCTCCCACTCCCTCTCCTGCTCCCTCTCCCTGTCCTCCTTTTTACCCAGCCTCACTCTCCCTTTATTGGCATGTTATTTACCTCTTTTTCAGGCAGCTGGGTCCTGCCATTCCCAATTTGGCCCTGTGTTATCTATCCAGTGATCCACCTATGGCCTTTCATACCCTCATTTTTTTTCTGCCTTTCATTGTGTATGCACGTTATAGGCAGATATTTTTCCCTCTGTTTGTGCTGACCAAAAAGTAAAAACTAGAAAAAAAAAAGCCAACCCACTCGCAAGTTCATGTCAGCATGTCAGAAAGCCCGAGTTTCTAAACTTACACTTTCAGTAAAATTTATAAACTTGGGCTCAGGGCTGTATTAAGGCAGACGTACAACCTCTCCCCCTCCCCAGTATGAACAGAGCAGAGCAGAGTGAGCTTGCATCAGTAACTGTTGCACTTGTATTTGCCCATAAAGTAGTTTGCACACGTGAAACCCAGGCTGTTTACAAAGGTCTCCCCTGAAGCAGAGACTCCATCACTACTATGGAATAATTGCCCTTCTGGCCTTACACACATCCTAGAATAAACTCTGCCTTTCCACTACCTCCAGCCATAGCAGAAAACTATTGACTTCTGCTGCATTTGTTACCACTGCGGCCCCAGATCCTTTTGTGTGGTATCTCTGCCTACCCAAGTATTTGTCTTCTGCAGCCATGTATTGGCATCTTCTTCCTTTTGATAGTATTTTGTTATTGTCTCACAAAATTTCACACTGTAAGGTTTTGGAACAACTTTCCATTTTTGCCAAGACCAGTTTGAATCTTGATCCTATCTTCCAGAGCGCTTGCAAACCTCACCTTTGTTTTTGCCATCTCAGACTTTATGGCTATACTCTGTCTTGCTTTACTCATTCAGTTGTGGAGTTCAATGGCCTTCGATCACTAGGAGCTGTTATGCAAAACAAATAAAAGGGAATAAAATATTTCTCACACAGCTTAGATACATTTTTCATTAGTTGAAAGCTCTGTAAATCGTGTGCGGTTGCAGTCATACATTTTTACTGGTGTTTGATTTGCCTTACTGTATTCTCAAACTAATATTAGGAAGGAAAAATATGGGTTGCCTTATATGTGGTGTGAGGTTGAAGAGCTGAGCAAGTCCATCAGGAAAAGCTGTTTTGCATTTGCTAATTATACTACTGATATTTGATAGCTTGTGCGTTGTGCTTTTATATGCCTCCTTCTTTCATGTCTCTCCCTTGAGTTCCCCAATTTAATAATACAGATAACCAAGTGTCCTCACATCTATTGCCTTCTCTAAAAATCATCTCCTCAGCATTTTGCTAGATTAATTCCCTAATAGATATTAAAAACCAATAAAAAAGTCTCAGTCCTGTGACCATGATAGTATGGTATGTGTGACCAATAAGCACTATTATCTGGGGAAAGCTGCCTTAGATGATACAGAGAGACATGAACCTCCCTATTGCTGGAGAAAGCCAGCTAATCTCCTCAGGGTAGCTTACGGCTGCTTTTGCACAGTATTTCTGTCTCTATTCAGTTATCGCCTACACCACATACAGGTGAAGATTGCTGTAGTTTATTCTGAAGTGGTGGAAATAACCTCACGAGGTTATAATTAATGTCACCTCATCACACAATAGAGCTTTAATATTCAAGGAACGCAGACATTGCCCTAGACCCATCTGGTCTAAAATTACTGTTTATATGGGTGAAGAGCCTATCTAATTGAAGCCCTTTCTGTAACCCATGGAAACGACCTTTTACTTATTTTTCTGTCTATAAACAGCGTAGGGCTGACACAGCCCTAAGACATATATTCCTGCTAGGTACCTAATGTTAAGTAGGCTGAATCTGTGTCTACATCTTCAATGTTTCTGTGATGGTCAAGCAAATGTAATGGTGAATTCGCCCTTGCTGCTGTGGTGAATACAAAACAATCAGTGTGTTTGTTATTCAATAACTAAGAGGACGTAGGTCCTAATTTTTTAGAGGAGTATTCAGGAAGAAGGCACTAAAACTCTATGTGATTTCTCATTACTCAGAAATATTCTAGATGAGCTTATGTGGCTTGTCTAATCACCGCTATGACTACTTGCCACACAGTAGAGGGCTGGAAAACATGATGATAACCGACTAATTTTGAATCCTCTACTCATCCCATGAAAATTTTCGACTGAGTTTCATTAAACTTGGGATAATAAAATGACCTTGACAGAATTCTTTTAGCCCCTGGGCATTTGAAAGACTGACAGCTGATAAAATATCAGTGAGATATCCAATGTCAAGACACTGATCTGTCAAGACCAGCTTTTAGTCTATTTGCTTAGAAAGTATAACACCTATGACAGAAGGGAAAAAAAGTCAGAACAAAAAGTCAGAAAAATAAATAGCCACACAAACAGACAGGAGGTTAATGTCTTGTGTGGAAAGGAGACAGTTTTGTTATGCTAAGGGCTTCTCTTAATTCTCAAGCCTAAGTCAACTGAAAATCAGGCTAGTTCTGTGATTGTAGCTGTGATTTATACATGCACATAAAGCTTCACTGTATTTCTGTTCTCTCCCTAACTAGGGTGTATTTGATTGTATTCTGTTTTTTCTTCTGCTAAAAAGGTGCACAGTAAACTCCTGCGTACACTGAGACTTGAGTCACAGAATTCAAGTCTAACTACAGTTGCTTAAAAATCCACATTAGTATTTGCCAAGAGTTGTGAATAGGAGTGCATTCATGCTCAAATGCACGCACGCACGGTGGGGGGGGTTTCCCTAGCTAAGGTTGGACAGGATGTCGTCTTTCTTCAGAGAAGAAGCGAAAAGAGAATTGTTGTTGAAAACTGGGAAAACCTAGAAAAATGTTTGACAATAGAACTTCTCAGCAAAGACGAAGGTTTTACACAATGGACCATCTTAGTAAATGGGAAGGTTTGAGAGATTTCTGGCCATGTTAAATTCCTCCCCCACTTCCTTGGGCAGAAGTCCAAAATCAACAGGGTGCATTGGTTGTAAGCAACTGTCAAAGCAGACTGAAATCTCTGATCTTTCTGTACTGTGTAAGTACCTCTTTAACTTGTAAACCAGAGTTTGGAGCTACAAGCATCACCAGCTCTTGATCAGTTTGCAGCTAATTTGTACCAAATCCCTGTTCATGCTGACTCCAGTGAATGCTGTAAGATATTTTAAATGTCTGTTTACACCATCTACTGAAAGCTCTGCAAGCTTAATGCTTGAGACTTTTTTGGTTATTGTATTTTGTGCTCTTTCACAGATCTGAACTGACATTCTCTCCATTTAAAATATGCTGACTGTACTTGCATTCACAGAGGAGGAATTGAGGTGCTGCTTCCTTCTGCGTTTTGTTTGGCTTAAGAGCATGCAAAATTATTGTGACTATGGAAATGTTTTATTTAAAGAGTAGAAAAAGATGGCCAAATACAATACAATACAATGCACTCAGGTTTCATCACACTGTGTGTGAGCTTAATGCTGGCTGTGGATGCTGGACTGCAGACCAGGTACCCATGTGAAATCTCATTAACCTAACATCTGCTTGTGTGACGTTGTCTCTGCAGATACATTACTGAAGCACTACAGCTAGCTGTAATGTCATGAAACACAGAAAATCCATCAAAGACTTTTATACATTAGCAACCACAAAGAAATAAGTTTAGTTTTGCGCAGGCACAGTCCACAAACACAAAAAACCCCAAACCATCATCTATCTATTACCAAGTTTTCTTTCTCATTCCAAGGAAACACCATGCACTGAAGCCCAAGAGTTTCTTGACAGTCCCCTATCACACCCTGTGAAATCGGGGTCTCAGTAATGTGTGAAGAAACATAAATAAGATAATGCAATCTGAAGCTTCTACATTAGGTGAAGATTTTTTATTTTGGGCCTGAGTGAGGATCTTGCCTGCTGAGAGCAGCTAAGTGGTGCCAGATCTACATCTGTGGTTCCATGGCACTGGGAAGTATCTCAGTTACTTAAGCACAGTTAAATCTGGGGGAGGGAAGTATTTAATCTGCTGTGCATTCATTAGCCCAGATTCACAAATTTTGGTCTACAAGTGGACATGCTCTTCAGTATAATTTCAAATAGAGAACAAGATCATGTTTAAAATCAGCTTAGGCCCAAGAGCACAGGCCACTCTGCACACTGGTTAGAAGCACGGTGTGCTCTGGCTTTGAGTCTTTAGGGTTTTGGATGTCTAATAAAGACTCAACTGAAACTTTTCCAGGGCAGCCACAACATCTGCCTTTTCCCATTGAATTCTCTGGAGTGCAGGATGAAGTACAGTTTCTGTGATACCTTTCCCTCTTCACTGGTATTACAGTTTCTCTCCACTATCCAGTATCTAATTTTCTGAAAACTAGCAGTCTGGAAGCTTGCAGGTTGTCTACCACCCTCACTAAGGAATGGCATCAAAAGGTTTTTTGTCAAGCTGAAAGGAAACAAAAGTGATTTAGCATATTTCTCTATTACGGTGTTGAATACTTTACCTTTTATCTACCAGAATTAATAATACTCATTTAGCAATAACAACGTTCTTTTTAATTTGCTTTTTGGCTCTACTTACTAGGAATTACCGCTACTGGGCAGAAACGTCTTTCCATTACATGTGTTTAATTTTAACTTGCTTACAGGGATTAACAGCTCGGCAACTGATGACAATGGAGTACTATAGAAGACAGGGTTAAATCATGCAGGAAAATACTAATCAAATACTTCATTTGATGCATAGAGCTATATTTCAGGAAATGTACCCATCCAGCAAAATTTGACCAGTTCAGAGACATTATCGGGCCTGAAAGTGACCCCTATGATTTTCTAGGATTTCTCCATTTGAACTCCATCTAATTGTATAATGCCATAAAGTACATGAACAATTGCCAAGGTCACTTCAGATAACCTTATTGCTTTTTTTATTCAAGGAGATAGCCCTTCAATAGTGAGAAATATGATATCCAGGAATTCCAGCTTGCCCTCATGTAATCTCCTTCACAGAGTATGACAAAGAACAATTGTGTGAAGCACAATGACCTCAGATGCTTGAAAGCTCTCAAGCTATTTATGAATGTGAAGTGGAGAAACTAAGCATGCATTCAGGATGAGGAAACCTTGACCAGAAAAAGCCCATTTTAGTTGTGAATTATTTTTGTATGAGGAAGCTTTAACAGAAAACAAAAAGCACAAGTACTATGATAGTCAAGTCAAAGACAGGCACACTCATTTTTGCATCGGTTCTGAGAGCATCATACCTCTTCAGCGATTAGCAAGAGCGGACATAACATGCAGTGTATACATCCTCAAGAAAATTCATGCATGTTACTATGAGGGGTCCTTTTACACCTGTATCAATGGAGATCTAAACTTATAAAGAAGTTTCCTCTAGCATTACTGTAATAAAACCAGATTACTTTGATTTGTGAACTGGCAGCTCTGTTTATCCAAGGAAAAATAACAACATATTATTTATTGTTGGTAAGTAACCTGCCTATGTATGTGGCTTACTGTCAAGCAAAAGATTGCATACCAAATTAGCCATGGCAAATGAGCCGTGATGTGGCCGTTCCCCAGATAATAGGTGCTAATATCTCTGTGATTGTATGTGTGTATGCATGTCTGGATAGCAATCTTTCTGTGGGCTGGACCAAAAGAACTGTCTGTGCTACACATATTTGTCACTCAAATGCTGTCAAATGAAAAAAAAAGTAAGCAAAAAAAAAAAAAAGCACGACTTGCAGTTGTAGCTATGCTCCTGTGACATATAGCATCTGCAATCAAGTGTGTTATCACCACTGTTATATGCTATAAAAAGCAACCTCTCACATACCGTCCACCCTGAAAATGACTTCACCTCCAAGAGTTTCAGATCACAAAAAAACCCCGTGATTTTATTCAGCCTATCAGGAAACAGGAATCACCAGGAAATTTTGCACTGGAGATAGATGCACTGAGGTCCAGAAAATATTATGGGAATGTTATACCCAGGAGCAAATGTCAGAGAGATTAGGAAGTGAAATAATAGATGCTTGGGAATGTCAATCCGGAAAGGACAAATTTGGATACATCCCTTTTCTCTACATTAACAAGGAGTTTTCAAGGAGAGTATACTGATAAAGTAAGGTAGATCCTTTACGTAAGAACTGTGTATAATTAAAACTAGGCAAACACTAAATTGTGAAGTTACATCTACATGTAGGATTTTGTTGATTTTATAAACCAGGGCTATTGTGATTTATCATGTCAAAGGGACCTAAAAGAGTGCAAAAGCCCTTGAAACTATGCTTGCTTATAATACACAATACTTTAAAAACAATTTTGGAAGTACTTTAGAATACATTTCAAGCTTTTGGATGGGGTGTTGTTGATTTTTTACTTCAAATAACACAAAATTAACTTCCCTGATGCTTTCTTTACTTTTTTGAATAAAAGTGACTTTGTGTTTAAAGTAAAGAACTCTGATTTTTGTATAATTCAAAAGTCACTGACAAGCAGGCAGTTATCATGCTTGTTGTTACCGCTATTGCACATGGAGTCCTCTCTGAAGCACCATAGCTAAGTTAAGAAAGAGAAGGGGTATTTCAGGACATAGAAAATGAAAACTTGGATACAGAATAACAAACTCCACTAGGGACTCTAGAATAGCATCTGGTAATCACAATTGCTGCACTTCCAGTAATGCCTAGTTAAGAGTCAACTTCATTTAGGAGCTATGGCCATAAATTCTTACAGTCCCACTATGTGCATCTTCATTATGACCCTACAGTGATTGGGTAACTGTATACCATACTAGGTAATAACTTTCAAATGTAAATTTCAGTTCTCAACAGGCAACTGTTCTTTTAAAGTTGTATCTTATTTTCAGTCTATTTCTGGATTCTGTTTTAATCATACACCATACCAAAATAAGGACTATATGTTGGTGTATGGTGACTCCATCTAAGTGTCACATGACAGATACATTTTCTCTTTAAATTGTGAATTTACTGAGGTATCAAGGACACACACTGTGCAAATATTTAAAAATTGGAAATGTGAAGTCATATCCCTCATATCTGAGAAAAGAGAAATGATCTCTAAGGTAATACTGAGTATCATGGATACAAAATGAACAGGTAAAACAAATGCTACCAGCACCTTTATCCTTACTTGTCTGTGTCAACTGCTGAAACAAAAAAAATGCAGCTATGTGAAATACAGACAAGTGCTGCTCCTAGGCATTTACTAGTTCAGTGTCTGTCTAATGCTGAGCTTCCAAAGACAAACACACAAGAAGATGCTGAAGTAGCTTGTACTCCACATGAGCTTAGTTTAAGCTGTTTCCTTTCCAGAGTTTAATACACAGTTAGGGAGCAAGTCCTCACCTTCTCATTTGGAAATAAGGCATTATAAAGTTATCATTAAAACTGTTAAAAAATATAAACTGCTATTTTAGTCTTTTCTTCTTACCATTAACACTATAAACTGCCATTTTCTTCTTTTGTCCTTTGAAATTATACGATATTTTTCACACAGCTCTTTATGATATTTTAGTCAATACAATTGGTAAAATTTTTAAATACCTGACAAGTAATTTTTTTAATCAAGATTAGCGTTCTATGCATTTTCATGCTGCACTGCCAAACTGCTTGTTCTGCATCCTCAGAAGTCTGTGTTTCATGAATTCACAAAGAAATAGGCAGATAATCAGGTTAGGATATGAGGAGAGGGGAAATAAGGCTAAAGAACAAATAACCTTCTCTTTGCACACCACTTCTACTTTTTGAAGTAATATGGTCTCCATGACCATAGGATTTCAGTACATTGCACTTTTTAATGTTTCTATTCATCGGCATAGGAAATCACTATTTTCCCCAATGTACTTTCCATGTGTGGATATATAGAGATCTGCAAATGTAACTAAGTACCTCAATTTTGTTGGAAATTAATAATCTTAAGCACCTTTGAGAACCCAGCAGTTCATAGTACAGCACAGATATGAACGCAGATCACTTAGGCAGGAAGCTAGTACCCTAACAAGGTGACTATTCTGTTTTATTCCATAAAATGCCAACAACTAAGCAAAACAGCTCAGAAGTCTATCTCCAGCCTGAGAGCAAGAGGCATGGCCCATCTTATGATAATACAATTAAATTAACTTTCCTTAAAAGAGCTGCTGTGTTCACACTGCTCAGTGGGAACCATGCCTGGTCCTTGCTAACCCTTGGGCTGTGCCAGGGTGCCTGTGAGGATGCCAGCTGGTGTGGGTCAAACTGTGCTGTGGTGCGTGCTAACAACTGAACAATCATGACAGGACCTATGCCCTGGCTGTATTTCATATGCTAGTGTAGGTATAGCCAATTACAGCAGTTACAAGCCTTCTAAGACATCGGTGTTTGAAAAAAAAGTAAGACTGGGAACTCCCCCACATGGGGGTAGATTTATCCACTTTGGTCTCTGTGTATAACACTGCACCCAGACTATTTTCTGTTCAACCCTGTACAATGGCTATCATGTCTCTGTGTGCAATGAACATAAATAGCAAAGCACCTTTTCTCTCCTCCCTCCTGCCCCTCAACACACGTACACACACTCTAACTCAGTTCTCAGGAAAAACAAAACAATTCTGTGAAACAAGCCAATTCAAAGTAATACAATGAGTCTGCCAAAATAACCCGTAAGAATGGGGAGGAGGAAATGATTTCACTTTTTGCTTTATACAGGGGGTGCTCTTGCGTAACCTGTTCACTGCGTACAACAGCTCAGTTCCAGCCTCATGCAAGGCATATTTGAAAGAAATGCTGAGAACGCAGTTCAAGGTAGAGGTTGTTCAAAACCCAGTGTTTCCCAGGAATCAAGAAAAACTTCTCTCTTTATGCTGAAATGCTCATGAAAGTCATACAGGAGGGTTGGTCTGCAGACAGCTGCGAGCCTGAAGCTGATATCCATGCATTCAGAACTAAGAGGTCATAAAAGAGCTGAAACTTTTCTGGTTATGAACATGTATTACAGCTTAGAGGCTTGGATCCTATGAACCCTTGCTTGACTTTTCTGAATACTGTCTGTTTTCTGACTGCATTTAATTCAAATGTTGCTTACTGAATTGACTAGGCTGACCAGCTGGATCCCGTACCTCTATTAAAAATTTACTTTATTGGGTGAAACTGATCTTAGGGTTGGTGTTCTTGTTCATGTTCAAATGTCTCCATTATGCTGCAGGAGATGCAGTATCCATTTAGCATCCACACTGACAAATAAGGATTATCAACCTTGCCAAGAATATGGTTTTAAGAATTTTGAAATAGCCCCAAAAATCATGAATGCAAGGAGACATGCATATAGAAATTTATGAAAATGCACATTTTAAACAAGCTACTTCAGCTCTCCTGGGCATGTTTGAGCACGATGATGTCCCCTGTGCCCTGGGTGCCAGCTGGCAGGCAGCAGCATGCTGGCCCAGCTGGATCACCAGGAGGTACAGCTCAGCAGGCTGACGCTGAGCTCTCAGTACTGCTATGCTAGAGCAGTCGCTGCCACCCTTATGTCCAGCCACTAGACCATAATCCCATTTTCTTTCTTAACCTTTCTAATCCTTCCAATCCCCTGCAGGAAATTCAGTTCAGTAAAACCTGAAGGGCATAGGTCTTTCCTCTAAGATTTTGTGAATGAAGGAACTAAGGAGCCGGGATGCTAATGTTACCCACCTCACACAACTGCAAAGAGATGGGAATAAAATGAGCCAACCCCTTAAGTGATCTCTTGTCATTCCAGGAAGAGTTCTAGGAAAGCAAACAGCCTTTAATAATTTTTAAAACTACACATTTTTTCTAAGTCTCGATTGTAAGCCATTTACTAACCTCTTCAATTCAGTTTCACAAAGTTAATTTTATTCCTTTATATGTTAAAAGGTCCTGATGTCCTTAATGGAAAAAAGTTATTTCCTTTAATTACTTAAAAATATACTAGGGCAATGGGCAACAATGAATTGCTTTAGTTTCTTTTTGTAAGTTCCTTCATGAATTTCTGAGATGATAAACTGTTTGTAATACACCTACAAATATACTCATTAAAGTGAAGATTACTCATGACAAGATCCAAATCTGACTGCAGTATCCAGCTATCTCTCAGAATATCATAATGATTCTCCCTTGGCGGCAATACTCTGACACATTACCATAAATTCAAAAGAATACATAAAAAGCATAAATCAAGCCATGTCTTTTCTGCTTCCATTCCTTGTCTGGTATTCACTGCAATCCAGCAGGTGAAGTAAATATCTTAGAGTTGTTTAGAGATGCCTTAGAAGCTCCTGGGTCAGGAAAAAAGAAGAACCATTGTCCGAGGTGAAGCAGAATGATACCTTTTAGAGGTTCTGAAAGAGTGCAGTACATTTGCATGAAATTATTAACTTCCATCTTTCTGAACTCTGCTTTTGCTTGTCAGGACCAGAAGATGAGCTGATAGAACATAGATAGTGTACTTTCTGTACTGTTAGCGTAATGAAATGAAAGGAGAAAATAAAAGGAAAACCTGAAAAATTACGTTCCTGTGTGATCTCCAGGTTCATGTTTCTAGCCCAGAGTGGCTATCGGCCTAATGTATTACATTAATGGGTGGAAGCCAAAGCAAGCTAGATAGTTTTAGATAAACACTGATCCAAAATGACCTTTCAGGAGACTTTTGAAATTCACTGTTGGGGTTCTGAAATAAAGATACATCTTTACGTCATGTTCCCTAATATATTAATTAGCAATGTTTTCAAAGTGAATGAGGTTTTGGTGTGGGATATCTTTAAAAGTAACAATGTGATTCTCAGCTCTGTCTGCAAATGCCCAAAGATCATTACGTGTATGATATAGACAGGATCAAAAGGTTAAAAGTACCATGTTCCTGTATCGCTGATTAAAAAAAATTCTTTAAACCCTACGGTGCCTACAGAATACTGATGGATGCACACTTCTGTGATGCTTTTTGTAAATTTTATAGCTAGGCAGAATGTTGTGCAATTATTCCTTTAAAATTTTGTGTTCAGTTCAAAAGTAATAGTTAATGCTCTCACTTCTTTTATGAATGTTGTTATAGACAGCTTTTTTTTTTGCATTATGTTGACTGCATCCAATTCCTGAACAGAGTAAAATGGTGGATTGTTTAAGAGATGAAATCAGATTTGCTTATGATCTGCAGAATCAGAATTATTCTCTGAATAATCTTGAGGATGATTTCAAATAAGTTTAAGAAATATATTCAATCTTAAAAAACCCCCAATGAATTTAGATTAAAGTAAAAAATAAATAGAAAACACAACTCCTGTGCCATGAAGGATGGCAAGGTAATGACAAATGAAGGTTTCTAATAATGTCGGTCATTACCAGTCATGTTAATTGCTTTTATATTCAATTTATGAAAAATGCTACAGTAAACATATGACTAATGGGAAAGCAATTTGGGAGGGCTTTAGGGAAGGGATGGGAGGAAGTTGTGTTTCGTTTTTAGTGTTAGCTACTTCAGTAAAAAGAGTTTTTACATTAGAAACCTGACTTTCAGAAAGCCCAAGAAATGTAATTCTATCTGTATTGGAAGTTTTATTGCATAACTTTTCCTTGTTTTCCTTATGTGCACAATTTGAACTTTTAACAGTTGCATGGATTAATTTATGATTTAAGTTAATATATGGAACTGCAATTTTACCTATCATATTAATGCCTTTGTATTAAGTTTTGCTATTTTAAACAGATTTCGTTAGCTCCTCATTGTCCATGAGGTATGTTTGTAATGAATGCAAACTGTGAGGGCTTGTGTCTAAGCAAACAGACTCTTCTAAAAGGGTACATAAAGTGCATGGCTTTCTTGACTGTAGTTAATTGCTGTTCATTCCTTTAGGCAGTGGTTTCTTTATTGCTAGCTTTTGGGAAGCTTTTATCAATAATGTTTTCTCTATTTGCCTTGGAATAGGAATGCATCTAGGAATAAGTCCTCCCATGCTCTTTCTAAGTCAATTTTGGTTGACCTAATAGTGAAATGATTCAAAGAATTACCTCTACTATCAGGGCTGACTTAAAAAGCAGTGCTAGGCTTCAACTCCCTTCTTTCTTGCACAGCTCTTTTTTGTTTTATTTTTGTCTTTTATTTAATATTGTAGTCTCACAAGAAGCAACTACTACATAGCTATGAATGAGAATTTATTGAAAGGCTTAGAGTCCCGTTTAGGAAAATATTAACAAGTTTATTATTTTTTACTAAAGGCTTTGCTGTTCAAAATTCAAATTCTTGCATCTTAAAGAAATTTCCAGCATACTTGCACTTGCTTATTGACCAAATTTCCAGGAGAGTGCACTCCCTGCTCTCCAGCAGCACACCACCTGTCAAGGGGGTCCCAGATATCCTGTATGACTCTGGCCCTGACCCCAGAGCTGGGTGGGCCTTGAGTACAGGGCTGCAGCCCATTGGGCCAGCTGCATCAGACAGAAACTTCTACCCCTTCTCCCATGATTTTAAATTTCCCCAGAAAATTTTACAGAGAGAATTTTAAAATTCTTGGTTTTCTCTTCAGATCACCAAAATCCCCTGCAAACTGGACCTGCCTGTGCAGTTTAGGGCCAAAAGGATCTGCTTCTTCTGACTTCATCCAAGGCATTTCAGGGTGGGAATGCAGGGAGAAGACTCACCCTGGGCACAGGGCTCTTATCCTCCTGACCATGTTCCCTCCATGGCGGTAAGGAGTCCCTTTCACTCACACTCAATCAGCATTGATAGTGTTTTTGTACAGTGGTTCAGCAACAGCAGTTGGGAAGCTTCTAGCCTGGTCACTAAGGTATTCCCAGGCCTGAGAAATGGAGATTTGACCTACTTAAGGTAATTTAAACCAGATCACCCACTTCCCAGGCAACTTTCTACAGTAGTCACTGGACAGCTGTAAGAAAAGTAAGGCATACTTTGACCATTAAAAACAGTGGAAGCATTATTTTACTTGGAAAAGCAGTAATTTTAGTGTGTAACGTTCTCGAAAGACCTCTTCTCAGATGATTCTTTAGATAAGGAATACTTACGGAGATATTCATACTGTCTAATTTTGGCCTCTGGATTTAGGTGTTTTAAATTGACCTTCACTGGCACCACTTTTTCTCTATTGACTACAAGAGGAACTTCAGCATGCAGCTTTCATCCCCTGAATTGTATCTTTATTATATGCTTAAAATAGAGGGTAGGACTAACCCCTCTGGATTTTGAGTCCCACTTAAGGAGCTGGTATATTGGTCAGATTGGGGTCATTAAGAATTTCCATGGAAACAGAACTGTAAGTGCCTGGAAAATGTTTTAGGCCAGTGGAGATTAGTGCCTTCAGGGCTTGTTTTGAGAGGATCTGTGTGTGGAGCAAACAAGCCAGAAGAGTTTGGAATGAAAGTCTGACCATAGCTAGGAAATGATATAAAGTCTTCCTACTTGATAAAGATTTCCCACCATAAACAGAATGCCATTCCTATCATTTGCTATCCTCTCACAAGTGCCAAAGATTTCAGCAAAAGACAAACAAAAAAATGGACCAACAATACATAACAATTCTACAGCCTGTGTTTATGCTATGTAGAAGCTGAAATGGGGTGACAGCTAGATGTTGACTCCATGTGGGACTTTGCATCTGACAGACTGTTTCAGGTAGAAGACATTCAGACGCTACAAAATAAGCAGCTGTGTAAAACATTTGAGGGATGCTTCTACCTTCTACCTATACCTGTATAGGTATTTGCTTCAAAGCATCTGAACACCCTCCAACTAAAAGAGCACTGCTATTGTCCTACCTGCTCTGAAGGTTTTGTCCTGTGCTGATAATGCCTCATGTAGGCTGTGGCAGGCACTAGACATTATGCTTAGTCAAGGTGATAAAAATAAGAAGTTTTAGGATGCATCTAGAAAGCAGATACCTTCAAAGCATGGAAAAGCATATGTTCTTGCAAACTGTCAGTATTAAACACTAGTAATTTTAATGTAGTATAATAATAATTATCATAATAATAATAATACACAGACAACCCCCCTTCTCAGTATGTGTAGACCTGAAACTGAAATGAGTATCTGAGTAAAGCAAGTGACCCAGACTGAACTACTTGCTAGCTATCAGGCCATCAGTCCCTAAAGTATTCCAAACATTCACTGAAGGCAACAGGAAGTCCTGGTCCAAGGAAGTAACCCTGAAAACAAAGACGTGTGCAAAATGCACTTACTCTGTTACTCTAATATTAGTGCATGCCTCTGCGATTTAACAACACAGTTTTAAAGACCTGCTCACCACCCACCACAAGGTAAAATATCTGTATTGATTACAACTTGGCAGTAAGTGCTGTTGTTACTGTTGCCATGGTTCCCTTCCCACTACATAACATCATGCCATTTACACTCTTAATTAAATACATTTCTCCAAGTGAATTCTGATTACAAGGATAAGACAAAGGTTGATACATTAAACTGGTCCAGGGTGATTACTTACATTCTCCACATCATTAGCATTAGAGTTTTCAGTTGTCAGTCTGGTAAACCTGCAAAAATTAATGAAAGATTCTCTTTAGAGAAAAAAATAATTTTGATATTCGTCTTTTCTTTTAATCAGTTTCAGGGCCATCAGCAGCCTTTACAGTTCCTTTGCTCCTTCATTGGTATTTAAAAGAGGACCTTTTTTTTCCTGTTTACAGGTGTCATTATTACTAGGTTATCTGAATTATTCCCATATCTTGATAAATGTACAAAGCCCTCAGCAAAAACTAGTCTGTTTACTAAACTTCTTAAAATATGGAGCCTATTCTGAGAACATAAAGAAAATGACAGAAAGAAACCCTGAAATACCTAAGAGAATAAATCAGATTACAGGCTTCACAACTATAAATAGATCAGTGTCTGTAATAATGCTTCAAACTGAGGGTTTCAAGCACTGTTTATTGCCTGCTTATTCATCTGTCTTAGCTCTGGGTGACAGGTTTCAGACAGAAAATTTCTGGAAAAAAAATGGAAAAATTACAGACAGTTGGTGAGATCAGGCGGCATTGGGAAAAGGTTATTTACCCAGTTCTTCATTAGCTGTAGAGCTGCATTGCCAAGGTCTGGCATAGTTTAAGTTTAAAGATGCCTACTGACATTACCTCATTTAAACATCAGTTTTGAGAACAAAGACAGTTCTCAAAAGCCAAAAATTGTATCATTCTTCTGGTATAGAAAAAGCCCTGGTGTTCTGTTGCAGAGAATTAACATCAGGAGCCAGAGTCTGAACATTTTCAACTAAATATATGTTCATCTAAACATACCATTTCACTAGAGTGAAATTTGTTTGGAAGAGACCTATCAGTTGCAAGAAATGTTTTCACAGGAAGGTTTAAGAGGTCATGGTTCCTCTAGGCATATTAGAAGGATTTAATTTTTTGTCCTAGAACTGAAATTTCAGGAAAAGTCATGAAACAACATTGGGTTCTACCAGCCTGTTCTACTAATACTTATTAATGTTTGGATTAGATATCAACCAGGGCCCAAACCAGACCAGAGACTTACACTGCAGTGCCCAGAGAGCGTACAACAAAAAGATGCAGATTAGGCAAAGGGCAGGATGGTGAAACAGCCCTGTGGCCTCACTTATGGTCTTGATTTCCATCCTCCCTAAACCATACTGTCTCACATAGCCCTGGAAGTGATCTCAGGGAAATACAAGGTGGAAGAATGAGGCATCTATGCTTGCCAAGTAGAAAACACATTAGCATGGAAATATTTGAATTTCAATATTGGCCACAATGAACAAATGGGGACAAAGACAAACTTTGACCTGTTAATAACTGCTGAATACCATCTGGAAAGCAGAGTCCAGGTGCACGGCTGCTTACCTTTTTGCCTCCAATCTTTTTCACTAAGCTCCAATGTAATGAAATGAAAAGATTCATAGCACAATAAAGTCCATGAGCTGATTAATTTGTAAAGACTATAGGCAGCTCTGATTTTCTTCCTTTTTTTTTTTTTTTTTTTTGTTTTTTCTTCTTTCAGTGACTCTAGGAGGTTGCCTTTGTCCAACTGGAGGACCAAACCTACGTATCTCTCAGGCCTGATTTATGGCTGAAATGGTGCTTCTAGGAAAGGTTGGCAGAATCAATCCTGGGACACAGGTGATCAAATTAGCACAGCATGATATGAATTGCACTTCTTAGCTTAGAGTTCATTCTCTCTAAGCAAATAGCTTAATATTGGGTCAAGTGTCCTTCAATAAGATGCCATTTAATATAAAATAATCTTCTTATAGACTTTCATAATGATGATATGAAGACAAGAAGCAATCATATTCCAGAGCTATTCTTCTGTGAGTAGAAAGGACAACAGAGAAAAAAAGAGGAGAAGTGGCTGATAAAATAAATATCACTGTGAAATTATACAGGGAGAGAATATTTTCTACAAGCTCTTTGCAATAATGATAAAATCTACTGTATGAAATTAAAATGTGTCAAGGAACTAATGAAGACCAAAAGCAAAGAGATCTGACAAGTAATGTGATGTATAGATTCTTTCAATATGTTCCATGAAGATGAAATTACTTGACTGGAGTGAAATATCTATGGCAGTATGAAGACTAGACCACAAGCAGTGACACCCAATACACCTTAAAAAAATTGTAAGCCTAGCTGTCACAGGAGTGAAAGCCACTCAAATGAGACAGACACAGATGGAGAAGCCAGAGCATCCCTCAAGAATACAGGATACACAGTGATCCAGAGATGGCACAGTCTGCTGAAACACGCTGCTATAAGGGTGCTGTGAAACCTCATAAAGTGCCAATAGCAGCATTAATCTGCTTGAGAGCTGGCATCTTCTCCTCTGTGCTGTTTCATGACAACTGAGACCAAGAGGAGTAATTTTGTTAACAACATTTAGGCCTGACAGGGCATGATATGCTCCTTCTACCACCAGTCCAGCAGAACCCGAGAAGATTGTTCTTCACTGTATGTTGCAAAACATAGCTGCCACCTCAGGTCAGTGAGAGAAACTGTGGTGTATGAAAAGAGATCTATTACTATGTCTTTTATCCTAATAGTGGTAGAAGCATTAATCAGTAATCAAGGCCTAGCTGCAATGACAGCTATACTCATTTATTAACAGATTATTTATAAACTTAGATCTGAATTCTGCCATCACTTTTGCATGCACACAGCTCTACAGTAAAAGAAAACTTCACAAGAGTCACTAGTAGTATTCCCATTACAAGTGAAGTGGGTATTGAAGACTTAATAGGACTAGGACATTGGCATACTCTTTTTGTGTAATGGCAAATGATGGTGGCTCTGACAAGGTTCTGTAAAATACCTGGAGGAAATTTTCTAAACAAAGAAGACATAGACATTGAAATTCTAGGTTTCACCTAGGTTTTAGCAACACCTCTAATTTTACAAATACCTCAAAAGCTATTGCCTCTCACTCTCAAATACCCCTCAGTTTTTTAGCACTTATAACTGGGAAAATGGAGTCAGACAAGCCTTTACTGGGGAAAACTGCTGTGACCATATGTTCACACAGAAATAGCATGTGAGAGGTATGGCCACAGTGGCTTACTATTTTTTCTATTAGGGCATAGATATGTGCCTTAAAAGGCAATCTTCTACCACCCCTATTTGGGCATTCACTTGTGGGGTAGCTCTCCACTGTCTTCTTACCATACAACCACTGCTTTGGCTTTACGTGCATGATAGATGTCTCACTGAAGGGACTCCTGCTTGTTGAGACCCCTTACTGATCCTGTAACATCAGATCTGCTGCTACTCCAGTTTCATCCCACAAAATCAGTCTCTGAATTACAGGCTCCAAATGAAATGGTTCAACAATGTCCTTTTCATCTTCTTGTTGCACCTGAATTCCTTAACCAACCAAAGTGTCCCATAGTTTACACTAGGGCCACCCTGTCACTCTCTACAATCTTTACTTCTCACAAAAATTCTAGTTCTTTTCCGTAATAATCTTCTCAAAACAGAACCAATACAAAAACCTAGTGATACAGTAAAAGACTAAAAAGAATCTAATTAAGATGTAAGTAAATTAAGTTTGTCAGAACTAACTAGTTTCCCTCTGTCGTATAGCAAAGTTCATTGCACTAAGTTTTTGTTAACATAGAAAGAAAAAAAATGGCCTTGAAAATAAAATTACAAGGGACTGTTAAACATCTGTTATTAGCGTAAGAAAGATTTTCACTGTGAGAGTGGAGTTCCAGCCAGACACAGCAATAGTCTGAGTGTAGTATAAACTACACAGGTAGTGACCTGTTTATAAAATATATATATTTAATATATAAAACCAAAAAACTTGTTTTGAGAAGAAAACCAAACAATGCCGTGTTAAAAAATGAAAACTGTAAGAAAATAATGACATGGTTAAATGTTCTAACAAGAACATCTTACCTGGCAAATGAACCAAAATAAAGTCCCCTCCAGCAAACAGTCATGTAGCAGTCACAAAACCCATTGCCACTTACAAAGTGCTGCAGGGCACTGGCCTGTAACAAAGCAAAATACATTAAAGATCCAGGGGTGCTGAACTACTGCAGAAGTGAGGCCGCAACCATGGAGCAAGGATGGAGAACTAGAGCATCTCTGCTCCTGCCTGTGAGTGAACAAGCCACTCTGAAGGTCTTACAAGGTTGGTCCCCTTTTACCAGACTTTCAGTTGGGAGAAAATGCAGGTATGGACTTGGGAGGAAGTGGAATAAAGTTAGGGGCATTACTGAGGAGAATGGCACTATAAAGCAATGGAAACAATGAGGAAAAAAATGCTACTAGAAAACTTTATTACACCATAAATGAAAGTCACAGAAACCTTATCTGAGAAGACGAAGATTAAATAGAAGTTAAATTGACCATTTTATTTTGCATGGTGATATTAAAGTGTATAATAATATAAAATATCCCAATGAGAGCTGAAATTTCAGATGGCCTAAGCATTCCTAATGCACAACATATTAAAGAAAATGAGCACAAATTCCAGAATAACATCAAGTTTGCAAAGTACTTCAGCATGCTCCATATGGATTTTCTGTTAAATCTTCCAAAATAAAAGCTCACCTTTCTGAAAAATCTAGAGTCAGAAACATGCACTGAGCACTTGAAAATATTTCTATGATATTGCCTTTGTTTAAAAAAACCCCAACAAACCACCTTCAGGGTAAAGATTTTTTCAAGTACAAAATAGAGAAAAAGAGATGGATCTGAAGAGATCTGGTTTTGTTTCTTTTTTCTCAGGTACCAAATAGAGAAAGGTATCACAATGAAAGCTAGCTGCTCTTTCACTGGAGCCATGCCACAGGGCTTTCCTATAAACAACAACTCAGAAAGTTTGGTAAGTTACAGAATAACTTTGATATTAGATCAACTAAATGAAAAGCTTGCACTACAGTGATTTAACTGTCTTCAAATTACAGGGTTCATCCAAAATGAATCTGTGAGATAGATTTTGTTTAAACCCAAAATCCTAAACGTATACTTGATGGAAGGAGTAAAACAAAAAGATTTACCAGCTCTGAGTCGACACAGTAATCAAGAACAGATGTCTACATAAATTCAAGCAAGAGGAATACTTTTATAAACTATCAGTGGGTAAATTTCTTGAACTATTTAGGCAGTTCCCAGTACTGCTAATAGCCTATTGCAATCTTCAGGTTCCATGTTAGCCTTATAAAGGTGTACTACAGACATTCATTCACGCCACTGCTACTTCATCTCAATGTACTTGCTACTTCATCTCAATATTCTATGACCACAAATATTTCTTGTATCATTTTTAAGCTACTCCACCCTGGATGTGGTAAATTGAGATATGCAGGAGTACAAAAGACAACACTTATTGGGGAAGAATAACAGCTTTGCTTCTCTTACAAATTAAACGGAATTTCAAACTGAGAAGTGACACTGAGCATGTTTACCCATTTTGGAATTGCTGTGCAGCTTCTGTGATCTCCAAAAAACCTCAGCCTCAGCCTCAGCAGTGATCTTGTCACATCATCACATAAAAGCACAACATCACAATTATAAAACCCAGGGCATTTTAGCAATAAGTGTTTGGGATTTGGGAAGTGTCTGGATGAAGCCGAATGTTTGTAACCATATCCTATCAACCTCTAATTAAGGGTGCTGGAGGGACCTTCCCTGACTCTGTAAACACCAAGTCTGTAATTGCATGCATGTCACTACTTTGAAAGGCTTTCAGGCAGAGGGATTTTGTGGAGACTTAATCCCCTAAACCCTTTTTACCTCATGTGTAGAAACTTGATTGCACTTCAGAGACAAACCCTTCAAAAAGATGCACATTTTTGTGTGTGCAGCAAATTTGAATCATTTGACTTTTCTTATAGCTCCTGGGCAGCACTGAGCACAGGCCTTTGGGATGGTACACAGTCATAGGGATGAAAGGCTCCCTTCATTTCCTGTTTTAAGATTCCCTCAGGGGAACATACATCTTACACCTGAAAGAAAATCAAGTAATGTCAGCACCTTGACTTCTGAGCTTCGCTAGAAGAGTGTATGTATAGCAGCTTGATCCAACATCAAAGATGAGTTACAAGAGCCATTACTCACCATCACATTCCTGATGAATACGAAGAACTGCTTTGAAATCAAAGGAAGGTGCAGTTTGTGTTCCCGTGGTAATACAGTCTCCTCTGCTTTGCCTGCCAAAACTCTCACCTCTGTTTGCCAGCCAGGTGACTGGAGGCCTAAGTATTTGCCCGTACGTGAAAAGTTTCTCTGTGCCTGTGGTCATTGCAGCCACCAGCACCTGGCCTCAACCACAGAAACTTCTTCAGCTGATACAGTAAACACATATTTTTAGGGACTTCTCTGAACTTCAGCTCTGGACACAGTGCAGAAGTGAATGTGGGTAAATCTGTTTTAGAAATGTCTTTAATCAAAATCTTTTGCGCAATTCCCCTATCTTAGAAATCTTCCCTGAACAGCACTGTGCGTTCGCTGATCACAAGGCCTCACGGATGGCCTCCTCTCCCCACTACCTCTTTTTCCCATGACCCCAAATGTACAATGAAAGAGATGAGGTATTTCTCTGGCAGCACTGGTGTCCCTGACAGCCTTAAGCTGTGTTGATCCTGCTGTTGCCAATTCATTTACATGAGGTAAAATTGCTCTAATGCAACAGTGGATTTTGCCATTTATCTTCATGCTAATACACAGAAAAGTAAAGCAAAATAAATTCTTCATAATGAGAAGGGCTAAGCACTGGAACTGGTTGTGCAGAAAGGCTGTGGATCTGCAACCTTAGAGATTTTACAGGATAAGGACCCAGACAACCCAAGCTGACTTTGCAGTTAGCCCTGCTCTGAGCAGTGGGATGTCCCCACCAAGCTAGATTTTTTTTATGATTCTGATTTTTAAAGCAGCATTTGCCAACTGAAGTGTGTAAATCTGCTTCCCACTGTGCAAGGGGAGTGAGGCATTTATTTTTAACGTGAGGTACTGTTCACATGATACTCACTGTGACCTCAGTACTTCCCTGCTGCTTCGGTACTATCCCAGATAACAATCAGCAGAGTGAGGCAACGTTTTAATGGGTCCAACACGTCTCTGAAACTGAAAGGAACCCAACTGTACAGTGACAACTACAGCAAGTAAAGCTGCCATCAAAACTCACTTTTGTAGAATTTTGCAAAGGTCATTTAATCCTAAGGAAGTTCAAGAAAACAGCTGGCAGCCACAGCCTGCGAAGACTGTATGAAGGGGTGTGAAGTTCTCCGTAGAAAGTGAAACTTGCAAACTTTGGAGCTGTTACATTTATGAAGAGGTGAAAATAGCATAGTACATTTCCCTGTAAGAGCTTAGGCCCATTTCTGTACATAGTGAGAACAAAATTTTTGTGACACTAAGTGTGATTTTCTGAGAATAAGTTGTATTTTTTTTTCCACAAGCAGCGGCTATCAATGCAGCTATGTTTAACAGAAGCCAGAACCCATAGGAAACAGTGTGAAAACAACCTTTCCTGAAGAGTTGAATATTCTTATTGTTTATTCCTTGAGTTCTGGTAGCTATCAAAATATTTTCACTTACAGAAAGACATTTCTAGGCCTGCAATGTTTACAGCTTGAGAAAAATCATACACAAAGTACAGGAGAGACAACAAAGAACTACAGTCACTTTCTTGCATTTGAACAATGAACTTTCACCATTGAAGTATTGGTAAGTGCATGAAGTAGCTGACATCACCTATTTAGAGTGACAGTAGCAATGTCTGCATTATTCTGGACAATGGTACTGGAATAATGGTTTACTGCATAAACTCGCTTGGTCTAAACTTGCATTATGCTCATCCTTTTTGGATGCAAACCTACCGTTGGGTGACACTAGGTAGAATATATTCCTCTGAGTTTGCTACCTGGGCTAAGATTTCTGGTATAGTACCTTGTAGCAGCATCACATAGCTGACACTGAGATCCCTCTTGGATAAGCCTGATATTTCTACCAGACAATCTGGGAACACAAGGCAGCCACGTTTGTTGCTAGTTTTTTAGTTCTAGTTCTCGCCAGGGCAACCCTTAATTTTTAGAGTTGTGTAATGTCCTGATACATTGACAAAATCATTTTGATGTTGACCTAATAGCTGCAGGTAAAATATGGTCTGTGACTGACTTCTATTGCATTTGAAATTCCACTAGCTTTCCTTAGAGTCCAAACAATTTAGATTAAAATCAGTGCCCCACGTGGGGCAGCAGTTTTCTCTTTCAACAAACTAACTAGATCTCTAGAAGCCAATTTCATGAAAATGTTAACCAAATGACATTGTGTCTTTGGATTCTTAAAACATGCCATTTTAAAAAGGATTTGGACAGAGTGAGCATTGTACTACTCAAGAGCTCCCAGCAATGAAAGGGTGTTTTATCTTCTGGTTTGCCTTGTTCCACATAATTGCTTGCAGTGAACTTCTTAGCTGCAACCTTATTGACCGACTCTTTTTGAGGAAAGTTTCTCAATGTCGCATGAGAGACATGGGATTAGATACCCTCCCTACTGCATTTGATATAAAGAGCTAATGAAGTTCATACAACTACTTGGTGAAACACCACATGGCTCTGTGAAAACGAAGGGAGCAATACAACTGCTGCTCTGCTTTGCCCCAGTGAGAGGGGAGATCTATCAAAGTGTGGGGAAGCAGAAGGGAGAAGGAAGGAAGTTTATTAGCAACCCTTCCCCCATTAGCTCCTGTCTCCTCTTGCCAGCTGTGACGCTGGTCTGCATACGCTTATCAAGTATGATAACAGACCAAATGGTGCCAGGGCTGCAACAGGGGAGCAGGAAACGGGAGAAAATAAGGTCTAGGACTTGTTTCTATGGCACACTGCCTGCGGGACTCCACTGCCTGTGGCTGTGTGCCTATTCAGCTGCCTGATGCCTCTGGTGGGGACAGTGTAGTGATGCTGGGCATGTCTCAGCACCACCACAGGACCCATGTGGAAAGGAGGACCATTTCCCTGTCCCAGGTCACATGAGGGCTGTGTCCAACTCCACCTGAGGTTCTTGACCTCAGCTGAAAGCAGCTGTGTAGACTGGAAACCTAGTCTCATCTAAATGACCAGGGGAGCTTCCACTTGCTTAAATTGTAACTAGCTCCATTTATAGTAAAGTTGTAATTGTACTTAGGCGTCTCTGCAATATGGAGGGGTGGCCTGCGGATATCAGCAAACCCATTTACCAAGCTTCTTCATACCAGATGATGTTGCTGATGTTCAGATGATTCTGAATTTTTTCTCTACGAGTGTAATTCTGTAATAAAATCTCATTTTCTAACTCCACATGCTGAACTGCCCTCAAATGCATTTTTTACTTACATTGGTAAGCACATATCTTTTTCATTTCACTCACTTTATCTTTCTGGAGCGTTCAAAAGTGAATGTGACTCTCAAGCTTTTAAAATGGTCATTAGGTACCTTTTCCAGTGAATCAGATATGAACACACAGTGGTAAAACTGGCTTTGGGGAAGTGAAGATCTGAAAAACCCAAATGCATGTTTCAAAAATGTTTGTTTTCAGCTGAGTGAAAACAGTGGTTACTTTCTCTAATGCAGTGATTTGCAGCTGTGAATTTGACACACAGAAAAATGCTGAGGTACCTTTAGACCAAGTAATGCTGCTTTCAAAAGAACTACCCAGTTAAAGAGGTTTTGTGAAGGTGTGGTATGTGTACTGAAAGTGTTTGTATTTTAATCGGACTGTGTTTGTAGTAGTGTTTGTATTGTAATCTGTTTGTGCAGTGCTAATAGGTCATGCCCCTTGGAAACGTAATACATTAAAAAAGATATGATACAAATAATAGTATCAAAACATGCTCTTCAGCAGTTAGTAGATGCAAAGGATGAAATACACTTGAGCTACGCTGAAGATAGTGACATCACTGAGATCAGAATTTCACTGAGGGAGTTTTTTGCATCCTAAATCAACTGCAAGCATTAGTTACAAGGACGCAAGCATGAGGGTCATATAATAACTAGCCTGACTGCAGTTTAACTGGACTATAGGTTGCTGTGTAGTACTCCAGTGCATAGATTACACTGACATCAGGATGCTCTAGCTGAGCTAGGTGGGAACATGGAAGCAGCCTACCCAAAGTAACTTGAAACTGAATTACCCTGCCTCCTATTTACCCTTACCTCCTATTACATGGAGTTAGCTTGGGCGTGTCTGCACACAGCTGCAATGCGCAGGGTGGACACAAGAAAGGAGTATCTCCTAGGGGTCGGCAGAGTCTCACTGTGGCTGTGATTCAGCCTTACAATTTCTCCTGTGGCAACACAATTTGAAGAGGTTTCTGTCCCTCCCCTTCCACCTTCATCCAAATTCCTCTCTGAAAGGCTATGGGTTAAATTAAGACCTCCAAAGAACATATTTTCTTCTGAATTTAATCTTTTTGAAATTAGTAATTTCATTGATTGATTTGGTACCACAATTATTCTTGTCATTCTGATAAATGGAGTCAATAGCAGCTTGATAGCGGGGACAAGTAATTCGGGAAAGGGAGGGGTGGTAAAATCTTAACCGAGCTGTATGTCTGGAGGAAACGTCCATGGAGTGACCTCTCAGACGTGTGCATTGTTCATATGGAACAGTTTGAAGAACGGGGTCATTAAAGAAGCCTCAGGGTCTGTTTGCGAATAATGTCTCTATGCAGAAGACAGAAAATTTGTTCTTCTCACTGGAAATGTGTGAGTTTTGATCTAGTTTTAAAGTGAATGATTTGCTTGGGGAAATTGTATGATTGAACTACATTTGAAACATCTCCTTTGTTTTCTTTATTGCCTATTGTCACACTAGGGAAATATAACTAAGTGATGCAGTAAGATCATTTGCAGAAAGAATTAATATCATAAGTGGGACTGTTTACAGAGAGAGTTAATACTGGAAGATGTTAAAATATTTTTTTAAAAGCTATGAGAATAACACCAACCCTTCAGTTAGGAGGCATTTCTTTTAATAACTTCATAATTGTGTTTTGATTGCACTGAAAGACTGGGGAAAAGTTTAGTAAATAAATGCTTTTGGTTTAGCTTTGTGTGTCCTTCCTCTGACTAGTTCAGCCCCTGTGCTGTGAGGTTTTCACACATCCATTGTGAGTAGGGTGGCATTTTTTGCATGCTCCAGATAGAACTGGTTTTAGAAATCTTCATGGCTGTAATGCTCATCAACGATGCTGTTAACTGAGCTACTGAAGACCTCTTTAGAGTATCCAGTTAACAATACCAAGATAGAGAAGGACTGTACAATACTGCTGTTGCATGTGATCCAAAGAAGATAATGTTTCCACTCATTAACGTTTCCTATTACTGAAGCAAATAACAAGCAGTCAGAATCATGCATTTCTTCACTATTTAAAATTCTCAGAAGGAAAATTGATTCTAAAAAGGAAATCTACTCCTTTCCCAAATGTAACAAAGCATAGACTGGATTTATAGAGCTGACTTGTGTTTTGAACACCTAGGATGGAATTTGTCTTGTTAGCCAAGTTCCAATTGCTTTCTGGTCCTCTCTTCCTCTGACAGCTCTTCCTTTACTGACAGTTCACATGCCATAATGCCTTGAGATTGGAAAAAAATAAACCAACCAAAAACCACTGATGAGAGGAAAATTGTACTTCGTGAGATCTGTGACTCCACTGATACCAAAGAAAATTCCTCTCTTTATGCCTTTTTTATATATTTCTGTTTTAAATAAAAGATGACACTGAACAAAAGACATCAGTGCCACTGTTAATAATACAGTGGTATTCAGTGAGAATTCAGGCAACCAGGCAGTCATTAATGGAAACACCCTGTGGTCAGCCTGCTAACAGCTCTCTCTAAAAAACTCCAGCCAGAAGCTGATTCTGAATATTTTGGTCTTTTGCAGTGCTAGCCCATGTTAAAGATGTAAGGGCAGCATTGGAACACGGATGTGACACATGTTGTTGGTATAGCTTATCCCTGCTGATGAGCTGACTGACAGCTGACATCAGAGACTAAATCTTAATGACAGATTTCTAGGGCAGCACAAAGCACTAGACACCTAACTTCTTCCAAGTTAGACACTTCTATTTTTATAGGTATGATCTGTAGGTATTTCAGCAGTGCTTAGGATTACCTGGCACTTGTTGTCAGAATAGTTTATTTTAAAACTTGTAGCTTTATTACACTTTGGCCACTTGATCCAAAATGTTCACTCCTAAAGGTATGAAATAGTCCAGCAGTATGAGGAGAATTTCGCTCAAACCAGTTTATTCTCTGAGAATAAAGAAAGAGAAAAAGCATAGTCTTCCCCACGTTAGAAAATTCTGGAAATTTTGGAATTTTCTAGAGTTTTCTATTTAAGATATGGCAAATTTGTAGCATTTACACCAAGAATGTGTCCTGTGCTGTTGCAGTGAAAATGTCCTAGACATTCTTCCTGCATATGGCCCAATGCAGAACTGTCAATCAGAGACTGAGACAATCCCCCAGATTGTAACTGTGGAACACTAGGGGCAATAGACAATACTGATCCAGGAACTGGAATTAAAAACCCAGACTCTATATTGCTTGTGTTTCCTCTGACCTCTTTGTTGGGTGCAGACAATGAGAAGGAGGTGGAAGGTCCCAGACTTGTATGAAGAAAATGCAAGAGGCAGATGTGGGAGAAGGACGCAGACCGCACAGAGAGAGGCAAGTGGCTGTTGTTGTGAAGCTGTGAGAGATCTGTGGAAGAGTTAAGGGGAGGCTGAGACTGGACAGGGAACACAGAGAAGGAAAGTGGGCCTGGATCTGAAGCATTTGTGAAACATGGGTCTAATGAACCAATGAAATGAAAGGTTTGCAAGGGAGGCAGACAAGTCAAATGAAGCTGAGACTGCCCAAGCCAAGTGATACGGACTTGCTCCATGCTGCTGAAGAGGAGACTGGAACAAGCTGGATGTGAAAAATGTTACGAGGACAAGCATCCTGAAGGCTAAACGGCAACACAAGTTGTTCTTCTAATATAGCTCATTCTGCATTTGTGAGAGTATGTCTTAACCAGTACATTACCATTTAGAGTTCAAATCTGTGTTCAAATTTCAAAGTACAGGGAACATGGAAAGAAAGTGTGGCATTTCCAGCATTGCTGGAATATGAACACTGAATTTGGTTAAGAAATCCTTCATCTCACTGAGCCTAGGACTTGCATTTATTTATTAAATATAATTAAATAAACCCTAGGTGCTGGAAGGAAGAAAAAAATAAAAACATAACTCATCCCTTTGTCATCAGCGTAAAATGACAGCTATGTTTCCACAGCAATAGAAACCAGTGAATGAGCTACTCACACTGCATGCCAATTAACACATCCAACTCTTCGACATGACTTCAGGTTCCTATAGCAACCATTTTTATACTAGCGTATCAGATTATCAAAATTAATTACAAATGGTGTCCAAGGCATTGTACTTCTTGTGACTTCATTAATCTCATATATTTTTATATATTTGTTGATTGAGGGCTTGTAAGTGCAGAGAAGGCAAACCTGTGAACAAGATCCTGACCCCAGCACCACAGACATTAATCCAGAGTAAACCCCCAGGCTGCCGAAGGTGCACTCTGGGATGACATGGGTGCTGCTGGCAGGACTTTGTGCTCCCTCTGCAGCAATCATCAGCTGGAAGAGCTGGTGCTATGCATCTCAACGAATGTACACAATTATGTGTAAATAGGTCATAATGTACACAGAAACCTGAGGGGTCTTACATTCAGTTATGATTTTATCTCATAATGTAGATCTTTAGGAAGTACAGTGATCTAAAGGAACAACACTGTAAATAAGATCCTTTGTTACATGAACAGAGAGTTGTCATACAGCATGCATTTGACTGAAGACAAGTATCTTAATGTGGTTTTCTGGGGCAGAGGAGACTGAAGGATCAAATTGTTTTCCTTTCCTTTTTTTTTTTTTTTTTGGCACATATGAACTTCCTTGTTAACTATGCTTTTGTATAAATAGGACTATTTCATAGCAATGTCTACACTCCAGTAAACCCTCGTAATCTCGCTGGTGCAGCAGGACTGTTGCTTTGTGTTGCGTTCTGTGCAACTGCAACTGACAGAGGGCAGACTGAGGTTCCACTTTTGAGCTTGGCAGATTACTTTGCCACCTAAATAATTTCTGCAAAACTCCACCAGATGCTGTTCATTCCCTATAATTGGTACTTGTTTTCTCCCAAATCTGAGGGATTCAGTAGGTCAACCAGGTTTACAATGATTCCTTTGTTCTTTTTTTTTTTTTTTTTTTCAGCTTCATGGAAGTTTCTTTAGCCTTTTAACAGAATCACAAAATTACAGAACAGTGGAGGCTGGAAGGGACCTCTGGAGGTCATCTCATCCAACCCTCCTGCTCAAGCAAGGTCACCTAGAGCATGTTACCCAGGACCACGTCCAGATGGCTTTTGAATATCTCGCAAGGATGGAGATTTCACAACCACTCTGGGCAACTTGTTCCAGTGCACAGTAAAAAAGTGTTTCTCTATCCTCTAGGGAACAATCCTTCAGGTTTCCCAGCAAAAGCATAAGTTTGTATATACACACTCACACACACTTAACAGCACGGACTTCCAAAAATGGAGCTCATTTACATAGAAACTGTTTTAGCCATAAAGCAAATGCTGATTCCCACTAACTGAATGCCCAATATGTCTTTAACTCCCTAAAGCCAACTTGCAAAACCTTTGTAAATGGTCTGCAAAAGAACTCCTTAACCATGTCAGAACTGTGACAGAGCTGACCAGTCATTAGGACACCACCCACAAGGTCTTGACCAGCTGTGTCCTCACAAGTATGAGTGTGCAAGTGCTGAAGAGGCTGTAGTCAATCAAGGCCCAGAGAGCTCTGCAGCTGGATGTTCCGGATCCTCCAGCCCTTCTTATCATTCTGCCTAGTAGTAAGAAGTCGCTGGAGGTGTCCCATCTCTATGCATTTGTTTGGACTTTTTGCTTCCCCAGGTTGCAAAAGACAGCTGACCAGACATACAGCCCAAAAGTGCATGTATTAAACAAAGGGCAGTGAAGTGGTTCTTCCCAGATGAAAGCTCTGAACTCCTTGTTCTAGCATGGTCAAGGCGGTAAAAGCTTAACATGGATTCCAAAAGTGAGTGCACAAATTCACTGAAGATTAAATACTGAGAACTTTTAAATTAAAAGCTATTGTCATACTGCTAAATAAAACAGGACCAGAGCACTGAGGCCAGTCAGCTCGTCAGTTTTGTTCAAGCTGCACAGTACTTGGTTCCAGGTTTCTTTGGTGCTTTCTGTGGTCCCAAAACACTGTCGTAAGTGTTGGGGGTTGGGGGTGAGTGAATAATGTGCAAATAGAGTTGCAGTGCTACTAGTGGTGTTTTTACTGCATGAAACTGAGGAGGGGTTAATGCATACCCTGCAGTGCAGTATGAGGTTAGCTATGTGTGCTGGACCAATGGTAAAGGAAAAGCTGCAGGAAACTGGAGTCAGACTTCTTGCAGTCTTGTTCATTCTGCCACTGGGAACAGTCCCTGGCACAAAATAGTCCCTGAACAGTGCCTGAGCATTACCTCAAAAACAGACTTAGCCTGAGTCAAAAGGATGCCTCAGGGCATACTCACAATTAAGCACCGTGGACACTTAACAGTCCAGTGCTCCAGCTTGCTCCCCAGCCCCACACAAAATGGCACTCCTAGAGCCGTAAAAGGTTGCCATTTGAGAGAATAATCTCGGGAAGAATGAATGTCTTCTGGTCCCATTCCTGTAACCTTTCCAAAGGATTTACTATTGGCAGGATACTTAGCTAGATGGACTGTGGTCTGGCTGAATACAGCCATTCTTACATTTGTTAAGTTGCCCCACATGTAGGAATACTGCTAGAAAGCCTTGTTCTGACACTGAATGAAAGAACTGACTCCAACTGCACAGCAGCAATTTCCTTCTTTCTAGGACCACACTCGTTGTACTGTTCTGAACAAATCTGGCAGCTGGCTAAGGTCTTTTGTTCCTACCCACATAATTTCTTTGGTTGAATTTCTAGGGCATCCCCACATGGCAGGAGAAGAAAAAGCCTTTGGAGAGCACAGCATCAGCATTAACTAAGTATAATTCATAACTATTCATGGTCTCAGCCTACTTTGCATGTAAAAAGTGAGCATTCTACAGAGGGCATATTGTTTTTCTATACTTCCCTGAGATGTATGAAAAAAATGTCATGTTCTTCCAGCCATGACCTTAACACACATGCTTTTTAACTAATGTTGTTTTAATGTTTGACCCCTGTGCTCTGTCTTCCCTGGAGGCCTGAATCATTACCAAGTTAAATGCTGCAGCTAAGTGTTTTGAGCAGGCTTTGTGCTGTGCTGTTTCAGTCTGCTTATAGTAGCCAGCCTGTTTTCTGTAAACAGTGCTGAAGGTAATTATGTCCCGTTACCAAATAGACATTCCTCTTTTCTCCTGAGCAGCCCTCTTGGGAAACAGCCACAGAAGAGGATGGAGGGGGAGAGGGAGGTAGATCCACCAGGTTACTGTATCTGACTCTACCAATACCTCTCCATAGCTGTGGTTCTCTATATACTTTTAATGATGTTCTTCCTTGGGTTATCTTGTTGACACACCAGATGCCTGGAAAATGCAGTTGTTTCACCATGACAACAATGATACAAACATTCAGTTAATGTTTGTAAAGCTCAGGAATGTGTCTATAGGAAAGCGCCATAGAGAGGTGTAGTGTGGTGCGGATTTCTGCCTAGGATGCAAGATATTATACGGTGTGGGCTAACTTACATTGTCATCCAGGGCTCCATTCCCTACAGATACATTGTAAATGGCTAGTGAAATGGTAAGAAAGGTGCCTTCTCAAAGACCATTAACGAAAGGTCAGTAAGGGATAGCACTATTGGGAAGGATATTAATAGCAACAACGAAAAAGCAGCACAAACAGAAAAACAACCCTGAGTGTACGCTCTGTGGTTTTTTTTCAGTGGATATATACAATGGCTTTACTGGAGTGCGTAGAAACATTACCACCTCATTATGTATTACGTCATTGAGGCATGAAGGACAGGCTACAGGTAAGCATTAGTTTTGGGAATAGTTCTCCTGTGTCCTTAAACCTGTTGAGAACCCACAAGGCAACACAGCCTTTTAGGTCAAGAGAAACGTCTGGCTTGTTTTTTCCTGGCTTCTTGCTGTGTGTCAGAAATATCAGGAGCAAATGCACACTGTATGCACACATGAACACGTATTCCAAAGGCAGAGCATTTTCTTTTTTTTAAGAAAGCTCTAGTCTAATTTAATAAATCCACATTCTAGATACAATTGCATTTAAGGAGTCCCTCTCCCCTATCTGTTGGAGAAATAGACGTGGTAAATACAAGCCAGACCTGAATTCTTTGCCGTGGCGGATTTTGGTTCAGTATGAAGTTACACTGCCAGGAGCTCCCAGAAGTTAAGATTATGATTCTTTGATGATTTCAGAGATGTGTATTAATGCACTGGGCCCTCTTTAGGACAAGCAGCTCTGATTACCAGTTTCTTTCCTCTTCTTCCTCCTATAAGCAAGTGGCTCAGGTTGGCACTGCACACTGGATAGGAACACAATGGGGCTACGCTGGCAAAAAAAATGGAAGCCTTGTAGTAGCAATGCTTGCCTTCCGCACTGAACCTATGAAAGAAGAGGCAGTCTTTAGAGCAGCTGGTGTCACACAGATACACGCTGGAAACAGCTGTGAAATCTTCTGAACACTAGCTGCAACCATAGAAGTAAAAAAAGGTGTGTGTTCAGAATGTGACTCCTCACCATTGTCCTAAAAATACATCTGCAACTTCCGTTCACCTTACTGGGTAAAGCAGCATTGGGGGTCAACAATGAGGTCAAAAGATCCACTCATCTACACTATTTGGCTATTACAGCCAAACCTGTGGGACCTGCTCCAGGAGGACCCTGCTTAGATTCACAGGCAAAACTTCTAGTGTAACTCATTATAGCCTGTTATATGACCCACCTTGCAGGATGGCTTACTGATACCTGCAAAGGAGCTGGTGCCCAGCACCAGATGTAACTTCCATCTCTCCCACTTGCCTCTGCTGGAATGATGTGAGATGGAAAGGATGGCAAGGGATTCTTATGAGTGTCTTCATACAAAGGGCTGGAATGTCACATATTGAAAAGGCAAATGCAATCTGTTTACAAGAAACTAGTGCTAAGATAGTAGTTTAAAACTGTAATTAAAGACATATTTTTACTGCCTGTTTTTCTACTACCTGGTTCATGCCTTTTAACTTGAAATGTCTTACAAGTATTTGTCATGCTTTGTCCCAGCACTGAAAAATAAAGTGCCTGACTGGTCTCATTACAAAAATTCATGACTTAGCACCTCCAAGACAGAGCACTGGATTTCAATGTGCAAAACCAAAATGAAACAAAAGGCTTCCTCACTGAGTCATTAAACTACAGATGTCAGCCTATAGGCCAACACTTCTCTTCGTACTGTAGGACAAGAGGCAGCTAGATCCAAAGTCGTAACTCAAGTTGTAGACATTTGCTGTTAGAACAGAGCAGTAGAAATATAGTAATGATTACTCCAGAAGATTTTTTAAAACATACACACAGTTCTACTGAGAGGTTTTCTTCAACAGAGAAGTCACCGGGTTGATCTGCTTTTCATGCAGGAAATAAATACTGTAGCAGCCTCTAAATACTTGCCCTTGATCTATCGAGCCTTGCTAGAGTGGACAGGTGGAAGACTTGACATGAAATATTGAAAAATATCATCCTGATTACTTCAACTTTCATAAACCCTGCTGTGATAGCTCATACATCCTTCCTCACAGGAAAATATGGAAAAGAGAAGACAGACATAAGTCAGAAGAGCCTTAGGGAAGTATTAGCATTTTACATTATGGTTGGTAAATCTAAGGTGTGGGATGTAGTATGTTCCCTTGATATTGTTTCAGATATCATATTTTTGAGCTTTCAGAAGAAAAGCATTCTTCTGTCATTTATACTGGATTCAATCGAACAAATGCATTTTATAGCAATGAAAATAATGATGGAAGATCATTCAGCATACCTTTATATATTTATTATGCGAATGATGGTATCACCATCATTGACCATTAAATAAACTTTGCTGTTAATATTGCCACAAAGTAAGCACACTTATGTTAACTGGCAAATTAGTTGCGGGTCTAGGAGATCCATTCAAGGCCACAAAATAGGTTTATATCAAGTAACAACAAATCCAAAGAGTACTAATCTTCAGTTTCCTGCCCAGCATATAACAGCCTTTACTTTCAACCTTCATATTGGCAAGATGTGTTCCAATATAAACATTACTGAAAGAACATTTTATTTCAATTAAGAAACCTATAAAAGCAAACATTACCAGTGTTGAGATGTGTGGCATACTTCTCACACTCTACAGAAAAGAGATCTTCTAGTTCTAATAATAGTCTGGGAAAACGAATTACTGAGTTGGAAAGTAAGTGTCTAAGTATCCCCAATGGTCCTCGTAATGTTGTACATTCGCCTTTACACACAGGCCTCATTATCTTCAAAGTTTTCAATGAATCGACCAAAGCAAATTTCCTGAGTGAAATACATTCTTTTCAGTTTGGGAAGCTGTTTTTATCCTGCAGTGAATGAAAGGTTCATTTATTGTGAATTCTCAGGTATTCCATGAGCATTACTTGAGGCTTTGAAGAAAAGAGATTTGACAAGTGTGCTAAGGAGTTCTAGGCTACAGTAAAAATCAGATCCTCCCTCCCCATATTTTTCTGCAAATTGATGAACTTTTTAGTGATAGAGAAACACTTAAAGGATTTCTTTCTTCACTGTGCTGAGTACTGTGGCCTATACCCAGAAAAACACCTAAGCTTGCAATAATAAACTAATAATTAGTTTCACTGACATTGGCTAACCTATTCAGGGACTTAATGTTATGTGTGTTAAATCAGACTACTCAGTAGCTTGCAGAATTCAGAACTATATGGCATTAATTTAGTCTCAGAAATCAGTAAAGTTACACCAGATGTAAATAAGTGGAGATGAAATGAAACCTTTTGTTTCCCCCACTCTGTTTCTGTTAGTGGATATTGGCACATGTTGTTCTATTGAAATCGGGCTGTTGTGCAGCAAAGAATACAAAATTCAAGGGAACAGTGAGACAATGAGAAAGCAACATGACTTAAGAATGAGGACAGGGTTGGTGTTTGGGCTGGATTACAGACATTGTCTTACTGTCCTGCTGCAAGCACTCTGAGGATGCTGAAGGCCATGTAGGCAACTCTGTTCCACCCAAAACCATGCAGGGTCATCTGGGCCATTCAAGAGTCTCACAAACTCTATGGCCAGAAGAAAACAACATGACCTAGCTCTTCCCAACCCCGCTTTCTTCCTTTAGCTCCCATGCAAATGATACACAGACAGATAATATCTCCCAGAAGCTGCAAAAAGCCAGCCTATATTTACATACATTTTTCAGAGAAGACATTTGACATCTTTGTTTTAAAGAGTTCAGCTTACAGTGAGTTAATTATCTCCCTGTATAAACTGTTCAACATGCCTAATTGCCCCTCAAAGACCTGTCAGGAATTTTCCTTTTATTTCAAAGTTAAATTTGTCCAACTTGACTTTTTGCCACTGAATTTTGTTATGACACTGTCAGCAAGACTGAGAATGTCCAGACTGATGAATCTCTTCCATGTACAAGTACCTGTCACACACAATGGCCAAGTCACCTCTTTGCCTTTGCTTTGGTAAGCTATACATATTGCCTTTCTTAAGTCTCATATTATACAGCATGTTTACAGTTTCTCTGTAAATGCATTTGTGAACGAATCCATCCTTAACAAGGACATTAGGCTTGAAACTGCTTTAATTGGGGCACTGCTTTTGTCTTTGTGAGGATGAGCATAAGGAGCCCTAAAAGTATATATCTGAGCTATGAAGACTTCACTTTTTCCGTCTAAATATTTTTCTACTTAAAATAATTTCATTTAAGAGAACATTTCTGATGCAATAGGCAATTCATCCATTCTTTTCAGCACCAAAACTTGTAAAATAACTTTTCTATTTTCTGCTTAGGTATGGTATTAAAATAAGAAAAGATTTATTAGGGAAAATTTGAAAAAAAATTAGAAAGACAAGGAGGGTGAGAGGGGCCTGACCAGGGACCAGGGAATCTTACGGTCTCCCTGATACCCTGCCTAGGCGTCTGGAGACAACGATGTTTATGCCTGGGTCCAGGTTTGAGAGTTTGATCCCTGTTTCACAAATGTGCTCACGGTATGATGCAACTTTATTTCTTACCAAACATAACATCACTGATATGAAACATTCTTATGTCAACAAACAAAAGGTGAGTAGCTAGTCTGCAACATGTTGTGCCTGTCAGAAATAACTGGGTACTTTGTATTAGAGTTCTTTTTTAGCCAAAATTTCCCTTTCACATGTAGGCATGGGTTTTCTGTGGGGAACAAAGAGGATGGGATCAGAATATTTTTTATTTAGTCTATCCTTTGCTCTGATGTACCATGTGACGTTTCTTCAGCCATGTGGCTGTGCAGCTCTCTTCCCTGTTCTCAGTTTGAAGCTTTATCTGCACCTATCCCAATTTATTCTATACTTTCCTGGGTACAACAGACATTGGACATAGCAGTTTGGGTTCCTTATCTATGGTTTATGAATATGTGCTGCATTAGTAAAGTTCATCACAATGATATAAAATCAGGAAGCAGGCACTGAAATGGGAAGATTTAACCTACTCATTTGCGCCTTTCTGTTTGGTTAATTTTACTACATCATCCTTTAAAAATGCTATAACTTGTGATTCTTCAATAATTTCCTGTTCTATGCCACTACTAATGAGGTTTTTAGGTAGGCAGACACAGAGGGGCTGATATCGGAACCCTTCAACCTTCTCAAATTTTGTAGCAATTTTACAGAACATGTTTTTTGCTTCTATTTTCCCCCATTATGAGAAACTACCTACAACAGGCTTGTGAGGGGAAATGTTCAGAGCATTAAGCACCTAACAAAACTGACTGGGAGGAACTTTCTTTCTGATGCTCTGCTGCTGGATCCCAGGTTTGACCTCCAGTTTCCCAGCAACTACTGTAGGCCTGGCTTCTCTGGAAAAGAGTTTGCTACTCATACCAAATGATGTGATCTTTTTCTGACAGAAAAGTGTCACTGACCCCTGAGGCCTGATAAAAATTCCATGTTACTCAAGGATGAGCTTCTTCCCATTTCAGGAGACTTTGGACAGGACTTAGTGAAGCAACCTTCAAATTCATTTACTTTGGAACAAGCGGCACAGTCTAGACGCATTCTCTCAAAAAGCAATGTATTAAACAGATGAAATACCTAACCTCTGTGTGGGAATGATTTTAACTTTTTAAACATGCACTTTTTTCCCCCAACATTTCTCCATTATTCCCTTCTAAGAAACTCATTTCACCCTCTTGTTTTATATCTACCTCACTAAACTTTTGATCAAATATGTCAAAAGTAAATGTATTAACTTGATTGGCTAAACAAAAGGCAGATGCCAGTCTACATAAAAACATCTTTAGAAAATGATGACTCTTCATAGCATTTAAATATAGGTTTATTTTTTTCCTACAGATTCACTTACTGAAGTTGTTTTACACTCCAGTCTTGATTACATCTCCCCATAATGCAGACAGATATTTCCATTTAAAAAAGTCTAATCTGAAGCATATTTGCAAAGTTTCTAAATCTCTGATAGATGTAGTTGGATCAGGTTATGTGATTATTAAAAACAAATTTGTATTATGAATATGAGAGACAGCGAATGTTATAAATTACAATAAACACACCAAATTAAATTAGATAATAGCAGTACTAGAAAGAGTTTGGGAGGAGGATTTCCATAAAATATTATCTATTAGTTGCAGCTTAGAAAATTGTAAGTAGAACTGTTTTTTCCATTTTGGGGGACTGTGATACAGAACATGAACTCAGTCTAACCGATTTGACTTTACAAAGTGAAGAATAATTTTAGAAGAGGGAAGAAAAATGGTGTTGCTGTGTTAAATCATTAAAAAAAAAAAGAATGTTATGCAGACTTTCAGACTCCTAACAGTAAGATTCACCTCACCTAAATTTGGCAGTCTAAAAGTATAGTGCAGGCTATTTGTCCAAACCAGACTTTTGAAACAGGCACTTGTAGAAGACTCATTGATTTAGCCTCGGTTTCCTTCAGATCTTCTTAAATTTCTCACTTTGCCTATGCAGCCTTGATCATGCTTCCTTGAAGTTCTTTGTATATTGCATCTTCCAAACAGCTTGACTGGCAGGACTATTCAACTTCCTAAGAGTTCAAGAAACCTTAAAGAATCCTGGACTTTTAATTTTAGCTCCATCTGGAGCTGCGAACGTGCTGTGGTAATTCAGCTGCCATTGGTGGTATTGCAACAGCAATGAAGAGGCACATTGTAGCAGAAGCTTACCAGGTTTTTTCCCTTAGCCTTCCTTGTTCATGAACAGAAGCTAATACACTGACTGTCTCATTTGCAGAAATTTTTATTTATTGCTCTTTCTGTTTCTCCTCCCCGTTCTTCAGCTGTTTATTATTAGTAAGAGATGTGGCAGGGAAGCTCACACAGAAGTCATATTCTTAACTGGAACACTGCCATAACCTCACCTCTCAGAAAAGCCATGTGACAGGGAGACAAACTGAAAAAACTAAGGAGGTTACTAATATCAGGAGTCCTATGAACAGATCTTGTGTTTTCCATTAGGAGTGAAAATGGAAATACGGACTCTCTACATTCTGGCCAAGATCATTAATTGTGGATCTATTGGGTCTTTCTTCGTCTATAGTATTAAGGAAATCAGTTGCAACCATTGTGTATTAGGTGGACCTAGCTGTTCACTGAAAATGTTGTCCTGCTAGCTCCTTAGCATAGGCAGTCATAGCCATTAAGGAGAGTCTGAGCTTAGGGGCCGAGAGGAACAAAGCTGCTGAGTGTTGCCAGGAATGAGATGCTTCCATGCATGACAAAAAGTAAGAGGTTCTGGAAAACTTTAAAGATGACAAAGCCATTATGAAGTTAGGTGCCTCTGGAATTATGCAGTAATCAGAAAACAGGTTTCAGAATGGAAATTTTGAATGTAAAGACCACCACTATGCCTATATCCCATCTTAGATATCTAAAACTTGGCTTGGTCAAAGTAGCTAAAAAAACAGGGCAGGTTTTGGGGCAGGGTGCCCTGTAGTTACTAAGGTACTGAAAGGTTTCAGTAGCTGAATCAAACACATGGTAGCAATGAAAATTCATGGGCCCTATGCCATTCTATTTTCGTATGTATGGCACTCCCTGCACCTTTGTCATTTCACTGTTTAATAATCCACAGCTCAATCATACCAGCTGAGCATCTAAGAGGGCCACAGTGGATATAAGTCACCTCAAGGAAAGCGGGCACAACATCTGGCCCAGGGCAGGTGGGCCAGGTTCACAAAACCCCAGCACAGGGCTGGATAAATAAACCCTTTGGGTTTATTCTCCACTAAAAATAAACTTCAGTGTTTGTGTACACAGAAGGCAAGCAAAACTCTGCCTGAGGTTTTGGTGATCACAGGTATGACTGATCTCTAGCCACTTCCTGACTGGGCCACAATCCTGCCAAACGAAGGAGTTGTTCACACTCACAATACGTATTTTCTTCAGCTCCCACAAAATGTGGGTTTTGTAGCCATTTTGAAGCCTTTCATTTTTAGATTTTAATAAAAAGAAAGGAGCACAAATATGTTTTCAATGAAAATAAAAGTGCTAAAAATTTGAAACTGGATTTGGTTTTGTAACTTCCTTTCCCTTTCGTCCAATTTGAGGGGATAAGAATGAGGGAATTTTGCCCACGACAGTACAAAAACCATCATCTTTTTGAACAACAAATCTGATTACATTAAGCATATCCTTTCTTCATAAATTCTTCATAGCAAGAGAGATTAGCAGTATGGTAATTTTCAACTGACTGGAAGCCTAGAGGAAGAAACATCTGTACATTCTGGGAGGATAAAAGGTCTTTCTCTGCGCAGAAACAGAAGTATCCTATTAAAATGCATAGATCAAGAATGCAGAACAGGTGAAGGTTTAGCTTTTCTTTTTAGTTAATTTGTTCTCTGACATATGACTTGAGCTGAACATGTTGGCATAAATTCATTGCAGCTTATCCTGTAATTATACTTCCCACTGTAACTGGGGGAAAAAACAGCATGCTTTCTCAAGAGCTGCTTTAGTAACCTTTCTTAATGACAAACTGAGACTGTATCTGAGAGGAAAAGCATGAGTCAAACTGGAGGCACATTTTCTGCACTAAATCACTAAAGGTCAGTTGAGCAAAACAAAACTGCTCACTGTTTCTTTGAACTTAAATCTCCTGTTCTATCTAGCTGTTCTTGAAAAGAAGTCAAAATGGCATCTTATAAAGTCAAGGCTGATACTTCGCTGTTAATATTTTTTCATGTATCTTAAAGAGAGGTTAGCACTAAAGTTTTACGCTGAATAAATCAGGTGCAAACCTTGAGCAATAAAGCTGGTCAAGATGATGGTGGTGGTCCTGGACCCCACAGTACTAATGAGACACCATTTTTTTATCACTGTACCTTGTTTTCCTCGACTTGAGACTTACATAAATTGAGGCCTTACCCATGGGTCAACTGATTTAATGGCTACCAAGGCCTTCTGCATGTCATGGCCATGCATTTTCACTCAGTTTTCCTGTATGGAAGTCCAGCTCATAAAACCATAGCTCAGGGCAGGTTGTATCCCTTCCTGTTTATTCCCTAGTAAAGGCTGGTTTTTAAAGATTGTGTATGTAGCAAACAGCCTTTTGTTTTTTTAACTTAAGACAAACCACGAAATCTCACATCTGTAGCCCAGTTCTATAAAGCTGAAATTATTAGTTTGAAATTACACAGAATCACACAGAATCACACAGAATCGTAAGGGTTGGAAGGGACCTCAGGAGATCATCTAGTCCAACCCCCCTGCTAAAGCAGGCTCACCTAGAGCATGCTACACAGGACTTCATCCAGGCGGGCTTTGAATATCTCCAGAGAAGGAGACTCCACAACCTCCCTGGGCAGCCTGTTCCAATGCTCTGCCACCCTCAGAGTGAAGAAGTTCTTCCTCATATTCAACTGAAACCTCTCGTGTTTCAGTTTGCAAAACGTGCTGGGTACTCCTGATGATCTTCTTTTCATCTACTTGCTTGGAGAGGACACCCAGAATGAGTTGTTCCATCCCCTTTCCAGGGACAGAGGTGAGACTAACCGGCCTGTAGTTCCCTGGGTCCTCCTTCTTGCCCTTTTTGAAGACTGGAGTGACATTGGCTATCTTCCAGTCGTCAGGCACCTCTCCTGTTCTCCACGACCTTTCATAGATGATGGAGAGTGGCTCCGCAATGACGTCTGACGGTTCCTTCAGCACTCGCGGGTGCATTCCATCGGGGCCCAAATTATTAGGCTTTAACCCTAGAAATGGTAATCCACACAACAGCTTCCTCAACAGATTAGACTACATGAGCATGCACAGAGATTGCTGATATTTGCCAGTGCTTTTCATGGAGATTACACTTTTTTTCCCCTCACGGGTTTCCACTCTGACCAAATCCAAGATCGACCAGAGTTGTAGATATTAGTAATAGTGTTACCCATAGGGACAGATCAGGGACTTTGTGTAGGTGAAAAGCAGAAATGTAGCAAAGATGAGCTCAGGATGCCATATCCAAAAGCACACAGTTTCCAAAAGGACACCCTGTTGCATTTGCAGTCATAGGTAGTTAGTATTAGCCTCCAAGCTAAAGCTCCAAGCCAAACTCCTCTTAAATGTGTTTTATTCTTTAGTCATAGGCTTTGCCTAGAGGTTGTACTAACAGTTAGGGAAGCAGTTGTGTGGTGCTCTGCCCTGCCACTGTACATTGCATGTGACAGTCCTCAGCTGCTCTGGGTCTTCTGGCACACTATGGCTGGCTGGGTATCTGCCCTCCGCAATGCCACAACTCACCACGCCACTCCATGCTCTCCTTCTGCCAGGCTTGTGGGAAAAGTTCTGTTGTGGATTACTGGCCTTGCAAAACAAATTTCCTGGCAGCAGGTCAGCTCATGTGCATTTTCTTGCCCTGACTGTGGCCAAGAGCTACTGCTCTTTATGAAAGCAGATTTTCTTTTTCATGACTCTGTATAAGCTGCTGCCAAAACATGTTGGCAGTGTTTTGCTTCAAATGGTACTCTGCGGCCAGGGAAAATGGAGGCAACAGTTCCCAGTCAGGAGCAATGCAGCCTCAACGAATGAATGGGGATGGAAGAGGCCTGCCACGAACTATGGTCGCTATGTGAGACACATTAGCACACAACCCTGAAAACCCACTGTACTGAATGACACGGTGAGCACCAACTCAGCTAGAATGCTTTAATAATGGATGCAATAGGCAAAATATTAATGTGAAGTATTATTATGAATACCTTGTGAATATTATATTTTGGTGAAATTAATGGCATTAGATGAGAGCACATGGATGTGATAACCAACACCAAGATGTTATTCCACTATTGGCGGAAGCGAGCAGCCCCACAGCTCATGGCAAGTATTTTGGGGTTGGCAAGCCTCATGCTGGCAGTGGGGTCATAACTATTTGGAAGCAATGAATACTATGCTCTCTTCCATGGAATTTGCAAGCTGGTAAGTGTGATTAATAAGGTGCATTCCCCTTCAGTCTTCTTACTGCAGAGGCTTTTGGATTGCTTTGGAGATTTCATGGACTACTAATTCTCAACAGTGCCATGATTGTGATCACTATCACAAAGTTGTAAAAGGCACCATATGAATTAGGATATTTGGCCAGTAGAAACAGAGTTAATAAACTCCTGGAGCACTAAGGCAGTTGCCTTATATTTAAACTTTATTTATATGTAATATTTATGCATGTATCAAATAGTATTTATTAAAGTTTGTTGATGCTAAAAAAGCATGTCATCTTCTGAGTTAAAGCAAGAAGTTAAAATATTAGATAGCTTCTTATCAGCCTTAGTGACGATAACTATCCCTAGCACATCTTTTTCTGATATATTTACTCAGAATTAGGATGATGCTGATGCTATAGTGGGACTCTCAATATCTACGTTTATGTCCACATCATCAGCCAGGTCTTTCCTGTTCCCCATTATATATGCTGGTGAACCAAACACTGTCTCACCTAATCCATGTCGATGGGATTGGAGCAGAGGAAACTGATAAGTATCTTTGTTTTTATGGACTTTCTTCCTGGCTGGTATAGCTGTATGAGAATATAAACTACTCTTATCCTAATAAACATTATTCCCTTTGCTTTTTCATTCTGGCACTAAAACCTCTGTTTGTTTGCATTTTTTTCTGCAGAATTATTTTGCAGGAGGAAATGATCAGCCAAACGTGTAAAAAGATTTTGTAGGGACAGGAGTGGATGGGAGACCAGTTATTTGTTGTCAAGGTAGGAACGGTGTTACGAGTCACACTGCTGCAGTTTTAAATGATGTTGCAGTGCTGCATATTCCAGACCAAGAAGAAAGATCAGCAGCTCTAAGCAGTGGGAGAGAAAACCTCTCTTAATATCACATGCACTGTGTGATTTTTCAGATGAACAACACTGGGTGGCTACAGGAACAGCAAAAGGAAGCTTACCCCTGAAAGATATCTCAGAATTTGTTTCTGTTGCCAGATTCTGCTGCAGCTGATGTATGTTCCTTTATATTTGTCTGACACTTTGAACCTTGTGAAAAGGAGAGCAAGGAGTTAGAAGCAGATGATTCGAATAGTTACAACTGCTGGAAGGGACCTATGCAAATACTTTGCAATATGCTTTGTAACAACAGCAGCAACTGAAGACTTATGTCCTGATTCTTTCTGCTGTTCCCTTAGCTACTTGGCTGTAAGAGACTACTTGTGGCTGGTACCCAGTCCTAAACTTAGGTTCATACTTGATCCACAGATGAGTTCTGACTTCAAGGAAGCCCATGGTCTTTTAAAGATGCATCAATTCATAGGAAAAAAAAAAAAAAAAAAAAAGCAGCTGGAGAGAAGGAGATACTACCCCTGACTTCACCCTTGCTTGTGTCAGAAGTATTGCGAAGTTTTCTTGATACTGCATTCTTCCCAGAACTGTTTAGAGCTCACAAATCCAGTGCATACATTCTCTTTCTAGAGCTCAAGTTCTGAGGTTTTTTCCCTTTGGTTCAAAGCCACCCCAAGAATCTGAGGTGTTTGTAGCACCAAACAGTTGCACTCTGAAGCATGGGCTTTCATGGGGCCACTTCTCTCTATAAAACACTGAAAATACATGAAGCACACTAAAAGCAGAGTAAGACCAAGACTATTGAGAAGTGGGATGTGAAATTCTTATCAAGAACATCTGGGACATCTGTACTTAGACACGGTGACTCAGGCAGTTGTGAGAAAGGTAACAGAAGATGAAAGCTATCTCTTGGCCTTTCCAGGACTCCCATGGGATATCTGGTTTGCCTCATGATGTGTGCATGCACACCTTAAGAAGGGTCTTGAAGAGTTTTGCGTCTTCAAACTGCAGTGAATGTGAAGCAAAGGCAAGATGTTTCACCAGGACAGTGGAAGTACTTAAAAGTGTAACATGAAGGACCATTTTGGGAGATCACCGTTAACTTGAAACATGTCTCACAGCTAGGGCTAGAGTTGAAAATGCATGGGGATTGGCTTAATGAAGCAGTTTGCCTCCTCAAATTAAGCTTCTGAATAAATCTCAGGGTGTTAGCAACACACCAAGGTCTCATAACCCCAAGAAAAGCTACTGCATGAAAAGTAAATAAGAAAGTGCCTGGGCTCCAATTATCCTGCAGCAGGGGATAAAATGTTTAGGCAGCAGCATACTGAGGTCTGTAAAGACATCTAACTATGCTACACACTGAATGGATTGCTTTACAGATTGTCAAAAACTTTAAACAAATCCTAGATATAGGACATGAAGTGCTTTTTTGAGAAGTGCTTTTGTGTTTTCAATATTTACGATGCTTTTTGGTATGCATGAAAGAAAACTTACACTTGATAGGTTAATAATATAAAGCAAGAATAGGAGCCAAAGACGCATCAAGTGGGCACACTTGGTGAGATGGAGAATTTCAGCTTCAAGGAAGGAAAGGGATGTCTCCATAAGAAACGTAAAGAAAAAAAGCCAGTTAATTTCTCAGAAAAAACATTTTGATTTCTTAGGCCAAGCCCGGAGTCTTACATTACAACACTGACTTATCTATGATGTGGAACAATTTTCTCACTGACTTATCTATGATGTGGAACAATTTTCTGTTTGACATAGAAAAAAATGTATCTCCATGTAAGGAATCCAGATTATGGGATCTGTGAAGAAAGAATGTGGGAACAAACTGGAAAATTATGTGGAAATAAGTGACTGGAAAGAATAAAATACTCTAAAAAAGAGCCCCACAAACCTGGATCTGCCTCACTGATATGCAACAATGCTTTGGTTGCTAATGAGAGATTGTAGTTGTTGATCTCCAGTAGTTATTATTTCATAAGTGCACGGACGAGAATGGGTCACTCTCATAAAAGATTGCATTGTGGGTGCTGATTTTTGCTATATTTTCTGTTTTCCATCCACATGTAGTTCTCTTGTCCTATGAGAGTTCCCCACCAATCATTTTCTTGAGTTTGTGTTCATCATGCAAATATGTTAATAGATCATAAAATGGATTGGCCTAAGAGAGAAAACCTGTGATTAAGGCACCTGACTGCAGGGGGAGTTCCTAGTTCTAGTGTGTGGTCCCAGATGAATTTTTGTACCTTACATCCAGCCTAGGCCTGGAAGCAGCAGCAAGAGCAGCAACAGCCCTTCTTTTCAGCCAGCTTGCCTAACCAAGACGGTTTAATAAAACCCTTTAGTAAAACCCCATGTCCAGTAACATTGTGTAAAGGTGCTGCATGCCTGCAGTGTAGCATCCAGTGCCATATAGAGCTGTGAGACATCAGTGCAGCAATGTGCTGGAGCACTGACGAGCTGAGCTTGGGCCTAAGTCGGGGTAACTAATGCTGTGCTCTTCTGTGTTGGGAGGATATTCTAATTCAGTCTGGCATTGGTTGGCAACCCATCAGTCATCTCAGGCTTGTGCTCTGTTGCTGTTCCTGGCTACAACCAAACTATTGTTAAACTTTGTCTTACCTGAGGGGAACTGGGATACTCAGAAAGCATTCTTGACTTGTCTTGACTTGACTACAATCCAGGAAACTCATGTTTTTCTCAGTATCTGAATAGCCTGAAGGAAACAGAATATTGGCTTATTTTAATTTACTGGCCAAATCACCTCCTTCCTTTTGCAAGGTGACATAGATGACAACTGAAGACCTGAAGGGGTGAAGACAAGCTTCTGTTCTTGGTAATCATAAGTGCCCTTTAACTCCAATGAGCTGTAAACAGCTAAGGCATATTTGGTAGAGATGGTTTGAAAAGAACAGGGCTGGATTTTTCCTCATGAAATACTGCTCAAGAAATTTGCACTTCAATCTTTCATGTGGCTTTACTCATTTTACTTTTTGCAAAAACCTATTCTGACTGGCCGCTAGCAATTTTATCCCATATTGAATGACTTTTCTAGATAGCTTTAATATATCAGTTACTCATTCCAGCTTCATTTCTCTGTGGACCACTGAAAATTCTTCCTCTGCAGCTAGCAAGGTCTTAGGTCTACTTTTTAATATAAAGTCATCTCATTTTTAATTGCATCCAATTACATACGGGGAATTTAGGAACATATTTTATGTTATAATACCTCTTGTCTCCCTGTAAAAGTTAAAGGAAATTCATTTTGTTCTGTTTGTAATCATGAACTTAAAAACATGAATGACTGATTCTCTATCACTTTTTTTGACATATTCCATCAGTTTGGAAATATTCCCAACTTGTCAAGTTCCAAAGAGAGGAAATAAAGTTGGATCAGAATGATTTCCATTGTGATATATCTTTTCTACCAGAAAGAGTTGGTATTTCTATATACATTAATCTCAGGACCCTTGCAACAAAACCTTCTGATTCAAATGCAGAGTTGAGGGCTAGTTTCTCTAGTATAGGTCTACCTGAAGTCATAAAACATGAAATGGGTGTAACAGCAGATGAAATTAGTATTACTGGCACAATATTTACCTGCCTAGCTAAGGCTCTTGCACTGATCAACAATAAACTTTCAAAAAGTCACTTCCAGCTTTATTTGTGCCTTTATTAAGTGGTCTGCAGCATATTTCAAGATGCAGACATAGATGACAAAAACATTAATTGGATTATATAAATGAATGCACATACAGTTTAATACTTCATGTTTATGTTCAATTGTATTAACAAAGAACACCAATGTACCCTCTGCTCTTTCCAGTCTATTAATTATACTGCCTATATCCAAAACTGAGACTTTGGTCTTCTGCCTTCTACAAATGAAAAAAAACCCAAACAAACCACTTAGATGAAAAAAAAAAAAGTAAAATTGATGTTTTTTTTCTCAAAACATAAAGCATTATTTTAACAATGTCTTATGTTAACATTTTAATAGGAGATGAAACCTTAAAAGTCTCTGGTTTACATTAAAGATAAAATTTTTAGCGGGACATTAACATTTTGTTTTGTGTATGCTGTATTCCGGTGATAGTAGTACATGTAAAGCACGTAAACCATCCAGAATGTGGTTACAAAAACATGTAAAACCTGCTTTGTAGCAGGTGAAGGGGAAAAAAATGATTTTGATCTTGAGAATTACATATGCAGGCTTTTGTGTTAAGGCAGAAAAAGAAAAAATGTCATTAATGAGAATCCTTCAGTAAAAACATATATAAATAGTACATCTACATGATCTATCACTATATATCATAAATAAACCTATCTTTTCCCAAAGCAGGCACTCTGTAAATGCTCTTCCTTCCAGAAACCCTGACTGGGTCCCTGTGCAGAGCAGTCACCAGCTGATCTTCCAGTGCACTTGCTTGGTACATCTCCTGTGTAAGTCAGCTAGGGCTAAATCCAGAAAAAAATTTAAGCACATGTTTGTCAGTTCAGATGTCTAGTCTTCAAAGATGAAGATCATCAAGGCCTTTGCAAGACTGACACTGAACCCCAGAAGTCCAAAGAGCTGTGCCTTGACATTTCCAGGTGCTCTGTTTCACCAGACTGATGGAGCGGCTCCGTGCACGTGGGTGCCCGGGGCACGACTGGGATGGGCTGTGAGCAGCACGGCCTCCCTGCTCTCCCCGGGGTGAGCTTTCTCCCCACTCGCCGCTGCAAGGCCAGATTTGTGGGCAGGCATGCTGAAGCCAAACACACCGAACTGGGCCTCTCAGAAACCACAGGCAGAGGAGCAAGCACCACCCGCCTCCACAACCTCACAGCTGGGGCTCTTCGCTGTGAGGAACTAAGTTGAGGCTTCAGTACGTGCTCGGGGAATATTTACCTACTATTTTTGTATTAACTATTCATTGGAGAAAGAACCAGAAGTTCTGTCTCCTATTGCATGCATTAGTGCTCTAATGAGGCTATAGGGTCTTTCTCAAGCTCTCTTTTTGTCCTCATGAATATTTCACATGCGGAACAGCTAAAGCAGTAGTGCAAGATGAAGTCCAGCCCTGGAATACCAGCCCTGTAATGCAGCAGAAATGTTAGTTGGCACCGCCTCAGAGGGCAAAGGGACAGGAACCTGTGCTTGCCTCTTCCCCCCTGGGTCCTGTAACCCCAGGCAGCCAAACAGCACCCCAGTCAGGGCATAGCCCCCCTCTCGCTTTCAGAAGCAGACCCTCTGTCAGCCAGATCAGGCAGCTTACTGAGTAACCCGGCCTCAGCTATGCCAAATCTTCCCTGTGCCTTCAAACAGAAAGGGCAGCTGGGCAGCCCCACTGCAGGGTGAGGACCTTGCCAAGAGGCAGCCGTGGCCCCGTGCCTGAGCTTGGAAACAGCAGATGCTGCCGTGGCACTCTCCTCATGCAGACACCATTTTGTTTTGATTACACCGTTTCCCTCTCATACCCCATTCTTACCTTGGATTTCAATGACTTTCAAACCTTCCTTCCATATTTATCCTGTCAGTATTGCCAGTGCCTGTTCAATATCCCTGAACTGGGTGCAGGTGGCAATATTTTGATAACAGAGGGTTGTGGGAGTGAGGCGAGGCTGGGGTGACCCATTCAGGACACAGCTGGTTCCAGCCGGCTCCGACAGACCCACCACAGGACACAACTGAGCCCCTCAGACAAGATGGTGGCACCTGGAGCAAAGCGTACTTCAGAAAGGCCAAAAATGCCAGGGAGCAGAGAGGGGTGAGGAGAAAAACAAGTATGAGAAACAATAGTATGAACAGAAACATCAGACAGGGAGGTGGAGGAGGAGGTGGTCCAGGTGCCAGAGGAGGTATTTCCCTGAGGCCCATGGAGAGGACCCCATGCTGGAGGAGGTATCCAGGTATCCACACTGCAGCCTGTGGAGGACCCCATGCCAGAGCAGGTAGATGTGCCCTGAAGGAACTGCAGATGCTGGGGGACCCACGTTGGAGCAGGTTTATCCTGAAGGGCTGCAGCCCATGGAGAGAATTCACTTTGGAGCAGGGGAAAAGTATGGGGAGAGAGGAGAGGCAGAGAGGAGCTGCTACAGGCTGATCACAGCCCCCATTCCCCATTCCACTGCACCTCTTGGGATAGGGAGAGGTGGGGGTGAGGGGGCACATGGAGTCATTGGGAATGAAGCAGTGAAGTTGAGCCTGGGAAAAAGGGGAGGTCGGACATTTGGTCTTTGATTTTGTCTTTGTTTTTCACTATCCAAATCTATTTTAGTTGACAGTAGATTAAATTAATTTTCACCAAGTCAGGTCTGTTTTGCCCATGAAGGTAATTGGTAAGTGATCTCCCCTTCTTTACTTCAACCCATAAGCTTTTTCATCTTGTTTTCTCCCCTGTCCTGTTGAGGAGGGGCAGTGAGAGAGCAGCTGGGTGGGTGTATGTCAGCTGACTGAGGTCAACCCACCACAGCGTCATAGTCCAGTATCCTGAGTATCTGTTCATCTAAGACCATGTTCCATAAGCAGAAGGTATTTTCTAGGAACTATTAATGAGTTTTACCTCCTCCTGGCTATGTTCTTTCCCACATCCAGACAGTGCTGCATTTGCAGTTAAGCCGCTGAATTGCTCTAGTCAGTATCTTTAAACACAAATGAGTTAAAGTCAAGCCTATACCTTAAGAACAACTGGCTCTTATTATTTCCTTCTGAAGCAAAAACCCTTCAAGGATTAAATGTTTTGCAGCTGCTCTGCCTGCATCTTAATTAATCAAGTATATAAAAATTCCTAGATCTCTTTGAAAGGCAGAAACACCTTATTGGCTGAAGCACCAGCAAACTCACATTTATGGCTTTAATTATTAGAGGTAGCTTGTAAAATATACGGCAAAGATTAATTTTTTCATAGTTGGACTGGAAGTGAGTCATCCTATTTTGATGATGAAATGCAGAATATACAATGCCCATCATTTGGCCTGTCTAGTGTAAGGCATTAACAGTGCAGGGCTGATGGTCTCTGAACAGTAATTTGTCCCTCAGAAAAAGGAAATCATACCATAAAAATATGTATTTAAAGATATTTCTGTTCATAGAATATATTTTTTATGTTAATATCTACTGAATTTTTAGTCTTTGTGTAAAAAAAACATTGCTGTTTTTCACAGCTCACCTAGTCCAGATGCTAACTGAACATTTAAAAGCACAGTACTCAACATTCAGCTGTAGTGAAAGATGAGTTATTTGAAGGCAATAATTATGTTAGCAAGTCAGAAAATATCACTTCCAATTTTGTCTTGCTACAAGCCTCATGTGTCACCTTAGGCAAGATATCCAACACCATCATGTTTCCCTTTCCCCATAAAATAATTGAATAATGATCTTGACATGGGATATTTATTTGGAAGGCTTTGTTCAATTTGAAAAGCACTTTGATATCGTTAGATAAAAAGTACAAAGTGTACATAACCACAGTTTTCTGTGTAGTAATCACAGCTCCCCTCTGACAACCACTACAAAAGACTAAGAATGTCATAAGAGCGGAATTTTAGAAGTTCAATGGATTTCATTAGCCACATCTTTGCTCTTATATTTCAGAAGTCACAGTTCACCATTCCCATGTAGTTTTACTAGCTGCCCTTGGCATATGTCTCTGCTGAAGCTGCATTACCAGTACAATCCTGCTTTCACTTCTCACATCACAAGAAATGATTCTATGATTCTATGATTCTCTTCCTACCTATTATTTTAAGTTAGCCATGTCATTTGATTATTCAGTGTAATTCAGGGCTCTCCATCACATTTGTGACTTTTTCAACAAATGTAAGAAAGGTTTCTAGTGGAAAACCAGCGCAGTGGTGTCTTGCATAATGCAGGTATATGCTGAAGATGAATATGAATTAACCCTATAGAAGTTCCTGTATGTTAATAAGAGGTGGATGGATATACTGAAGTAAGCTGTCCAAAGCAAACTACTGTAACTAAATTCTGAATCAGGTTCTTCAGCTCTTAGGACGTTGGTCACCAAACCTGGGGATTCTAGTTCATCCACTAGAAAATTGAGCTGTTGGTTTTCTATTGCTGTTTTCTTTTGTTTTGGGTTTGGGTTTTTTTATCTGATTGGCAAGAGGCCTATACACTGCACCAGGCTGCAAATACATCAGAGCATTGAGGAAGTTTGCTGCTTCTGCAGCATCGGCTGCAGAAGGATAGATGGAGCTGCGCAGCCAGCCCTGCTACTGCCTGTCCTTGCGGGGAGGCACCAGCCCTGGCAGCTCCAGCCTGGCTGACTCCACTGGGGGGACATCCAGCTCAGCTCAGGCGTGAAAACCAGTGTCTGGGGTTTGTGTTATGGAGCTGCTTATTATTGTGGTTTGAGAGCATAACCTGCTGTCTGCAAGCATGCAGGAAGGCTGCGCATTTCAGCATGTGGGATTTGCACTTCTGTAATGAAACCTCTGGTATCCCAAAAGTAAAGAAGCTGTGCCCTAAAGGTTGGGTTTCAGCAGCAGGGAATCTATCTGATTTGTCCCTTCTGTACATGCTAATAAATATCCATCACTTATCCCCATCTATGATAAGTATATGGTAGCTTTATTTATAGTTAGTTAAGTATCTGATAATAATTGGCACATAACAATAACTTTAGGAAACACAGAGGCCCTCTGTACCTTGCTTTGATAGAGGGATACAGTGTTAATCTCCTGGGGTAATTCTCAGTACTGTATCAGCAGCTTGACCACAGTACCATCTCTGTTCTTACAGAGCAAATTAAAAAGACCTCACTCGGTCAGCCACACTAAGCATGGCACCTCTACAGATTGTTGAGGAGGGTTTTTTTTTTACTTATTAATTCACAGTTAGTGTTATAAAACAAAGTGGGGTAGGGCAATTCTGGGACAGACACATTAACCTACCAATGCAAAGAGCGTAAGCCGAAACTTGAGATTTGGGTCCTACAAAAACGGCACTCCCACGTCTTTCCAGGCAGCTATGCAAATCAGATATCCTCACGCACACATGGATGGTTAGACGCTTACGTCATGACACGTGTACAAGTGCCTGTTTTACAACTACACTCCAAGTATTTGCATTAATATTTTAGGCACAGTCTATCAGTCTACTCCCTTGAGTTTGTAATTCTGAGGGCTGATTTTATATTAAGCAGTTTAAAAGAAATCATGATTTTTAAAATTATTGTTCTCCCAAGAGCCATAGTCACAGCACACTGTGTTAAGTTCTGTAACAACTGATTCCAGAAAAAAAGGTTTTGTCCCAAAGCACCTACAACCTAACTACAGGGTAAAAGAAAGAGAGGGCATATGTGTGAGGTATCACAAACCATTAGATGACACAAACTTTTGAGTTTTATAACTTTGAGAATGAAGCTATTTCAGGCCAAATATGATGCTTCTTCATAATTTACTTTATGATCTATGGTAGTACAAAACTAATTTTTTTCTTGTTTTTCTTTAAAAACAGATTTCTTAATGAGTATTTGTCAGAGAAAACAAGGAATTTTGCAAAAGGGGATGACAGAGAAAAGGAAAAGCCTCAAGAAAACATTCTAAAGTTTCTTGGAAGTCTTTTCCAGTAAATGAAAGGCAGTATTGTCCCTCTAGGTCCGAAACCCTGATATTTCCATAACTCAGTCCTGTTGAACAGTAAGTGTATTAACCTTAGGGTTTTCAGTTACTGGTAATGGCAGGACAGTTATGTGCAAAGCAATTTTTACCATATTTTAATGCAGGTGAGGAAAGACTTCCAAGGGCACAAATCAAAGTTATGTCCCCAGCTCTCAATTATTTCAAGTAAGAGTTAGTCACATAATGGCCAGAGTTGCTTCGGAGAAACTCTACCCTCTATAATGCATTTTGTTATTTTCAGTCCCTTCATTTACAGGATGCGAGCCATGAGCTGCCTGTCTGTTTGTGAGGATATTAAGGGCAGTCACTGTCAGACTAGCACAGCCATGCAAAAGTGATCTTACCAAGGGAAAAAGACAAATATGAAACTGAGCTGGGATTATAAATAATCTGAATCCAGCAGAGCTCCACTCAGCAGGAGGCATCTGCTATTCATACTTTCTAAGTGAGGGCTGAATGACTCCAAGATCCAGCCTAACCAGTGGCTTGAAACATTGGAAAAAGACTCAGCAGACATTTCTCCTTTGGATTCTGTGTGAGCAGCACTCTTGACTACTGATTTGTACCTCACTGCTCTCTTAGGATATCCTCCAAGAATTATTTGGCTCATGTTTCTTCTCTCTTACCCAGTGCTGTAGTCTGCAGCTGGACCTCAAAGACACAGCTTGACAGAGAGAGGTATGAGTCAGACTGCAAACAAGCACACAAAATTTACACTCACTGTCCTGACGTCCTGCTTCTTGTACATACATGTGAGGCCTCTGCCTGTTACTCAGCACCACAAGAAAGAAGCCAAAAGAAGAAATACCCCCTGTATGAACAGGACAAGAAATTTCTCCAAGATTTCTGTGCTCATACAGGTTGAATATGAATCCAAAATTGAAATGTGATAGGGACACAGGAATCACCATGATGGACCAGTGCAATGGCCTTAATGTAGTATCCACTCACTGACACATGGCACAGAGAAGCTGGAAGTTCCCTTTAGAACAATGCAGCTGAGAAAGGGAAATGTGTGTAATTTTTTCTACATAATGTTTTGTTATTCAGTCAGGCTTTATTGAAGGTCATTAACAGATTCTTGAAGGTTTAAAAGGTTGAAGTGGATATCTCTGTAACCGAAAGGCTGGGTTTCCTTGCCCACTTCCTCCTTGTTATTTTTGCTGGTTTTCACCAAGCTGAACTAGGAGTCTTTAAACTGTTGCCTAAAAATGGATTTAGAAACCTGGTGTCAGCTGGATGATGCATTAGAAAGTTATTGCCTAGCAAGCACACAGAAAAATTTCATTTAGTTGCATGCTACATCTCAGCTCCCAGCAGCTACTAGATTCTGATTTACCCACTTTGCCTTTTCTCTCTTCATTTCAGCTCAGACTTGAATCTTGCAGCTGCTTTCTCCAGAAAAGCCTGAAACAGAAATCAGTGTTGTCACGTCTGAAAATTACTTCAATCCCCACCTCTAACGCTATAGTATATTAACTTCTGACTTCATCATATTGCTTAAATAAGATCACAACTGAAATCCAGAAAAAAATTGCAAGAGGTTAATAAGCAAAATATTCCAGACTTAAGGTCTGGTAATTTGCCAGCTGCCAGGACCAGGAGCACATTGGGGGATGTGATGCTTTGCTAGGGGATGCTATACTTTGCTAGAGGATGCTGCTGCTGTCAGCATGTTGTGTGAGTGCAGAGGAAAAGACAAAGGAGGTGGAAATAGGGTAAGGACAACTCCACAAAGGCAATTGCGTGAGTCATTCTCCACCTGGACCAAAGTATGTTTTCTGAAAACACAGATTGCTGTGCCCCAAAACCAGGTACCTAATGCTGTACTCATTCATGGATAGATTTCAGATAGACTAGGATGGAAGAAAACAGCTTCTGGTGTGACAATGAGAGCTGTGAAAGGCTCAGGGGAAGCTCCCTGCCCTGTGAATGACTGAAGTGCAGCAGCAGGGTTGCCGGTGAAGGGGCAACAAAGGAAAGAGCATACCAACTAATACCACAGCATCGAACTTTTGCTGAAACACATCACATTCTCTCTAATTGTGGTCAAAGCAGGTCAGTAGGCCTCGGATGAGCCAGGACTCTGACACAATGCAATAATCTCTCGAAATTATGAATGGTAATGTTCACACTGCATAATCACTCAGACTATTCAATTGCTTTTAGAAGTCAATGAAGATTCAAAACATATTTATGTGGTGTTGTTATATAGTCTGTATTGAGAGAAATTAAATCAAAGGAAAGAGAGGCTGTGTGATGTAACAGTCCAGAAATAAATGTTTGGATTTAAATTTAAGATTACTGATTGCCTATCCTCTGCTCTAAATGCTAGACAACACTCTTGAAAAGAGACTGTTTGAAAGCATAATCTTGTTAGTTCTCTAGTAGCTCTGAAAAAATCAAGAAACATGTAACTCAACTGATAACTAGCATGTAGTATCAAGAAAGTGCAGCTACTGAGCTGACCTAATCCGTTGAGCAGGAAGGAGGTATCAGAACATCTGTCTCATACACGAATGACTTATGGGTACTGTCTCTGTCTGCCAATGTGCAGCCAGATCTAGCAATAGCAAGCCTTTCATAAGCTTATGTACAATTTTCTATTACTGTAAGTGAAGACTAGAAAGGGACCAGGCCATAATATTGCATTGAATCACTTAAAGCATAATCACAGCTGCATATAATTATTGTCCCAAGTAAGTAGCAGTAACGCTGGATTTAATAGAGTTAGTCAAACTGCAGATGACTTTACTTTTCCAAAACACTAATGATTAGGATTGGTCTCGTAAAAGAAGTTTGATTTCAACCTCACTTTTCTCCAGACCTGCTGCTAGAGATCAGGTGCTAATTTGGCTGAAACAAACACATATTGAGGTTCAATCCAGCACATTAAAATGCCAAGTGAGGTTTCAATTCAGCAAACTCCTAAAGCCTCACTTTCAGCACACAAATAATCCCTGCTGAATGCAGTGGCATCACACAGGTGCCCAAAGTTGAGCAAGTTTAAGTCACTTTTCTGAACTGGGGTCTTATTTTATATGTGGTAATGAAGTTGCTTTAAAAAAAAAGAAAAGAAAAAAGAAAGATTTGTTGTGCTGTGCTTTATTTATGGATTTATAAGGATGTGCCACACGATCTGCAAATTTGGGGAAAACACCAGCCCTGAATTAGTTTAATGGGCTCGGTTGCCTAGTCATGCAACAGAAAGAGCATAGCCAAAGGAATGTTAATGTCTCTGACCTAACTATTTTTATTGTTGCAACATCAGCAAGGTGCTACTGAAATAATCCCAAAGGTATTTTCAAAGGAGTGGGGCGATGCTGTTTCAAAACCTCCTTAATGATGTCCTTGCCTTTAGCCATACCTATGGAGAAACTTCAGCGCTAACTTCTGGAGCCACACCTCTGTATCAAATACCAGAGTACTTATACTTTTGTATAATAATAATAATTAAAATAGAAAAATGGCTTTTGAATAGTAAGACTTGCATTATAAGACTCACAATCTTCTTTTAGTTCTCGTTAATGCTTTGTGTATGATTTTAAAGGAACCTGGGACCAAAATTAAAGTATGTCTTGGTGAGATAGCTCTCACTTTGTTTCTGCATGAATGTGTGCTCTATCTGCAGTCTGTGAACAAAACCTTAAGCCATTTTAAAAATGCTGAAATGTGTACTGGGACAGCAATTTGTTAGGTAAATCCCTCAGTTTGCTTCTATGCCAGGGCTCCAACACATCCTAGTCAAAGGGAAAG